>NC_068959.1:9548000-9905000 GCF_026419915.1 Harpia harpyja
TTTCGCCCCATTATGTAACTTGGCATGAGGCTCTCGCTAGCTGATACTGATGGGAACTAATTTGTCTCTTGGCCTTATTCCTGCCAATCCCCTATGGTGTTTTCTTATGGTGACTTCATATCAGAATAAAGCTGTCACCAAGGTAACCACATGTGCATATGCACAATCATGTACATGCACTGTGTAATTAAGTCCAAGTGTAAATAATAATATTCACTATAGCGTACAGTACTTGAGCGATGCTGCTTAAGGAGCCCTCACGATGTGTCTTCGGTAGAGGGTTGGCCTCACAACTGTACAAGATGGGGAAACTGAGTCACAGAAGAGAGGGGGAGCCTCCCAGGCACAGGGAAAGGCAGTGCATCAGTCAGAGCAGGGGAACTCAGTTTCCTGCGGTGTGGAGAGAGCACCCAGCTTTTTCCATAGGCACCACTTATTAATGCAGTCACTGATCTTTAAGCTCAGGTCCTTTGAAGTGTTTCTGCCAGGTTTACTCTCATCCAGGGAGAATTTTTTTGCATGCAATTAGCTGTAGACAGAAAAGCTTCTCTTCCATCCAGCCTGAGATGGATGCACACAGACTCATGTAAAGATCCTTGCCTTGACTTTAGTAAAATTTAGATCCAGTCCCAACAATTGCTCCAGCCTTTGCAGCAGGGAACAGCCCCACATGAAGGGATGCTGCCTTGAACCATTTTTGAAGTGGTAGCTTTCCTTGCTGTAATAAATTTTCAGGATGTTTTCAAGAGAGAGAATAAATCCATAGGAGAGAGATGGCTTAATGGATTTTGAATTTTCTAATAAGGAACGTGCCAAGTCTTTCCCAATAGAAATGTCCCCTTGAATCTTTCATTCAGGTATATGACAGATGCTTAAGTTACAGTGCATTTCCAAAGGTTTGTGTTTTTTTTTTTTCCTGTGGAGAAAGATGCTCAGCCAAAGCCTAACCTAGAGGGAAGCTTTTACAGATAAAAGAGTGATCCAAGGAAGGGGAATGTATGGGAATCAAGTAGTTAATTTCTGTTTTCAGCAATCTCATAGAAAAAAATACATGTGAGCATGGAAAAATATTAGTCTATCTCTTTTGAAAACTTCCAAAAAGATTTGTCTGAAGCGTGCATTTAAATGGGAAGGATACAGGTGTTTTCAGAGCTCTTCTAGCCTACAAGCAGGCCTGGGGCAAACGTGAGCGTACAGTATAATGTAATGAGAAACATTCCTCCATGCTTCAGTAGGAAAATGCAAATAGGCTCATTTCCTCTTTTGAGGAGGACTTTAGATAAGGCGCTCCTGGAGCAAAGTAACCTTTTTGGTGTCTTCCCTGCCTGGAATATTATGGTGAGAGAGGAGCGAGAGGCACACATCGAGCCGCGCAGTGCGGCTGCTTTCAGCACGAGGATGGGGCTGCCCATGTGGCTGCTGCGAGGAGGGATGCTCCAGCCAATTCCCCCTGTGCTCTGTACCAGTTATCCGCAAGATTTGTCGGGTGCCAATTTTGCACTGCTCCCTCTCCCTTTCTCTCTGCCGACGCCCCCGCATCCACATGTTGAGCTGCTGTGTTTTAGGAACTACTGAAACTTGACAATAAGTTGCCCAAGTGGGAAGTGCAGCAGAGACCTGCACTCCCAGAGAGTCCTGCCTGTCACGGAATAAAGCATCTGTGCGTTGCTGGAGCCCGTCTGCCTTCTGCTCCCCCTCCTCCTCTTGCCTCAGCCCTTTCAAGGAATGGCTCTGAAATGTGTTTTGATTTCATTTTGCAAGTAGTCTGCTAAAAACATTTCTTTCCATCCTTTTCTCTAAGTTTGTTTTCTTTGCTAGCTCAGACTTTAGAAGAAACAACAACTTTCTTTTTTTTTCTGTATCCATTAAGAATAATATTTTTTCAAAAGTTTAGGCAGATTCCAATAGCGTATACTTCATTGCAAGAGCTAAAATGGGAAGGGAGCTCTTCCGAAAAATCTAGCCCCAGTTATGACTGCTAAGCTATGCAGGTAACCAGCAAATAATTAAGGCTAGCACAGAAATTCAGTACCAGTTGGATGACAAAATTCCCTTTCTACCAAAGAAAATCCCAGGTGAAAAGAAGATTATATTAATTATGATGTTTTTTCAGAAGGTTTACAAAGTATTCTCCCTTTACCTCTCACTGAATAATTTTAACAACTCTTGGAAAACAGGAATTGCCATCAATTCTTGGCTTTGCTTTTTTTTTTGTTATTAGTTTTGTATAATCTCTGACCGTGGATGTCAAAGTGGTTAATATGTTTCTTAAAGCTCCAGCTGCAGGCATCATGTAAATACCTGCTTTTGTGGAAAGCAGAAAATATGCTGGCAGGGGGAAGAACTCTGGTTAATCCTTGTGCAGCCTTAAATAAAAGCAGAAAAGGTTTCTAAATATTTTTAATTATATTTTTTAAGCAAAGCTCATCAGATTTGAGGACCTGGTTCATGGTGCCTGAAGACTTGAGCTTGACAATGCTACATTGATTGTGATATGATTTTTGTCTAATAGAGCAGAAAAAGGACTAGACTTGAATTCAGCTTGCCTAGCTAGATGTTGATGTCTTTCATCAAAGAAAAATACTGACTTGCTATTTAGGGTTGCTCAGTTCAGTCTACAGAGCAGCCCTTCTATTTTTAAAAGTTAAAATATTTTTCATATTGCTTTAAAAATAAACTGACCAGTAACGAACCAATGAACCAGTAACATATCCAATTTATATAGACATTTCAAAGAACTAAAAGAAAATGGTAAGCTAAGTGTTCTCTTATATAAAATAAATCTTTTCAGTGAAAATTTCCAGCTGCTTCTGAAATATAGCAAAATCAAAATTATCACTGGCATTCACAAGCCAATTATTGAACTCAACGGCACGATTCTGAATTTCCACTGATTTAATTAAGAGAAACATTTGGCCCTAGCTAGAAGCAATAATAAGTGCTTCTTCATTAGGTGTTTTCAGGGTAATTTCTTAAGGGAAAAGATAGATGCTTCTAAATCTGTCATTTGAACTGTTCCGTGTAATATATTAAAGCCATTGATTAGCGTAATATGGCAAAAAGCAAAGCGTGATCGATCATCCATTGCAGTCAATGGGTGTCTTTGATTAAGTCCAAAAAGAGCAATAAAAAATCACAGTAATTCCAGGCAATATAGAGATGCACTCTTGGCTTGCATCCCTAATTCCACTTCAGGGTCTGTCGGTACGTAATCTGGACTTCCTGGGGAGCGGCAATTCTATCTCATGGTGGCTTTTGAGGTTGCAACATTTTCCTTTTGTTCTACAGAGGAATGAAAAACAGACCAGTTAAAGTCACATGCACATAACTGAGTTTTGTTGAGGCATTTGTTGGCAGCTGTTGAAGGTCAGGGAGGTTTGTTTCACGGGAACATGGAGGAGAAGAGCCCTCCCAGGTCAGCGAGACAAATCTCTGCTTATCGTGGGCAACCAAGTCTTGAAGTCTTGGTCTTCACTGCTCTGAAGGTGATTTGGAGCTCAGACCCCCCCCCGCCGAAATGTATCTCCAGGAGAGGTTTTGGCTTTCGTGCCAGTGTTGACATCCGTACACCTCATTTTGCACTGACGATGTCATGACCGGCTCTTCCTTGAACCCTCCCGAGTGCTGTGGGCTTCAGCAAGGCTGTGTGTGGTCACAGCAGGCGTTAGCACATCCTCACGGAGGACGGGATGTGACCGCTGCGAGCTATTGCCTATCTACTCAGAGTGGTGATGAGGCGCATCATTGTTACATAATTAGTTTATTCAACAAAACTTCAAAAATATTTAACCTGGCTGTTTGCTACCATGTTTCCTGGGTTCAGACTGCTTTGTTTTACATGAGCACTTGTATTAACGTCGTTATCCCTTCAACCAGTGGATAAGTCATGCTTTTTTCTTACATGCCAATGGATCTAGTTTTTCACAGAGAAGATGGACACTTACCAATAAGTACTTACAGGTATTTACAAAAGAGTTTAGTGAATTAGGTGCCTGATTTCCTCTGCTGTTCATTTAGGATTAAGCACTTACTTACTTGCCAAGTTGTCTTTGTACATCCTGCTGCATCCTTGACTACCTAAAGACCTTTATAAACTGGCTCCATAAGCTTTTGATCTGGCCTCCTGTTTTTCTCTAAAGTACAAAATGTTCCTTTCTACTCAAGCATTGGTATGTGCTAACTATCTGTCTGGATATTGTGTGATGAGGAGGGGAGGGAAATGGCCAGTGACAATGATTTCTCTTGGTGATTGTTTTTTTTCCCCCACATAATTTAAATCAAAATATCTAAACCTCAGACCTGAAACCAACTTCACAGTCTTACTTTGTATGTAAAAATATTCCATTTAAATCAGCAGTAAAGCTAACATGAAAGTGCCAATAAATAATATATGCAAAGAGTTTTTTTTATCAATATATAAAGAAATGTGGAGTTGTGAAGCTGCTGAAAACAAGCATTAGGAAATGTAATGAAGCAAGAATTAGAACAGCATAGTTCCTCTGGCCATTATAAATGAGAACGCCAGGTACCTGGAGAACAGGAAAACTGATGAGTACAGTCTGTTCAGGAGAGAAGGAGGAAAATTTCCCCCAGGAACACATTTCAAATTACTTATTTATGAACTGATGAACTGGGAGGCCACCTATAGAGAGACAGGAGCAAGCAGTCTGCTGCAGACAGCTACAGAACTCCAGCTAATTGTGCTGCTGTTTTCTGTTATAACTCCTGCTCTCCAGCTGGGCTTCGGAGGCAGGAAATTTAGGCATTGACTAGAAGTTGCACTTTCCCTCCTTCTTGTCGGCATAAATATATACATGTATATTTTAATCTGCTGGAATAATTCAGCAAAGGCCTGGGAAAACAGCTGCTGCCTTTGTCATGACAGTGTTAGGGAGTTTGTGGGGTACGGCTTCCAAGGGAAAAGTTCCTAAGCATAGGCCCATCCCTTGGCAAAGGGCACTCTAAAATTTGGAGACATGTGTCCTGAAATTGAAAATGTGGAACGTGCCCTTTATTTTCTACTCTGCACGTCAGTGTCAGGATATTAACTACACAGAAACAGAAACATGCATGCATATATAACAACTAAATACAACATGTATTAACCATGAAAATGCATGGGTATGTGCATACAGATGTACTTCATATAAATTTCCTACATAAGTCCCTGCTGGCACATTTTCTTTTCTCTGTCCATGCTCATATATACACAAGCATCAAAATGTTATTTCATTTACACTGGTATAAGTATAGAATGGCTCCAGTTTGCTCCATAATACAGAAATCAGAATGTAGCCCAAGTTATGAGAATTGTTTAAGCATATCAGAAAAGAAAAAAACAGTTTTAGGTACTTGTTAACATGATATAATAAGATAGAGAAGAGATAGTTAATTTACTGTAAATATTCAGTCGTTGAAAATTAATTTCAGTAGACCTCATATCAGTTGAAGCACAGGAGCTCTTAACAGAGAATTCAGTTTATCAGCTTAGAAAGCAGAATTTAGATGTCTGGCTTGTAGGAAGTAAAGACAGACAGAGGAACCTTTATCAGAGGACTGCGAGGCTCCCAGATAATTTGTTGTATGGTTTGACAGTCTCAGGCCGTGTTGTCATTTAGCACGTGGGCTCTACATGGCAGTATCCAGAGATTTGACTCATGGTCCACTAAAACTCCCCCAACGGATGGCTCACAAGACATGACATGTCTGGCCAGCCTTGAGGTCAAATATAGAAGTGAAAAGACCAATGGACTGGGGAACAATGAGCACAAGGCCATATTTGCCTTCTAGGAGGAAAGCAAACTTGATTGCCCTTGACGAAAATCAGACTGAACATCTTGCTACTTTATCACTGAGGGTATTATGCTTCCTCAAGCAGCCAAGGACCAGGTGACTGAAGGGTTGGTAGTTGTGTATTGGGACCTTAGACTGTTCCTGGCATTTGTGTGACAGCCAGCACAGGTCACAGAGCACTGGTACAATGTCCTGCCTACATGAACTGCCTCCTAAGAAGTTGTCTGCTGAATTCAGCACTGGCTGCAGCTTTCAAATGCAGCTGATTCGGGGTGCACTGCATTTAGCCCTCTGCAAAATGATGAAGGCAAAGAGTGAAGGGGCGAGAGACATGTCTGAAAAAGAAGGATGCAATCATTTGCCATGTACTGGGTAATAAGGTGTGCTTGGTGAATACTGAAACCTGGTACCTTAAGGAGGTTTAGAAGAAATGTCAAGGATTCAAACCTGCCAAGTACCGAACATGGTTTCAGTGGGAGCTGGGAGTGCTCTGATACAGCACAGAGACTATATTCTTTTCTTCTTTCCTGTAGGTACATGGCTAAGTCAATATAGAGAAAATGTACGATGCTGTTGCTGGTGCTGCATGTGTTCCATGAATAGAAAATACAGTTTCCCATGCTGTCATTTATTATAAAATGCTAACAAGAATGGGACTGGAGTGACACAGTGGATCTATCCCTGCTCTTCATTAAGGTAGACACCCGGAACATTTAACAGTTTGCTGCAATAGGACCTAGAAAAACTATTAACCCCAATAAAACCCCTGTAAGGATGAGCAGAGATAAAAGGGAACTTCAGCAAAGTGGGAATTTTTATAGCAATGAGACAGAGAGAGAAGGGCATCAAGATTTATTGCAAATGACTCTAGTAGCAAGAGGTTCAAGCACTAGCTAATTTTTATTTGCTTCTTTTATCATAAAAGTAGTTGAATTTTAAATAATCAAAGAATCAGTGATGATATTAACACTGCTTCAATGAGGAAACTTAAATACTCACTTCTGTTCTTAAAAAAAATATTCCTTCTGCTGAAATGAATATGTAACAGTGTCACACCCCAGTGAAACTTTTTTCTTTAAGTATTCAGAACATTTTGTGAGGCTGATCAATTGGGATTTTTTTTTTTAAATACTCGACTTGGTTACACTGGCAGGTATTCACAAGTGACAATTATTTCAACATTAATTTGATAGCTCCCGACAGCCTCAAAGATGGGATAGAATCACCTGGAAGCTGGCATTTTGCATTGTACCATTCTGTCTATATAGTAACTGTCATCTTCCATTCAATATGGTAAATGCTATCTGCATACAGGCTTCTAAAAAGTTATAATTTCTTTTAAGTGATTGAAACTCATAGATCTCTCTCTCTTTCTCTCCCCCTTTTCAAGCTACACCTGAGAGGTAGCAATGATGACAAGCTGGTTTAACACAGCTCTTGCCAAGATTAAGTAGTTGTCAGACAGATATCATTGGAGACTAAGGGATTGCTTTTGGAAGTCATTCTGAATTGCTAACTAACAGGGAGCTTGTTCCTAGACGGGTGTCGATTCTTTTGTTTCCAGGGATTGACACATCTGCAACAACAATGGAACATGCACTCCTTGCCTGATACCTGATTTGTGCTGGTCAACTTTCTATCTGGAAAAGAGGACCTAATGAATGCCCCTTTCACCACTGATTTGCAAAAGCAGAAAATGCCCAGAGCTGCTATTTTTGGACTGCCAGCTTAAGAAAATTGATTATTTATAGCTAGGGGAAAATGTTTGCAGCGATACCATTTGTCTGTTAGAACAGACTTATATATTGGATGAATCTATGTGAAGGTTCAACAATAATCTTTCCACTGTCAGCTTTGCCAGTTTTTAAGCAGGCTGTTTGGGAGGAATGTGTGTATAACTGCCCGTTGTATTCTGCTCACCTCCCGTTTCATATACATCCAGTGACAGACAGCCCCCAATGAACAGGGAGTAGCTGAGGCTGACAGGTCAGCTGTAACACAACAAGTTGTCACTGTCATGGGAACATGGCAAGTGAAAAGTAGATGAAGTTGCCTAGAGGATGTTTTCATCAATTTAGTGTTATATACAAGCTAATAAATCTGCAGACACTCTCGTTTCACTATACACAATGTGTGTGAGAGAGAAAATGACTGAGCTTTGGCTGGGTTGGCATTTACTGGACCAGCTGCAGTAGCCACTTGAGCTAATGGTGTGAATGATTTAACTCCTTTCACTCCCTGCCTTTCCTAACAAAGTATTTCCCATGGGACTTCAGACTGAAAAGTTTATTTTTGAGCATGGGAGAGAGATCGACTCTCTAGAGAGCTTCAGAAGTTGCAGGGGGCTGCTTCCTCAGAAGATGACAAATTTGGTGGGAGGTTAGCGGTTGCCTCTACCACTGGAATCAGAAGAAGCAATTCATGGGACAGGGAAGAGCTCATTTGTCAGAAACCCTGGAAAACACCCCGGGCCCCCAGAATTGTCCATGGTGGCTGGGTGGACATTCTTAAATCGATCAAAATTTCCACACCCTTGGCATGAGACATTAGGGATGAGTAGTTTTCATCCTCCCACCCCCCAGATATTAAAAACATGAACCCCAGCATAGCAGAAAGTAACACACTGGGGGATACAAATATTATAATTATTACCTAAGGAGCCCTGCTGGATGTTCTGCCATCATTCTGGATTATCTGCAACATGAATGCTAGTTTATAAAAGTATATTCTTTCTAGAACAGTAGAGATTGTTTAAATTATATGGTGACGTGGTTTGCCTTTATGAACAGCTCATGGATAATTTCTAGCAAATACTGAAACTTCAAAATTGTGCTATGTTGTGTTAGTTTAATAATTTGTACAGTATCATTTCTCTTTCCTGCATGGCTGACTACTTATTCAATTGACATAGAGCAAAAAATGAGTGATACAATCAAATAGACAATTTGCAATAGGCTTTCAGTGACTTTTGAGTATTTATGTTTGTGGATGAACACAGGAGAACATACTACTCTAGGTTAGATTTCTGTACTGTTGGGTTCAGCCAGCACCAACTGATTTGTAGCAGGTATACTGAGTAGTATCACTTTTTATCTATTAGCACTTTTTATATACCGGAATCCCCTGATTATTTCACTGGTAATAAAACATGCTTTCAGCTATAGAAGGGTCTTGACTGAACCTTGCACTGGTGTCATGCAAATGGTTCCATTGATTTCAAATAGCAGTTGCTAATATATTCACTGTGGCATTATAACTTTGTTCAAAAGAAACCTAAAATACCCCATAATTTAAAACTCTTTTATATCTGTAACTCTTACCTGGGTGTCTTCTTGGTACAGAACTTACGCAAGTCATTAACTCTCAGTTCAAAGTTATGTACATTGAAGAACTTTGTGAATAAGGCTGAGACTGCAGTTAAATATGTAAATTCAACCTCAGTATTCTCAAAATGCTCTAGTAAATCAGTGTTAATGATAGTAGTTTCCCATATAACATATTTAATTCTTCCTCTTCAAAGCATTTTACAAAGAAACTCCATTCTACAGTAAATACACAGAAGTACAGAGCACAGGAAACACAGAGGGAAAAGAAAATTGGTAGTCTGGAAAAAATGGAAAGATGTTTAGAAATAAAAATTTTCTCACAGAGATTGGAATTTTGAGATTTTAAGAAATGTGACTGTCTCTTGTTAAAAAATTGAAGACTATAAAACAATTTGGAAAATTTTCTCAATTTCTACCTTAATATTTTGAAACATAACAAAAATGTGAGAATACAGGTATTTCAGGCAGAACTATGGTTTCAAGTGGACATCAGCAGTGGCAACTAGCCACTCGTATTGTCTGTAAACTAGTATTTGCTTTCTGTAATGTCACAATTTCAAAAAAAGAAAGGAAAAAACCACCCCATATCTTAAAAGCATCTGAAAATAAAAAAAGCCCACTCTGCTACTATCAGTCTTTTACACTTACTCACCCAGTTATTTCCTGTACCCACCCTGCAATAATGAAGCCTTTGCAAGTTTGCAAAATTATGTGTAAATATGAAACTGAGACACTACTCAGAGACTGTTAAATACTGTAGCCTGACAAAGACTGGATATACTAAAATATTACTGCTTGGTCTAATATTTCACACTATATACTAATCTGCGTATGTCAGTTGACACAAGACAATAAGTATAGTTATTAAAACGAACATGTAAATTATGTGTAGTTAAATAGTCTTAAAAAACCCCACACTACCAGTGAATTTTGTGACACCAAAAAATTGTTCAATCTATCTACTTCCATTGCAAATTGTTCCTTTAGATCTCAATTCTGAGGCAAGAAATGGCATTACAGGGTAATTTAATCTATCGTGTGATTATGTTCTCCTAACCATGCCTTTAGCACAGCAGACTGAATTGTCTTTTTAAGTCCAGTGCCACAAAACACTTATGCCAGTGGAGGCTTTGTCCCTCAAAATATATCAAATCAAGGGCGTGCAAAACCCAGCAGATTTTCATTATAACATACACAAGGAAATGCATTTAAAGCCAGCTGAGCTTATGTATTTTAGGATTCCCTATCAGACAGTGCATGTCAGAAAAGATTTAAGGCCATTCTAACTTTTGGTTGGGTCACTTTTTCTCCCCACTGGCCTGTGGGCTGAACAGAAACAGTTATAGCACTGACATAAAGCCATTTATTCTGCTTGCCCCTGTTCCTGCATCAAATAAAAAGCGGCTCATGAACCCTATATTTAAACTTTCTCTTCTGATTTTTTTTTTTTTCACTGATCCTTCCAGAAAAATCATGTTATGGCAAATGAAGTTTCCTAGGGAATTTTTTTTTGGCAAGGAGAGGGTCTAAAATAGGTCAGTGACAGCTGAAAAATTGCATTCACTTCATATTCATTCGCTGAAGGAGACTGAAATTTCTCCTGAGCACTGCTTCAATTTCACTTTCTTATTCTTGCCCCAAGTTTCCTCCATTAGGACTTTTTACTGCAAGAAATGACTCAGAACGCAATCACTGTGGGACTTCTATAGTTAAAAACCAGTTTGCAACAACAACAAAAAATGGCTGTTGTTTTGCACCTCACTGATAAATGGATGTCTATTGTTCTTCTACCCTGGAAATTAATAATAACTGGACCAGTTGCCTTAGAGACAGCCAGGCAGCCATTAGCAATCAGTAAAAATTAATGTACCACAGGGAATTTAGCAAGGAAACGTGTTTAAATGTGTAGGGGCACCTTAACCACCCATCCAATACAGGTGAGTGCCCGCAGTCTCCAAGCCATTACTATTGCCTTGCTGTATAAACGCCCTTAGATACGGACAAGATGTTCTTAACGAGTGAGGGGAGTCCCTACTAGACAGCCGTACCTCGATGAGGAGCACTGCATTTTCTGGGCTTCCCTACCCTTGAAAGCATGCCTGCTCCTTTGGGCAGCATCGTAATACAGCGTTTTCACAGGGAGAGGTAAATCTGGAACCGCAGAGGGCCCAACATGGCAGCAGCTCTTTGTTTCCCCACAGCGCTCTGGCTCTTCCCACCTGCGCGGCTGCGGCTCCTGCCCTATGAAAGGTTCTCTCAGACGGGTTAGCTGTGTTTTAAAAAGTCCCCAAGTGCTATTAAAACTGTCAGCACCATTATCATTCATGATGCAACTGGTTTCCAAGCCTGGCTTCTGTTTTTCCAGTGGGCAGCTAAAGTCCCCCTAGATAATTACCTTGGTTATGCAGTAGCTGGGCTGGTTAGACCAAGCCAATTACTGTAGGTTTCTTTGTGCCGCGGATGCAGGGCGGCTGCGAGTGCTACCGGCACGGCCGCTCCGCACTGGGGGCTGCGCCTGCCGCACTCTGCCCAGCCCCGTGATGCTCCTGGGGGATGCCCTGGATCCTCCCAGCTCCGCTCCCCAGTACAGGACTGGATTTGCACTGCAAGGAGTCCCCTTTCTGCAAGGGCAGCAGCAGCTAAACCTCCTGCAGGGTTTGCATTTTACTCTTGCCTCCTCCTGTTTCTCCATCCCTGATAAGAGCGTGATTGCACATGGGTGCTTGCTGTGTGGGATGGTACGGCTGAGCCTGAATGTTTGGTTGCCTGATGATGGCTGCCCTGTCCTGTGGTAGGACAAGCTGTCATTAAATGATTACAAACTGTAATTAAAAGATCTGGTTTACAGGGGTTCAGAGGGACCCAGCGAGGGCATAACCCCTGCATGTGCACAAGGCTTCCACTGGCTGCCTTCCTCCTCTGTTCCTTGTGTCTTTGAGATGGGGGTTGGCCTCCTTCTGCCTCTTCACTTGCAGGGGAATTTCACCTCGATGTTGACCGCATGTGTTCAGGAATATAACAAATCTGATGGCAAGTGCCCTCCCTGGGGAACTCACTGCAACACTGGAATGACCGCTTTTGTACAGATGCTTGGGTCAGAGCTAGACTGATCCATTGGTAACACATGCATAAGTCCTGTTAAAGTCAGTGGGAATGGTGAATCAGTAAATGAGAACTGAATTTGGCACCTTGCTACCCAGACGCATGGCTGCTTTATGGAATGGATTGGGTAGGTGAATAAATAAGGGAAGTGGAGCTCTGAGAAATAAGGAAGCAAAAAAAAAGAAAGTTTGCAAATGCAAAACACTGATGGGTTGCTGGCAGTCATTGCTTCCTGTGAAATCTGGCAAATGGGCAGGACGGCTGAATCGAATTATCTTCTGATTTTGGGGGGAAGTTAAAATATTAACACTAGAGTGTCACCCACAGTTCTCCTCCCGCACAGCTAGAGAGAGCGGCATCCAGAAATCCCTGGCCTTGAAAGTTAGGGTGTTAGGAAAAGATATCTCCAGAACTGGGTGGGTTTCTGTCAGATACCATCAATAGGCCAGTCACTCAGAGACACCAAAAGGAGCCAGACTCACAAAAGGGAACTCTACCACATCCTACTGGCAAATATACTGGTCTGAGCAGAGATATTCTCCCAACAACTGCATTTTTTTTTAGAGTTTCTTGGAAAACTTCTTGTGTCGTTGGTGTCAGACAAACCAGATGGGAGTTCTGAATTGATGATCACATTTTGAGGCTGGAATGCAACATCTGGAGTTGATCAGCATTCCTCACAAACTGATCAATCATTAGGTGGAACTGATTACTACCATCTCCTCCTTTTACTCTTGAATCACTTAGAACTGGTTTTTTTTCTTTTTATGAAAAAAAAAGAAGACAGAAAGCATAAAACACAGCTGCTTTATAGGGACTGAGGTTATGTGAGTCACAGTGACTAACTCATTACACATATCTCTTGTTGCAGTATCAAATGGAGCAGGGATGAGATAGATCTGCTCTAGTAAATATAAAATATCATGGGTCATATTACTCAGCAACAGTGATTTTGCAGCAGCAGCAGTTTTGAAGTAAGACCTTTTCAATAAGTCACTATATATAGAAAGATTAGGACTAATGCTACTAGCGTCAGTGTCTGAGATCAGGGTTATTTAGGAGTATGCTACGTTTGATACAAACACACTCGCTGCGCCATGCTGTGCCAGCCTTGCCACAAGCTAAAACAGAATTGCAAAAGACCAAAATAATTTTTCAGCCTCTGAAAAGTCTATCACCCTCCTTGCATTTGTCTTCCAGGAAAGAGAAAATGACAAGGCAATGTGCAAACCAGGCCACATGTGTATTCTACTGTCTTCACATGTGTTTCATATATCAGCACTATTGTCAGACGCTGCAACCACTTCCCAAGTGGTGATAAAACCAGCTCCACCACTGCTCTCCAGAAGAACTGCTTTCTTGCCTCTCCCCATGCATCCCAGAGGTGTGCTGGAGGACTGTATCTTTTGTATTGCCAATATGCCATATAGCACAACAAATACACATTTCAGATCTGTCGTCCCTGTGTTTCCAGTGCCAGCAGGTGGGTCTAGAATGTGAAAGACTGAAACAACATACACAAGTCAAGCCTGATATTTGGGTCCTCTGTGCACATCTCCACTGAGTTTGGACCTCCACATCCCAGTGGATATTCCTGCACCCAATATGGTTTGTGGAGATGCAGCTAAATTGCTCAAGAGGAAACGGACTGTGACTGAAATTGTGCAAAATGTCCATTGTGAAACCTGAAAGCGACCCCATTTTAGGACGATCTTGATCTGACTCATTTACTTTCACTTCTCCTTTTCGTTATCAACATGAAAGCCAGGCCAGGTTCACTGCTTAGTTCCTGGGTTCCCTATGAATCTTCTTTGCTTACTCTGGCATAAATCAGGAATTCCCCACTGAAATCAGGGGAAGGTTTGATAAGGATCTTTCCTTAAGCCAGCTGATGGTTTTTCATAGAAAGTGTGAGCATTTTGTGGAATTTCCTGGATTTAAAACAAAGACCAAAGAAATGTGGTGGTTTCCAATGAGTTTCACTTTGAGGTTCTGGGTCTGTTCATCATTTCATGCCCAAAATGAAACATGAGAAGTGAAAAAACAGAACTTGTGTCATGAAACTGAACAAAATGTTCCCACGAACTTTATGTGAAAGAAACCACAGAGTAACCTGCAAGCTTTAGAGAGACGTGACCATGCAACTTGCTTCCCACTGCTGAGTCAGGGTTCCCACGCAGTACTGCAGCCCTGGAAATGGACTGTATCACTGGACCTCTGTGACCCAATCTTTCCCATCTTTTCTTTGTGCCCTTGCCATTAACAGTGTGTATTTTGGGAGTTCTGCAAGCTCTGAAGCCAGATCTGAGTTCCTGTGTGCTAGTGACTGGGTGTAGGGAAAAGTGCTCCACAAACATCAAAGAACTTATAATTTTCCCATCAGTAAGCAGTTATCTCAGTAATTTTCCTGATAAAGACACAGACATTTGTTTTGAAAATAGCTGAATACTGATGGGGACAAGAGGTTATTTATCTGGTTCTAAAGAAACAAAGCAGAAGGAGAGAATAATTAGCACAGACATACTCAATGACACCCCTAAGGTAAGTCAGGGAGCTTCTGGCAAAACCAAAAGCCAAACTCTATTCCTTGGACTCCCTGCCTTGCCACAGGAACATCTTTCCAGACACTTTAATTCTGAATCTGATGCTGTGCATTTTCAGTTCTAACACTTTTAACAGCTCAACTTTTCAAACTGTGTAGTATTATAGGAAAACAATAACCCTGCAGCAGTGAAGGCAGCTGTAAGCAAGAAAATGCGGTGCTGTTCCTGTAAATTCCTGCAGCCCATACTATCAGGATCTTCATGCGCTAGCTATCCAAGAGGGAGATGAGTTGAAACATTTAAGTCAAAGTTAGGATTTTCCCAGGGAAAGGAAAAGGGTTATGCACAGCTTCCTCCCTTTTAAAGTGACTTTGTTTACTATTTTAAAATTATTGCAAATGCTTTTTAAAAAGGGATAATGAAGTAGCAAGGAAGATGACAAACAGCTGATAATAGATAAAAGCTCCTTAACAGCAGCGTCAGCTAGAGCAAAATGGACGGAATTGTATTCAGAGACATTAGCTGGCATTGGCAGCCCGCTCCTCTCCAGAGCTTCACTCCCATTCATGCCTAAGCTGGTGATTTCCCTGAGAGGAGAGCCTGTCCTCACGGTGCCTGACACAAGCATCTGCCTTCTCTTCTAGCATCACTGTACACCCATGAATTTCCTGGCTGGAAGTGCACTTGGACAACTCACCCAGGACATCCCTAAGGACTTTGTGTTTCTGGCAGCCTGGGAATTAAGTGATTTAGGATTGACATGCAGAGCAGAGTCTCCTGTAAGGGCAGTAAGTCCTTCACTGCCCCATCATGGGGTGTAACAAAGCACCTCTTAGATATGGAATGAGAAGACTTGGGTGCATTTACTAAAGAAGCAAAAATACACATGAAATGTAAGCAGTAATGTGCACAAACAAGATACACCCTAGAGAGCACAGCACATGGGATTCAAACATTCCTAGCTGAATGGTTTTACACCCCAAAGCTCCTTCAGAACTTGTTGTATTCGTAGTCATACTGTACATGAAATTCATCTGAATCTTGTTTCCCTGGCCTATGGGGTATTTTCACGTACAAATTAGGCTGGCCAACATTCCCTTTCTGCAAAAATTCCCAGGAGTGCAACTTAAATGTTATTAAAAAGCCTAATAAAAGAAGAGTGCACATTTAATAATGTTAGAATAACACAGCCATTGCAGCCTGGTGTGCTTGCAGTTCCAAGCAAAGTGAGAATATGGAGGCACTAATGCACTTATTCAGAAAAAAAACCCATAATAATCAACAACTCAGAAGGACCACTGACCCCATGCAGATTGCACAGAAACATTTTCAGGACCCTCAGTTTGGACTTCATCCATGACCTGCTTGTTTGGCCAGGATCTGGGCACAGTCCTGGCTGAACGGGGACTGTCCTGTTCCTGTGTGCAGTCCACGAAAGGCAGCGGCCACTGTGGCCTGTGCCATAACGCCTCCCCCACAAGCATTAGCCCAGTTTCCCTTATCTGAGAGAGCCGATTACTATCAGTAGAAGGTGCAAATTTTGCACGTTCATCAGCTACCATGCTGTGATACTTCTCCGTGCATTTTTCCTTCACCTTTGCCCTATTACACAAACCTCTCTTCCTAACGTTTATCCTTCCTCTACAACATGTCGTGGTTTCCTCCCACTTATGTGTCCTAGGATAACTTTTCTCCAGGGCACAAGGTCTAACACAAGACCTAGGTATCAACTCAGGCCCACTTGTTGGAGGGATTAAATCGAGCAGTTTCATGACATTAATTAGCAACCACTCCTTCAGTGGGAGCAATGAAACCATGCGTGAAACCAGGAGGGTGGGTGGTTTTGCTGAAGGGACGGGAAGAGAGGCTGCAGGGCATGACCTGCTCCAAACCATGCTTCAGGTCTCCATAGCCGCTACCCAGTGGCTTTATCCACCAGCCCACACTATCTCCCCAGAGAAGAAAGCAATATCCTTGGAAAAGTAAAGCCTCATGAACCATAAATTAATCCACTACAAATAAATACTCTCTATAAGAAACAAACCTTTGCAAAACAAAACAAAACCTGGAACAGCAGGGCAGTATCTGAGGTTTGAATAGAAATGGATTTAGTTTGGCTGTGGCACAAGGACAGCAGGAGTGTTCAAAGTGCTGCAAGCTGCACGCGGGGACTCTGGTGGGGATGGTTCCTTCGAGGCAGGAATTCTCCCGCACACAATGGCATTGTTATGCATTAAGCAATTTTTTTTTCCTCTTGGGGTGCGGGGGCGTGATGGGAGAGAGGAAAGCTCACTCGCTCTGCTATGTGGTCACATCAGCCACACTGTGTTCTCTTCAAAATGACTACTCCCCAGTTTAGCACCACACTGGTGGTGTGGGTTGGTTTTTTTTTTTCCAGGTTAAGCAAATAAGAGAGAAAGAAAACCCAACTGGCTTGCTTTGCAGGAGGCAGGCCCTACATGCTGATGTCTCAGACCCTCAGAAAAATCCTCAGTTTTAAGGAAACAAAATGAAACATTGGCACTTCATTCCTGCAAAGGAGAGAGAGAAGAGGTGCTGGGATGGCGAGAAGGAGCTTGCATTTTCTTATTGCTTTTCTAGTTCAAAGTGTAGAAAATACAGAGCAGCGCGACAGGGGAAGGCCATCTTTTAGCAGATGCTTCTCTCTAACAATCCCACATGCTTTTTTGTCCTGACATGTGAATAGTGTGGCTCCATAGTTCAGACTACAGCAAGACCCTACAGCCTGTTTTTCTTGTGTAGCTTCATACAGCTTTTTTCTGTCTAGAACATTTTTGCCCTATCCTCCTTGTGACCTGCTAGTTATCTTTTGCAGAAAGTTAAAGAGAATTTTTGAAAAAAATTATAGGAAGTCGATCAAGCTGGGTTTGAGTTACAGGTCATTAAAGTTCACTGTAAGATGAAATTTTTACTATATAAACACTGTTAAAACCTAGACTACCAGCCAAGTGTACCCATGAACCATGGGAAACAGGAGCAGTGGAGGCAGGTAAACCTCAGCAGATCTATGCTAGATGCTTGTGCAATGCTTTCCTTGCTTGTTAAAGGAAAAGAGCAGTCGAAGACACTTTAATGTTAAAATTTAATAGCATTGGGTTTGGTTACTTTAGGTAGACAAGATGACACTTCTTCCTGTACGCTTTTTGTGCCTA
Source organism: Harpia harpyja (assembly GCF_026419915.1). NCBI lineage: Eukaryota > Metazoa > Chordata > Aves > Accipitriformes > Accipitridae > Harpia > Harpia harpyja. The sequence continues at coordinate 9,565,938 of NC_068959.1, forward strand.
GTAAAATCCAGCCACTGAGGGAATTTTTTGCTGCTTTTACATTTCAGCTCTAACATTAACAAATGCAAAGGTAATGAGATTTTCTGTCTTTTTTAAAACTAATTTTGCAAGTAAACTCCCCTGAATTCTTTGAACGCGTCACTCAAAATTTTATGGTCATATCCTCTGGGATTATTTAAAACACTTTAGGTTTGAAGAATATGTTTTCTTTTCAAGTGTTATTTGTAGCGGGTGTGGGAGAGAAAGGGTTAATTTTTTTTTCTGTGGCTTATATGTAAGTGAAATGACATTTTAACAATCTCTTTAGTATAGCCTTGCTGTGCTGGGACCTCTGTTGCCTGCTGTCTTACTTCTTGGCCTCTAAATAGAGAGTTATTTTCAATTTCTCCAGTTCCTAATGTTTTAAATGGAACTACTGTTCCCCTTAGAGCACCCAGTGGCTGGCTGGAGACCTTTATTGATATATATAAATTACTCCAGTCCCCAGGGCTGGCTACAGATCCAATCATATTGAGCTAATGCGCATATAAATAAAAACCTGGAAGTATGGTTTATGGCAATAAGTAGTGCAGTAGAAGTTTATACCATCCTGCAAAGACACCTTGATACATTGCTGATAATCTCTGTAATGTATTTAAAGTGGAAGTCTGTAGATTCAAGGCTGAAAATTTCACTCATCAAAGGCATAAATCTTGGTGAGCTTCTGTTGATTGGCCTGGAAAAGAAGGAATTTCTCCAATCCAGGGAAGTGCCAAAATTAAAGGATGTTGGCCTTTTGGTGGAAGGCACCAAGCAGGGTGATGCCAGTGCATAAGTGAAGTGAAGTGAAGCAGCTGGGCAACATTAAAGAAGTTCCTTGACATCTTGATGTTTGTCCAGTTGCCAGCTTTTGCAGTTCACAAATGATTCCCACTTTTGCATAGGATGATTTGCTGCCCTCTAAACAAAACAACAATAATCTGATGTCCAGCTGATAAAGCTGACAGCAACTGAATTATTCAGGCAAGCAATCATTTCTCTAGGCAGGTGAAAACAAATTTCAAGGGTTAGGTTGAACCTTCAGGCTAAACTCTGAATGGAGAGTGCAGCAGGTAACTGTTGTCCACTCGGGGCATTGCTGGGACAGGTACGTGACCCAGGCAGTGACACTACTGGCCTCTTGCTGCATTGGGAAGGTAACTCACTGCAGCCTCGGAAAGGTGCAGATACATCTCAGTATCTCCCACACCTTTGCTGAATCTGGATCTCACTGGGTTTAAACACCTCAGCTGTTAAAGTTAATTATAACTCAAACACGCAAATGGTGGGACAGTGTCATCCTGGGCAGAGCTAGTCCTAATGACTCGCCTGTGTCTCTTCTCTTCAGCGCTGCACTCTGGGGAAGGGACACTCTTGTTTTTCCCTGCGGCATTCAGCAGAATGACCGCAGTGTCTCCTCACTGTGGCTCTGCACAGAGAGCAAGAAGCAAACCTCAAACTGCTAATGACAATGACACTAATACAGTAATCCCTCTTAGTAACCAGGAGTGCCTTGAGCAGAAAAGGTAACAGACGGTCCCATTGTCAGTTCTTGGGAAGGTCCTCAGAAGGCCTGGGGGTGACTGAAAGGGATCAGAAGGGAGCAGGACAGGTACCGGTGTGGCAGCCCAGGCCATCATCCCACGCTTGCTCCCTGTTTGCTGCCTTGGAGCTGCCAGAAGCAGAGCAGTACCTTTATTAATAAGCTACTGTACCACGGCATGGCAATAGGGTCTTGAGGCAACTTTGGCAGGTGTAAGACAGGGCATTATATATATAACTGATGCTCGATGAGCACTGTAAGATACTGCCAACTTTACACAACTTTATTTCTTCATTTTCAGATCCTTCAGGCACTGATTTTACTGCTTCAGAAAAATGATTGTAACTTAAAGGAAAACTCCAGTATGAGTTGTCAAAGCAGCCTTTAGAAATACTTGTCACTCTTTCAGTATCATAGTCTGTGGAGCTGTCATTGCTGTCTCTGGGTGCTGCCATTTTAATGTCACCTCTTTGCTTTCCCTCTCAGAAAGTCATGGAAGAACCAAAAAAAAAAAAAAAAAAGAAAAAAGGAAAAATTTTAAAAGTTCTTGTTAAATCTTCTGGAGTGTTGAACCCAGCAGACTCCAATGACTGTGAGAACTGCAGAGATTTACTCTAGAAAACCATCAGTAGTCAAGTGGGTACTTAAAAATTGTACAGAACAACTAAGAAAGCAAATATATCAGGTTTTGGAAGTGATTCTAACTCTGAGTCTCAGTGGACAAGGTTCAGTGTGTTTAGTGTGTTTAGCCAGGTGCCATGTCACCATCCTATATTTAACAATCTTCCTGTATTTAAAGCTTTTTCCACTTACACGTAAGGTGGTTTGACTGAAATTGGGTTTAAAACTTGGTTTAGTTAATCTTGTGCATAGTACTGCATGGCTACTTGCAGAACAATTTAAAGTTAGCACAGTTTAACTTAGTAAGGAATCATGAAGCCAATTCAATTTAAAACCATTAAAACAATTTTATAGTGTCTGCCCAAGGGTTTTGCATGTTTTCACTAAATGAGTTTTAAAAATACATTTAGTTAAACTGATGGAACTCTAAGTATCAATAAAGGCTTTATCTTACAAACACTAATGCTTGTCTTCAATAAGTCCTTTGCATCTGCTTAGATGTCTGTCTCCAGGATCAGGGCATTATCAGTTATCATATTTAAGAAAAAGGTTTGGTTTTGATCTCTTCCAAATTAACTCCTTTAAAGAAAAGTCTTTCCCTTTCTTTCTTGTTTTTGGGGTGAGACTATCTGATCTTTGTTTTCCTGGGCTGAAAATTATGTGCTGAAACCTCAGTCTTGCTTCTAAATCACATAAACCTGACTGGCACAAGTGGGCATGGTGCCCATCAACTTTTTCTCTCACAGTCCCACAGACCACAGTGGAAGTAAATAAATAAATAACTCAGGCAGAGCCTCTTCAAACCAAAGCAGTACCTACTCATCCAAAAGGTGGTAAGATCCATACATCTATTTCTCCTCAACAAAACTCCCCAACAAAACATTTAAAGTTTCATTAAGCCCATTTAACCCCATGGTTGGTTGGAAAAGGTTTGCTACAGTTTCTGCATCTCATTTTTTGTTTCTCTCATCTGCTTCAGGCAACTTTGTGCAACTTATTTTCTAGGACATATTTTTTAAGCCTGGGTCTAGACTGGGTGCAGGGGGACTGGCTTTTGCTAGTTTGGATCCCTGACATTTTGTCTCCTGTCTGATGCACTGCTATGAGCTCTGTTGATCAGACTGCATGTGTTTGAGAAGGACAATATCAAGCAGGTGAAGTGAGGTGTATTTATGAAAAATAATGTTGCAACTCACTCTTCTATGGTCCCAGTTTTTCCTCTGAAAAAAACAGGAAACTGAGACAAGTAAATAAGAGTTAGGAATTTGGAAAGAGTTTTCACGTCCCAGGATCCTTGGGCTCCCACGGAAACCTTCTGCAAGATCTCCAAGGGATTTGTGTATGATAAATGTTGAGGACAAGGGAACCAGCAGCTTTTCTTTCAATTAGCAACATAGCAGCGAAAGACTGGAAGGCACCTCCCGAGTCACTGAGTCCGGTGCTTTGTTGTTGCAAACAAACAATGGCACATAATCCCTTTAATAAAATGATCACATTCCACTTTGAAAGCCACTAGGTTTTGGGGGCAGGACTGATCCCTACTGCTAACCCTGTGAAGCCCAGAACAAATATCTGAGCTCAAGATAATGCTACTTACAACAGGATTAAATCCCTGCTGGGTGCCCTATAGTAGCAACCACAGGGGAACTCCACCAGTAGCAGCATGGCTTTTGCACTCCATGTCCATGTAAGGGTAAAATTTGCTCTATTCTTCCTCATAATTAGGTGCAGTGACTAGACCAGGCTTTATATTGCATCATACTTGCTTCTATGCAGGGGCAGATGCAGCATTAAATGGAGGGCTGAGCAGCCGCATGACATGGGGACATGTGTGGTACAGACAGCACCAGAGGGATGCTCCATTTCCTTTAGTGCCCTCCAATTCCCTGTGCTCACTCTGGGTAACGGCCATCAGTTGGGATGTCGTGCATCACCCTCCTACAAGCGAGGCTAGCTTGTGGTCCTAGGAGAGACGTGTATGGTGAATGGGATGCAGGCAAAGGTAAATGCTTGCTTTCTGCTAGAGGTATTACTTTTTCTCCTTCTCTTGGAGAACCTGATCCAAAGGACACTGAAATCTGCTGAACTCCGCTCACTTGAGGCAGATTTGGATCAGCGCCTGGGGCTCTTCCGCTGCGGGAATTCCTGCCATGCCTTCTCAGACAAAGAGGGTGACCACATCCTTACATCATGCAAGTTGTTTAGTTCGGACTGAGGGAACCAATCTGTCGAACAGGCAAACAAGTGGGCACGAGCCAAAGGACTGGCAGGAGAGGTGGGATGACCCAGTGGGTTAGGCTATAATGGTCCCTATAAGACTATAAGGAAAACCCATGTTCTCCTATGCTATGGGGTCAGCAGCAGTCACGTACCCTATCCAGTTCAATGCGGGGAGGGGTCGAGAAAGTTCTGCCCAGCAAGCCTCCTCCATGGACCCAGAGCAGGAACATCACATGTGTGGGATGCTAATGGGATGCTGCAGCCCCTATAGCTCTGTGCTAAATTCCCTCCTGCCCTATGTCCTGGGTGGTGCACAGATATATGAGGGGGTGCCACCCCACAACAGGAGTGCAGAGAGCTGTAAAGAGGAGAGTGCAGTCTGGGTGGCTCCTGGATACGGCCCAACATCAGAGCTGAGCACCAGCCTTGCTCGTGAGGCTGCAGTTAAGCCCACTCAATAAGAGTTTAAAGGTGCAGAGTGCAGCAAAGGCAGCCGCAGGGCCGTAATGTCACCTCACATGGGAGCCCGCATGGTTTCCTTGGCTGCCGGCTCTCTTCTGCTGTTTTTGATGCCATAACCTGCTGACCTGAGCCCTGCCCCGATCTCCCCATATACCTTTCTGAGCTGCCGCCTGCTTAGTTGCCTTGTTTTCAAAAGAAAAGGTTTTGGGACAAACAGAAGTGCCATTACTTCTCTTTCACCCTGAAAACCTCAGTCCTGTGCTGGCAGTGGGAAGTGTGCATGGCAGTTGTGGCAGCGGGACCCGCAGACCTGGTCCTGCCTGCGGACGGGGCAGTTTGTGGGAATTTGGGGCAGCCGCTCGCAGTGTGGGGGGAGACAGCGGGGCTGGGAAAGGTGCAGGCACTGGTGGGTTTGCTGAGTTTAAAGAGAGGCTATAAAAGTGGGAGAGAGCAAGGGGTAGGAGATGTTGCCATAACCACACACTTGTGTTGAAGATGAGCAATTTAATGCAAACTTGGTCCAAGAAGAAAGAAGCACAAAACCTCACTGACTTCAGTGGGTACAGTCTCACCCTGTCTAGGTTTTCATATGACCCCATCCTGCTCACAGTGGAAGGCCTCCTTCAGTTGCTTACATCCTCCACAAGCATTAAATTCATGCAAAAGGGGGTAAGAGGGAAAGGAAATTAATATTATATACTGTCTGGATTTCAGAGATCCATACTATCTATCTGCATCCTTCAAGCCATCACAAGCAATCTATGAGCAGTCTCCACAAGCACATGCAGACCCAACCATTAACATAATTCTCTCTTTTATTCCTCATCATTGTGGTACTGTATGCTACAGTCTTAAACATTATTTGTTTTATCCACTTTTTAGCATTTTAAGCTCATACTATGCTGGCTAAAAAAAAAATCCCATTTTTATCTCATCTGATTTGATATTCATCTGTCCCTCGCTGATTTTTTTCTCCCCCTTTACCATAATTTTGGTTGGTATTTTTTTTACCTCAGAGAACATTGAGAACTCTGTCTCAAGGCTTCCAGATTAGACAGAAGACTGATAGGATAATGATGATAGTATGTTAAATGCTATCTATGTAAATCAGCTCTCTCCATCAATGGATACAAGATGCAGCTACATTAGATCCCTTTTTGACATACATTTTCATTTTTTAAGGAAGAGAATATTGGATTGTTATTAAGCTACTTTAGAAAAATCTTTGCATTACCAGGCACATTACTATTGTGCATAAAGTCATATTAAATTTTGGGATGATGTACAACATCATTTTCTTTTAAAGGCTGCTTTTAACCTCAAAGTATCTTCTTTTTAGCTTCTGCTGAGGGATTTGTTTATGATAACCAATGGCTGGGGGAGGGGGGAAAGGGTGTTTTTTATTAAGCTTCTTGTAGTAGATAAATCTGAATTTGCACCTCTGATAGGAAACTTGCCCTGGCTAAGGGAAAAAACTGCTGTTACGTCTCATCTGTTTCAAATGCCTGGGAAAATAGCTCAGCAGATAGCCTGAAAGTCAAATTCAGGCTGCCTTGGACTCAGTTGGAAGCCAGTTGCAAAATCAAGACCCATTCACTGGAAAAATCTTGCCAACTAACCCCTTCCACTTCAACTTTTTTTATGAAAAAGGCTATTTTTGTTTTTCTCTTTGAACTCGGAGTTGCAGGAACGAATATATTCCCAACAATAATAAGGAGTAAAGTGGTGAAAATCAGCTTTGCTTTATTCACGCCTGTGGGCTCATGCTGATTTTCAGTGGCAGAGGAACTGGCCAGCCAAAAATATATAATTAAGATTCGTCTTCAGCCTGTCACTAATGTAGAGAATTTCACCTTAAATGTAGGATGGGCTTTGTTTACTAATTTATAAGAGAATGTACAGGAAACTCTTAATTTTTTAGAGTTATCTTTGGCCACGGTGGCCCAGAGCAAACTAAATCCAGATTATACAATTTTTTTCCACGAGCAGCAGGATTGATGAGCTGGGATTCCAGCATTTCTTTTCTACATTGACTCTCTGATGTCTAATAAAGGGTGAGTTTATTAGCATTTTCTCTGTGGGAGACATTAATAAGAGCAGTTTCCTCTATCCAGGAATCTTTTTTCATAAAACCTGCGTGAACTTCATATCTCTGAGACCTCAGTTGTTCTGTCAAATTTTCTTTGAAATTAGCCACTGCATCTTAAAGTTATTAAATGGGGACCTACAGACTTAAACACACGCGGTTACGCACAGTGTGATAAATCTCATTTCTCCATTAGAAGAACAGTGAGAGTACAGCAGAAAAGAGAAAAGCTGGTGGTACTGGTGATCAGAGGCACGATTGCCAGGCTAGTGGTGATCTGAGCAGAGATACAACCTAACGCAAATATAGTGTATAGCTGTGCTATTTCCAAGGCTAGCTCACGTAAACCAGCTGAAGTCTCCCTGCACTTGTGACACTGGTTAAGGCTTGGGGTGGAGGTTGGGGTGTGATAATCCAGGCTAGTGGTTTCACCTGAAAGGATGGGAGGCTTTAATAGGGCTGGGATTCAAAATGCAAAGCAAGAGTGAAGTAGAGCTAGGAGGGGAGCCCAGCAGAGCCAGCGCAAGAGGCTCAGGAGGGTGACAGGCTGCAGGGAAATGACTTGCAAACTCACCTTTCCAAATCCATCTACTCTCCAGGAGGTCTTGTCTGCCGAGCGGCCCCATCAGTCCCTTCCTCAGGGGCATGGTAAGGGTTTGAGTTGATGTTTTTTGAGGGGTAGAGCTGTGGCTCAAAATAATGTGGACAACCCATCAATGAAGAGTTAACTAAAAATATAAGGCAGTTTAATAGCCGTGTGAAGCATGTGTATGTATGTGTATTTGTGTGTATCCTTTGGCATAAGGCTGTGTTTCCACTGTGATTTTACAGCTTCAAGACTAAGTTTTAAGTTAAGTTTTTATGCATGCAAGATCTTCAGTATATCTCAGGAACACTGGACTGAATGCTGAGATTATCATAGCAGGAGATACTAATTTGTAGCTTTGGGGGGAATGGTGGAGATGTGGTTTTTTTGACTAAGAACTTAACTTCTGAGCACCCCAGTCCTGAGATCTGAACCCAGCCCTGCAGTCCTGGCTATTACAGCTGTTCATCCAGCTGTATGCCTGGGTTGCTACTGTGGGCAGGCACACATGCACTTAAACTGTGACCCACTGGTGCCATTGTGTCAGAAGGGATCAGAGCTGGAGTCACTCTGAAGGCATAAGTATTTTTCTTAACACGTCCTAAATGGCAAAATTCACATTGAATAATTTTGGTAATAAATGGCAACCTAAATATGTCAGGAATGATTTAGTACCTGTGAACCGTGTAGCTGAAATGTAGATGAGGCTAATTAGCTGATTCCTTATCCCAGCACCCCCTTTCCTCTCCCTCTCTCCCTACCAAAAAAGTGTTCTTTTACCCTGCTGTTTTCAGAACACACAGGGTTGGGTTACAGCTTTGGCATTGCTCTGGTTATTCTGTCCATGTGTCCTATGCTTAACACAAATAAGCAGAGACAAGAGGCTTGAGAGCAAGGTAAGCAGCCAAATCCAGAGTGAGTAATGCAGGCGTCGAGGCAAAACGAGGTCAAAAAGAGCATTTGCAGCAATGCTATGCAGAAAGGATGCTTTGCTGCTACCTCTGTGCAAAGCACCTGCCATTAGCCACATGATGCTCTCACGACTTGTCCAGTTATTATATGCAGAGATGAAGCAGGATCAAAAATCAGTTGCTGACTAGGAGAGATTTCTAACGTACCTCTGCCTGGGCCCAAACTGCGCTGTGCAGTTTGTGCTTTAGAGATGTGTGAATAATTAATTTCTTCAGCTTCTTCACCATTTTAAGAGAACACAAAGCAAGTTTTCTTCTGAAATAGCTCTCACCACTGTCATGTCTTCTGAAAACTATCACTTTGAATTATGCAAAACATGTTGTTTTGTTCTGTTTGAAAAAAAAATGTATACATCTATATATAAAAAGCCTGAGTTTGAGCAAATTTGGTCTCAAAACCTTCCTGTTGAAATATGGAGCTGTAACATTTCATTTTCAAAATGTCAAACAAAATGATTGGACTTTTTCCTAAAAAATATTGGATAATTTTTATCTGGAGCTGTCTGGGTAACCCTTAACTGCATTTTCTGGATGAGTAAACTAATTACCTGGAACTTGTCACTACCTTTGCACGCAGACCCAGAGCTTTCACCTGGCTTAGCTGGATGCGTGGAGAGGCTCAGAAAGGTGCACAGATGGGGCTGCAGACTCATGACTGCTGCATTTTCAATATGCACATCCTACAAAAAGACTTGTCCAGGGTAATCTGCAGTACCAAGGTGAAGGAGGCTCCAGCTAGTGCCTCTCAGCCAAAGTACACAGGGCTTGGAGGCATCTATGTATCCATATCCCCATCATCTCCTCCCCTAGGGAAGGAAGGTAAAGTCAGCACCCTAAACATACTGGGGTGAAAAAACAGAGACAAGGAAGAAAACCTGTTTCTCCAGTATGAGGCATTTTTCCTTCCTTGATAGCTTCCTTTTCAGGTCTGACTCTTGCTCACCTGTGTATAAGCTGTGACACAGATACAGCTTGATACCTCTGTCATGCAGATGTGTGATGGTTGCTGCCGACAGCCAGCAGCCACTGAATTTATGCTGTAGCGATGCTGCAGCAAGCCAAAAAAAGAGCATTTGCCATGAACTGAGGCTTCATCCTTCTGAACTAAGGGTGCATCTTGAGCCAGAGTAGCATGTTCTGTTGCTCTTCTCCAGTTTTTAGCTGCTCTCAGGCCTATTCTTCAACTCTCTGGAAGAAGGGAGGGGGATGAAATAGCCATTACATAGTGCTAATGCTGCTCTCTCCCAGGCACAAGAACTGGCCTGCCATTACAATGAATAAGAGCAGGAAACAACTCTTGCCAAACAGCTGGCTGGCATAAGGAGGAGCTCTTGCTGGTAGGAGAATTTGGGAACAAATATTTGTCTTGTGCCAGCTCTGCTGAGCTACACAGCTGATCCCATGTCAGCCCCAGTGCTTCCAGTTCAACAGACTGGAGCAGTGCTGCTGACTCAAAACTGAATCCTCTGTGGCTCACACCAAAGCGCGGAGGTGGGACACACCAAAAGTTTCCCCTATGGTCTAGATGGGGGAATGATGATAACCCTGTTGGTATCTGCTCGCTGTGACTTTGTGTAACGGATGTGTAGAGCAGCCTGTGGTTTGCCCTGGATGCTGTCCTAGTCCCTGTCACCAGTAACTGCAGGGGGGACCCACCGCTGGGATGCTGCAGCTGGTACTCCCCAGGGCTCAGCAGGACACACTTTCCTCTGCAATGGGAAGGACTGTGGCACTTTGTGATGCTTCCAGCTTTACCCTCTGCCTGCGTGATGCTGGTGTATGGCAGGAAGGTGACCAGAGCCCCTCTGTCTGAGGGGACTGGGGCTGCTTGCCACAAGGACTGGTGGCACTTGCAAACTCTGCCGTGTCTGGAGGATCAGAAGTAACCTGCATCCATGTGGGCTCCTGGTAGTTCTTTAACAGACACTGGTTGGAGACAGCCACCAGGATCTGTGCTGCCCCAAGGGGGTGTCTCTGATGGCTTTAGCTCCCAAATCCCATGCATTGGGGTGAGTGTCTATTCTGAGCTGTGGAAAGGAGCAAGCGCAGGCAGAGTGAAGGGTCTGACTGTGAGATTTTAGCAACATGCTGCTGCTTCCACCTCCTGTGATCTGTGCGTCTAGGACCTGAGAGCCTTGAATGTAAACACACAACTGTATCATCTGATCCTTCTCAGAGCATTGTTTGTTTGGGGTCAACTTATCTCCTTTTCAAGAGCAGGATGTTCAGGAAAAAAAATATATATAAAGTCTATCTGTAATAGTCTTAATTGTAAACCAGCCTCTATGCTTTCAGACAGGAACCTAATTAATCATTGGCTGTACAGGGAATTGATTAATTGCTTTGCTGCTCTTTACTCGTATAAATCTTTGATTTAGTGATTACTGCATTTTGATTTATCACTTACTACGCAAGTAATCAATATTTATGATGAATGGATAAATTCAAGTACTACCCATTTTGCGGTGTTATATATATAATGTGATATATAAAACACACATTGTTTTCAATGTCTATTTCTAATTATCCAAACTGGAAACACACATTGTTTTCAATGTCTATTTCTAATTATCCAAACTGGTAATATGTATCTTTTCACCCTTAGTGATGTCTGTTTTCTGACAGTGTCTTACAATGGTGTAAAGCAGGAATAACCCTATTATGACCAACACTGAACTAGTGATAAAGAATAAACTGGGTTTGAGAGAGAGCAAACATTCAAAGTGGAAGAGAACTTGTGCAAATAAAAAACTAACTGAAGAAAGGGCCTCACGTTTTTGCTAAAAACCCTTATAGGGACAGACCTTTTACTAGTGTAAACTGGTATAGATCCTGGCCTAATTTTTTTGCGTATCTTTCTTCAAAGTCCTTCAATTCAATGTGAATCTGATCTCGGGGATTATTACACAGGAGTCTGACTGTCTGCAGTCCTTCAGAATTACAAACTAATTGTGGGATAAGAGCTATATATAATTTACTAGCTACGGATTTGTTTTCCTTCTTTCAGAAGTCCCTTTACCCTTCCCTCTGCCCCCCCGCCCCCAGTAACTGAACATGGTTTGGGTGAGAATGGGACCGCAGTGGTGGCAACTCATCAAAAGCCCCATGAACATGGTCACCCCAGACCCAGGGAAGGTAGAGGGGGCTAGTGGGAAGAACCCCATTCTGGGGCCTGACAAGTTTAGAAACCCTCTGGCAATAAGACACAGTTGATAATACTTTTGCTCTGATCACATGAGTGCTGAGTAGATATTAAAGTAAAGAGAATCTGCCTGGCCCATTGCTTCTTGGAAAAAGATACAGAGGGGTCTCATAAATATGGACCCCAACCTGCTCTAAGAGCAGCATCTTCTTTCTGTCTTTGCTGTGGAGAAAAAACCTCACCAGTGAGTCATTCAGCTGTGAGCCCTGGGCTGGATCCAAGGTTGGCTGAAGTTGATGGGAGGACTCTTGCTGTCTTCAAAGGATTTATGATTGGGTTTTTGTGCTTGCAAATGCTCTAAGGAAGGGACGATCCCCTTTCCTCCTTTCATTGCCATATGGCTGCTCGTGCAGTGGAAAGCCCAACTGAAAGCTAAGGCAAGGCTATAGTCTGTGCCCTTTTTTAGGGTTTATGTTAAGGCTTTGATGCCTTTGTGGACTCCCACTTATGCAGTCAAAGGTCAGATTGACTCATCCTGAAACTTTTAGTAGAGCTGGGGAACCGGTAGATATCTCCCTCTTGCTGCTGCATGCCAGCTTCATTCCTGTCACACCAACCATTGTCCCCTCTTGCAGTAGGGAAACCATCCCAGCTCTTGTGGCTGCCAGCATTTCCCAAGAGATCTCAGGTTGTGGCAAACGTTTTGAGATGTGATGTATAGAAAAGGGATGGTCTCCTTCAGGGTTCTTGTGATAAAACTGTAATCCTCACCCACAGATGAGGTGGCAGAGTATTTCTGAAAGGTGCAAGTTGTGACAAGGCTGAACTGGGTATTGGGAAACCAGAGTGCAATTCATAGACCGCAGCTGGGGCACTGTCCTGTCTGTCACAGGGAAGATCTCCTCCATTCTGTTTCTGGCTTGTCTGTCTAGATCAGAAGGTCTTCATGGGAGCCTCTTAGTAGCTCCATGAGTTTCTGATTTTATTTTGGACTTAAGAGTGGTGGCATAAAGCACACAGTGAGAAATGCAATCTCTGAGGTCTCCCACAGGGCTCCATATTTGTCTTAAACTATTTTACCAAACAAATCTGATCCCCAATAGAAGGACATTTGGCATTTTATATAGGCCTATTCATCACCTGGAATACCTCAGTGTGGTTCCTGTGATGTTCACATAACCATGGAAAATTAACCTGACACTCATTTGGAAAGATACATTGTTATTCTAGGGAGTTGTGTGAAAAAAGTGAGTCAGTTGTGGTTCGTTTTGTTTTGTTTTTCACCTCCCATAGCTGTTCAGGTAAAACTAGACACTGCGAGCAGAAGGGAGAGAGAAGCTCCTTGCATGCAGTGTGTTCAGGCTCAGCTCTCCTACTCCAAGCAGCTGGTCAGCCCAGCACTCATTATTTGTTTTGTTCTGGGTACTGTCCAAGAGTTATGGCCAGCGTTCTTCAGATACTGATATATATTACATGTGCTTAGAGGAAGCCCATTCATCTGTCCCTTGTCTCTCTCCCCCAGAGCCCGGATTTCCTTGATTGTAAAGCAAGATAAAGCTGCTATCTTGACTTTAAAGACTCTGGGAAGAAATGTGTTCACGCTGTCCCTCCCTCTCTCTCCAGTACACTATGCATCCCCCCTGTGATGGACACAATTTTTTTTTTTCTCCCTCCAGCTTCCTCCATGCTTGTCTAAATGGCTGAGAGTTTTCTAGCTGAAGAATTAAGAGCCTCTTTACTCCACAGAGGAATAAATACCCATCCCGTTGCTTTTGGATGAGGAAGGTAGAAGGTCAATGTCCCACTGTGCTTGTCTCATCTCTTCTGAAGTGAAGCTGATGCTCCACTGAGGAGTATTAGTCTGGCATGTGCGATGGTCAGGTTACGGCTCTGGCAAAACAGTTGGGATATCCAGGTTTCAGTTGTATTTTTGGTGTCCTACAAGCTAGAAGAATACAAAAGGGCCCTGTTTTCCACTGCTGTTGCACGAAGCATGACAGCCGCTGCTGTTGTAGCTAGGATGGGGAGACACAGAAGTCTGCATAGGTGGAATTAAAGGAGGGAAGAAAAAAAAAAAAAATGGAAACAGAGCGAGAGAAGCTTTTGCAACTGGAAGAAAACATAATAAATCCATGAGCTATGCATAGCCCTAGGGCTTTATGACCACGAGCAGGCATGAGGGAATGACTTGAACTTAACCAAAGCTGTTAATTACCTGGCTGAGATCAAAAGCATAAGTAAGGGAGTATATTTACGATGCACCTTACAGGATATGTTTCAACTTTCTAGATTTTTTTTATTAATTGGTTTGATTAAATAGATTTAAAGAGCCTGGGCAGAGGCTTCTAAATCATACTCCATATTGATCTAATGAAATACTCAATAAATTTACTAATATGGCTCCTTTGCTTTGTGCAGTCTGAAAGGAAATGCCACTCTAAATGGTGATAACTCAATGTGGAGCCTCACCAGTGACTCATGGCGAGCAGGGAGGGTGCTGGGTAAAGGGTCTCCTGCAATTTGCAGGAGAGCTTGGAGTTTAACGGCAGTTCCAGGCTTCTGCCCCATACCTGGCTTTCCTACCAATTTTCCATCATATTGACCAGCTTCTTCTGTGACTTCTAGATTTCACTGACATTCACCAGCTTGCTGAAGTGTGTGATTGTTCAATATACGGCTCAGCTGAGACCTCCCTGAGCAGAACTGTATTTCAGAGGTCTCTGCTTTATAGTACAACACACAATGTGTGGTCTAAATAAAATAAATCCTGCGCAGCTCAGGGTTGATCTAATGTAGAAAATGTATGATGTTTTTTCCCTCCTGAAGCAATAAATTGAGAATGACTGGATGGAAAGTTTACAGTTTTTCAGCGTTCACTGATATTGATGAAAATCAAGAGTTTGGGCAAGCACAAGCCCCTCCTGCCCCAGGGCAGAAGGCTGTTACCATGCAGTCTCTTTTGGCTGCAGTTTTCCTGGCTGAGGACATTGCCATCTCCTGCTGCTGTCCCCTTCCAGATCTGGCTGCTTCCCTAAGCAGTATTCAGCTATTTGTATGGGGATCCTTAGACCTGTTTCTGCTTAAGTGAGCTAATTTAGTAAAGGCTACTTAAATGGCTTCACCAGGATGCAGTCACGGGGGTGATCCAGCTGGCATATCTGGAAGGGGGCAAAGAAGGAGCCTGGAGGTGGTGGCAAGGCACTGACACAGCAGTGCCTCCCTGATTCAGCCTCCAGCCCCAGCCACTTACAGCACATCAGCTGGTTTACCTGAATTGTTTAACTATTTAAACTTTCTTGAGCTAAATAAGTTAGTGTCCATTTAGTGTGTGCCTGGGAAATGCTAATGCAAGCATCTGCTAGAAGCCAAGTTTAAACACATGCCAGTCTGTCCGTATAGAGCTCTGGCAATCTGGAGTTGAATTTCACCAGACAATTACAGGACTTCCCAGCAGTTTGTGTGAACAACCATTGCTTCTGGCAAACATCAACCTTCATATGCAATTTTTATGTCATGATGGAATATAGTTTTAATAGTCAGTCTAATATGGGTCTTAATTTTTTAATCTTTTCTATATTTCAATTAATAAATTGAGAACAATATGGTTTTGAACACTATGACTCAAAGCTGGTGTATGGCATCAGGGCTCTCCCCATAAATTGGGGAGACTGTTTAGTCTCATCCAAACATCCATGTGATTTCTCTCTTTCTTACTTATTCTTTTTATTATCTGTTTTTCCTTTTCTCTCTCACTTTTTCCCTTCATCCTCTTTTCTGGGATGAAATTGATTTTTAACTATAAACATAAATCCTAGAGAAGAGATCCCACTGGTGATGTATTTACTAATGGCTGTGAAAATCAGAACCAGAGAGAGGCAGGAAAGGAGGAAGATGGCAAAGACAAATATATTTGGAAACAGCCAACCGAGGAATAAATTAAAAATGCCCTTTGAGTAAAAACAAAACAAACAAACAAAAGAGGCTCCCCTCTGAAGAACATAACCTCAAATCTTTTGTCTCCCTTTATTGAATCTGCATCCCCGGATCTTGGGAACTGCTTATAACTTTTGCCTGCTATAGAAAATAACCCTTGACATTAAACAAAAAAGTCAAAGCTTTCTTGGTCTCACAAACCCTACGATTTTCTCCTCTAAAGGGGTGCAGGGTTGTGATATGTTGTGATTCTGAGAGTGAAAATGAGAAAGGAAAAGGATGAAACAGGTCTTACTGGCCAGACAATTTAAGGCCACAGCTTTGTGGGGGCCAATGTTGGGGTAAAAGCCCATCTAAGCCTACCTCTGCTTGCACTGCTCTGGCAGTCAGTTAACTTTTGCCCAAGGGATAACCCCAAATGTAACCCATAGTCCCAATGTGGTTCCACTAACACCCATGTGTTCCAGAGTTATGCCATGGTTCCCGAGGTAAGGGATGGCCACAGGGACTCTGGTGTCCCTTGGTGTGGGAAACTTCTACCCTGTGTATCCATCTGCTGGTGGATTTCTTTTTTTTGTTGCATCCTCCTGAGCAGGCAAGAGCTGACTGCATCTGCAATGAAAAAGCCATAGTAGTGGCTTAGTTGTCCTCTTTGACAATCCCAAGGGAGTTGCTTACTCCTGGAGCACGTGCTGCAGATCTCTGGGTTGGGGTCTTGCCAGTATTTGCCTAGACAGGACTAGGATGTCAAGAGGTATGAATGTTCCCAGGCATTGAGTGTTGGTCACTAAGCGTAAGCAAGTGGGCCCAGGAGAGAGCCCAGGGCTCTTGCATGACTTGCTCTGACCCCCGATCTTTTCCTGTTTCACCTCCTCCTATTTATTGCACACCTCATGGTGTGTGGCACTGCAGGCTGATGCACCTCCCACATTAGTACAAAGCTATTTCTCCAGTGACTCTTTACAGCAGATGTTTCCATGTGTTTAGTTTTCTTCCTTCTACTTGCGATTTTTTCACCTCCATGAATAGTAAACTACTGTGCCCTTATTCCTTCTTAGATGGTTATATGATACCCATGCTACTGATGCTCCTTGTTTCCCATCTTCTTTGCTTCTGGCTTACAGAAACACCTATTGCCCTTCTGCATTTTCCCCTCTGTAAGGGAACTGTGGCTCTTTGTAAAATGTACTAAAGGCAGAAGGAAAATACAATCTTGCTAGCACTGATGCATTCAGCAATGTCCGTGGGTGGTAAGGACTGGGAGCAGGATCAGAGTGATGCCCCCTTTCTCCTTTGGTCAACATGCCCTCATCTGTCTGATGTGCTGTGGTACAGCCATTCAGTTCCTTTTGACGCCACTGGCTCATTCCTACCAGTGTTAGCAAGAGCAGAAGGGACTTTTGTGTTTCCAAGAAACAAAATGAGAAGGACTCCATAAATACCTATACCTAGTTATTTCTTACAGAGGCATCTTAAGTTTCTGAGAGAAAAAATACCCACAGAATACACCTGAAAATTATTTCAGAGTTTACAAGGCAACAAGCAGCTTCTCAACACGTGATCAAATATTGCTGTTTCTGAAACTAAACACAATAAAAGGCATCCAGGAAAGAGTTGGTGAAGTTACCAGATCTCTGCATGAAAAAAACCAAACCAAAACAACCACCCCCCTCCCCAAACCAGTAGGATGCTCTAGCCGTGATCTCGGGGTGTGTGACTGTTGTGTGGGTCATCAGGGGATGTAACACCTAGGTGGAATGTGGTCGCAAGGAATTCACCGCTTGCCTGTGAAAGGAGCCAAGAGCTGTAATCAAGTTACCCGCTATATTTGCTCCTGCTGTTTGCTAATGAGTGAAGACAAAGCAAACAGCACGCTTTCAACTCAATCGGACTGAGATATTACCTGTAGCCAATGAGTTCCTAATCAAAATTACAGCAAAACAGGCAAAATTAGCTTGTTAGCATTTTTCTCTGTTAGCACTGGAGAAATGTCACTTTTTGCCTGGGGCAGTTTTGGTAGCTTTACCATGAAGGGAAAAGTTATTGTACCAGCTATGTCCCTAAACATTTAGTCCTGGGCATTCAAATGTAGCAAGAGTGATGATATGACACTTCTCTATTAATTTATGCAGAAAAGGAAAGAGGCTGGGGACGGGGCAGACCACTCCTTAGCTCAAAGCGTAATGCAACTGGCAACTAACGAGCACTTTTTAGTCATCTTTGATGGATTTTTCTAACTTTTTTTCTAACAGGGAGATGACCCTTTGTAGAATAATTTTAAGCCAACTGGAAATAGATTTGCTTCTTTTAGTTATAATTTCTGTGTCCTTTGGGAATAGTCCCCACAGGCTAAAGACCTCATTCTCTTTCTTGTTTGTTGTGACAAGCAGCGTGCAAGTTAGAGCTATTTTGTGTGCTGCTTTCTCCAAGCCCCCTCTACAGCCAAAAGGAGAAGGTCCGTATCAGTCCTTAGGAAGAGGCCATATCTTGAGGAAGGGTGGCCAGTTGTCCAGAGCCCAAGAACTTGTAAGACTTGTTCAGTTCCCACCTCTGCCACAGATTCCCAGTATCACCTCAGGCAAGTCCCTTATCCGTCTGATACTTCAGCTCCCTGCTCGTAACGCAAGGAGAGCACCAGGTCCTGATACTCAGTAGATGAGCAAATGAGACATGATCCAGTGGTGGAGGCCGGTTAAGCAGATGTACTGATTTTGGGGATGACTTTTTTAGTGACTAGGCTGAAATGGGTCCTAAAGCTACAAGACCTTTTGAGTTTGCAGGCCAGTGCATGGAGAAACAGAAAGATTATAAGTCAGCCTGACTGAGGGGAAGCTGTAGAAAGCAGCATGGACTTGGGAAACCCAGAAATCCGGGTTAAAACAACAGGAAATAGTCTATGTGCACAACAGTGCTGGGATTCAGAGCTAAGGTAGAAAGTCCCTGCCAATCTTTAACTCACCAGAAAGAACTTCAATATTGCACGCAGTCATCTGCTACCAGAATAGTGAAGACAACAACTTCTTTAGACAGCAGCCAATTGAATTGTTAACTATATGAGGGATTTCTAAAAAGGTGGTGCCAAGTCCCAGCGCCTCTGTTCATAATGTCAATGCCACAAGCACAGTAACTTTCTGTGTATAATTCAGATCACCTCCACAATTTGCAAATATGCAAAGAGTAGCCATGTCTCTGTAAGCAAATACTGCAGAACTGGTAGTGACCACTTTGCTATAGCTGTAACTGCACTAGTGTTACTAGTGGACTTCCAATACCAGCAAAAACATCCTGGAAATTCGAGAATGCGTATTTAAGGCAACTCTTTAAAACATTATTGCCTGTCTGCCTAGCTAAGTCTCAACAGCCAATTCTTCATTACGCAGGGTAATAGAGGGTAGGGGACAGTGGAAAACCCAGATGAAGTTCTGCTTTTGTGGGGCAGGGCTCCTGGGGCAGAATAATGCCAAGAAACCATTTCTCCTGGTGAGTGAAAGGGTGCTGCTGTGTTCACAAACCACTGCATCTGAGCTAATATCAGCCCTGCTGAGACCCCAAACCAGCCTGGACAGGGCAGCTGGGGTGCTTGTTGCCCCTGCCAGGCTGATTCAGTCCAGAGGAGCCCCCCGTGGACAGCAGAGAAATAATTCTTCCTTGTCTCTTGGTGGTGAGCCGCTCACAGAGGCACAAGGTCTATGCCAAATTGCTTTCTTCCAAAACAAAGCCCTGTCTTTATTGTTCATTTAAAACACAACACTGGAATCAGCACATCCCTAAACGTTCCCTGTTTAATATATTTTAAATAACAACGCTGATATAAGGTACTTTTGGAATAACATTAACATCTGGGCTGACCCCGCCTCCCTACCAAGTTTCAGCCTGATGTTAATTAAAACAGGCAAGTTATAAACCCCAGGAAATGGCAGCTGACCCTTGACTATGAATGTAATGCTGTAATAATATGCAGTAAAAAAGAGGCATAGTCAAACTGCTGCCCAGTTCATTCCTAGAACGATGCTCTTTCTTTCTCACCACTGTGCTCCCTCGCTCCGAGAAGTGAGACCATTACCTCACCGGCACCTTTTATGGGTTGCTCTCCGTTTTCAGGGTGGTAGGTGGCAGGGAGGCAGCCCGTGCGCTCTGAGTCACCCGCAAGAAAATTATCCCGGTGTGACAGGAGAAGCTGCCTTTCGGAAATCTGAAAACTGTTTCCTGACTGCATGTGGTCGCGGAGGATCCTGTGATGCTCTTTGTCAGGACAAAGTCAGCCAGAGCAGCCCTAATGTCTGGAAAAATATGGAGGATTATTTTTTTCTTTCCACTCCGTATTCCCAGCTGAACATGAATGGGGAGAGTGGAGGAGGGTGACCCTGAGAAAGCTAGATATAAACCCCACAGCTGAGGGCAGAGTGGGGGTATGCTATATGTCACCTCCAGAGATGCCATCTCGGCTCTGCGCCAGAGCAGCGAGAGGCTGCAGTTTTTACTTGCATGTGTCCATCACTGTAACTGGCCTTTCTTTGGTGGTCCATGAGCGAAGGGGTGTAGGTGGCTATGATGGTGAGCCAGCTAAGAGCTGACTGCCAGGGTGGTGAGATGGGGTCAGGGTAGAACTGGAGAAGCCCCTCAGATGCATCGCCACATCTCTCACTGACTAAATATTAGATGCGATTTGGAAGTAATTAAAGGAACGTTTTTGTTGTTGTTGGAAAATGCAGTACTGTTGAAATTGGAGTGTTTCCTCTCAAGATGTTGCTTTTTGTCAAGCTATGAATGAAAAAAAAACCCAAACAAAAAATCCCTCCCAAACCAAAACAAAGCAAGCAAAACCCCAAATCCAAAGGGCTCCTCGCCCTGCAAACCCCTCTGAATAGACCCTACAGGTTTTGGTTCCTGTGGCACGTCGGAATCCAGTCCAGCAATATTCACAGGGTCCAAGAGAATATGTCCCATTGTTTGTAAACAAATTAAACTAGCTTTTGAGCAGATACATTTTATCTTCTCTCTGAGCTGAAGGAACCAGGATATGAGCCTACGAAAGGCTGGGTTGTAATGGATACACCCTGCCCCTTCTCTCTTTGAGGCATGGGAAAGGTCAACTTTTGTCCTCTAAAATGTGTCACTGCTATAAATATGACTGCATAATTTATTGCAAATTGTTTAGCAAATTTATTGCAAACTATTAATAAACCTCCTTGAAACAGCACAATGAGTGTGTGCAATAAACAAGGAAAATATTTGCTTGATTCAAACCACATTGGATGATGTTAAATTAATGTTGAATAGATACATTTTGAAGGCCTAGAGGGATGAATGCAGCCAGCGACCGGATGCTGCATCGCTTGCCCAGAGCACACATGTCAGAAAATGTCGGGGAAGTGACCAAACCTTTTTGTCAATGACTTAAAGCTGAGATAAGCCCCGAGTGTTTAAATTGGCAATTCTAATAGCTACCTGAATCCAATTCAATTCACAGCAGCTTGGCTTGTAAGGCAATTGGTGATACAGTGTTAATGCCAACTAATCTGATAAAAATTGACACAATGACAACGTTGGGCCATTAGTTACCAGCAGTTTTTATGTCTGTGTAAATCCATCGTGTTTTACAAGGTACGGGGGATTCTGGGAGTCGGGGAATCTTTTTTTTTTTTTTTTTTTTTTTCCCAGAACTGTGGAAATAAAGTGGTTTTGCCGGTGAAGCAAACTCATCCTCTTGCTGTGCATGCCGCCTCTGAGTGTGAGAGTGTTAAATGGCAAAATTCATCACAACTAATTTCTATTTGCCATCTATTAGGCTACATTGTTTTGTCCTCAACGTCAGGTTAAATAATGAACCTCTCGGAATAGAGTAAATTAACCTCCACTTTATGTTCATGTCATTGTCAAATGGAAACATCACTTGTACAAATGAAAAAGATTCATTAGTAAAGCTAATGCATAGGCTCCACTCCAGTAAAAGATAAGAGCGATTGAGGCCTTGTCATAATGCAGTGTTGAACCGCTGGCTTGTTATTTATGATGCCTGCCATAATCTTTGGAGATTATTTTCAGCAATGGTAATTAGCACACAATGCATCAGGAACAATTATGGAACAATGTCTTAGCTTGACAGGTATGCCACCCTGCTGCAGGCGAGCTATGATCCATGAGAAATTCAATCAAATCTGCATGCTGCAGGGAGTTTATTAATATTTCTCCTTCCGAGGCAGTTTGAAAGGCAGCTATGCTTGACCAGCCACCCAAAAATACTTAGCAGCATGGTATGAGCGTGCTCCTTGTTAATACACACCTATCTGCACAGAGCCTTCCTATGCACTTACAGCTGATTAAAACAATGTCTGTGAGTTTGCTGTTTACCAGGGTGAAGAGAAAATTGCTACCTCTCCTAGCTGGCCACAGGGCCTCATTCAGGGTAGGCTGCTGCTAAAGGAGCTCTGTAACGAAGTGGCAAATTCCTGTACTGACACAGATCCTGTAAGTCTGCTAGTAGCAGTGGGACTATGCTGATTTACAACTCCTTATATCCCAGCTTAGGAATCAAAGTGTCCCTGATGAAGGCAATTTTCCACTGAATAGCTCAAATGCGATAGCATGGCAGTTTCTTGTTTCAAGCATCCCAACAACCCTGTGTGAATCCCCTCCAGAGAGATCTGGGGCATCAGCAGTGCACAGAGGAGAGACATGGTTGAGGAGCGTTGCACATGGACGGCAAGCGCGGGGCAGTTCAAAGGCTGGGTGTTAAAGTAAATGATCTTTCTTGGAGCAGCGGTGGTTATTGGGCTCCCCAGGCAGGATCAGGGTGGAGCAAGGGGAGTCTCTCATTTTTGCTGCCCTGTTTGAGCCGGAAAGCGGTCTCTTGCCAAAAAAAAAGAAAGCCAATTGCCAGGTGGCTGAATGCAGCTCCCATCACAGGATGCAGGAACCCAGGACCGCAGGGTGGGGCTGTGGGAGCTACCAGCTCCTGTAGAGAGTTAGGAGAGAGGAGTGGGAACAGGGATGTGCCCTTGGCAGAGCTGGCTTTACAAACCCGAAGGCTTGGAACAGTCTTCTTTCCCACCAGCAACTCACATGATTCATAACAGCATCTCATTTCACTGGGCAGTGGAAGGATCATCTCTTTTCCCAGGCGCTCTGAGCTGGCTTAGGGCTCCATAAAAGCCAGGCAGTAGCAGGAGGCAGAGATCACTGAAGGCAGGTAGAGCCTAATTTCCTCTGGGACTGAGGAAGGTAGAACCCCAAACGCATTTAGGAGTGTTGGTGTAAGTACCAGGAAGAACAGATGGCATAGAAAGTCTTGAACAAGAGACTAAAGATTGCTCTCCAACACTTTTTTCCCTGCATTTAGCTATTTCTTCAGGCTTTTGTGCATGAAGGGAAGTCCAAATAAGGTTGCCACTCCTCTTTGCCCTGCTCGTGGTGGGAGGCAGAGCCTGGGATCACAAGTGCCTTGCCAGGGGACAGCTGAGGCATTGCATATCTGCTCAGCCCCCTGCCAACGCTGTACCTGCATTCAGCCTCCTTTGTGCCCGGCTGCTGTCCTGTTCAGTAAAAACAGGTGCTTTGCTTTGCAGATGGTGGCAGAGGATTTCTTCAGCCTCATAAATAAAGACATCCCACATGGATGGTCAAATCCTGACCTCCAGGAAATCAGGAGTAATCCATTGGCTTCAGCAGAGCAATTCACACCCACATCCCTCCAGCGTGACCCAGTCCGGAAGGTGTAATGGTGATGTTAGTGCTAGTGTTCCCAGTTTGCTTTCTCTGGGCTTAGTGGGAAGAACTGGCCCTCAGCTGGGCAGTTCCCCAGAAACAAAAGCAGCTTCCAATAAACATGGAGCTTTCCATTTTCGAGGCTGGCTTGAGTCTGTCTGAGTAACAGGTAGGATGGGCTCTGGTTTGCCTCCCTGAGTCAATGGTGCCTGAACTACAGATGAACTCTAAAAGGTGTACAATACTTCCCCCTTCCTGGTCCTCTGCAGACACCTTGCCCAAACATCATTCACAGAGGGAAACCTCATCACTGCAGTATGCAAGCACTTTCCAGCATGACACATACAGAGATCCTTTCTAACCTGTAAGTCCCAGCCAAAACCATGGACATACCTGGGTGGCAGATGGAGGGTGGTGGGAATCATCAGTACTAGCATAACTTCACAGTGGTAAGTTGCTAGAAAGTTCTGCTTAAGCAGGACCGGGCTCAGCTCTGTACCTGCAGCTTTTCACTGCAGCTTGCAAACTCCTGAGAGTCAGGACCAGCCATCTGCAGTAGCTGTTAGTCTCTGTAACTCCAGGTACCTCCAGCTGATCTGCCATGAACAATTTTTTTCCATAGGGTTGCAGAGAACTGCTGCCATGTGGCTGCTCATCCTGGCACTTGCCTGAGCCAGCACAGAGCCAATGTGAATATGTGGCACATGTGGTGGTTGTAGCCACCCCTCGCAGTGTAGCCTCTGTGGCTACAACTGATTTTAGTACCTGCTGAATAATCCTTCTGGGTATTTTAGAGACAACCTCACAGGCACCATTTTTTTTTTTTTTTCCCCAGTAGTGACATGAGGATCTTCCAGCAAACTTCTAGACCTGTCCAGGAGGGCACGCAGAACTGTACAAGATGGAGGCAAGCTGAGGGAAAGAGATACACAAATCATGTACCAGTCTTTGGAAATACAGTTGTTTTCAAGCTTTATTAAAAAATAACACTACAAAGGCAGAGAGCACCTTGGCCAGGTCTTATAGGACTTTGGCTTTGTGTTTTCAAGGTATGCAGATTGAGATAACTTCCTGATAAATACTGTTTAACATCTTCTTTGTTGCTAATAGACTGGGGGATACTTCAGCATCCTCATTTAATAAAAATATATCAGTCTGCTTCTTTCTACATGCAGAAGTGGAAGTGTTAACTGCACATTTCTGCCCATTCTGCATCATTATTAATGATTTATCATTGTCATCCTTTAATAGGCTTATATCATGATTAGGATTTCTTTTGTTCTTAATAATGCTTAAAGATCATTAAGAAAGAGAATTCACGTGCACATGTCAGCGGGTGAAGAGACACCCTTAAAATAGGGGGACAGTTCTGGGTGGATAGCAGGAGTGTGGCAGGGACGGCTGGTTGCATTTAGCAGCACTGACCATATTATAAAATCATCAGTCAGAAAGGAATTGTTGCTTTTTGTTTATTTTAACATTATTTTCCATGGGGACTGCTGCTAGGGGCTGAAAGGCATGTCTAAGTTGTTTTTTTTCTAATGCAAACATTGTTTGGTATTTCTGTTGCACACAAGCTCTTTCCTTCTTCTTGTTTGGTATTTAAATATATGGATGGCTTGTGATTAGGAGCAGGTGGAGGGGGAGAACAGGACAAAGTGATTTTAAGTCACTCCTCTTTTGTGCCACCATCTGTTCCTGGGCTGGAGTGAAACTGAATGCACAAAAAACTGATCGGCACCATAACTTTTCCAAACAAAATGAGGATGATCAGGAGAATCCCAAGGGACATAGGCCTGATGGGAGAGGTCACACCCTCCTCCTCTATACCCTGACAGATTGCTGCGCTGCTTTTCTGCTTAGAACAGACAAGCCGCCATTTATTAATTATGGGTTGTTCTGCTGCTGAACCTAAAAATCGGGACCCCCCTGTGCTCGGTGCTGTATTAACACAGAGCTCAGCGGCAGTCATTGGCCCCAAAGACCTTACAGTTTGCATGTAAGAATAAAGAAAACAGATGGATACAACAAACCCACTGCGGGAGCATGAAGTAACCATGAGACAATTATGATCCGTTAAACTATTCAGGTCAGGAAATGCACTGCAATACTATCCTCAATTGAAACACTAGAAGGATGCTAAATGGGCAGAGGGCAGAGTGTAATGATTAGATTTGGGACAATGGATCGAACGTTCTATTGCAGAGATTGCCACAGGATTTTTAATGACCAGTTGTGATCATGGCTTGCGTTTTACATACTACCCAAGAAAATTGTATCTCCAGTTGCTTTATACCCTTTTGATGTGCACTTTGTGAAGACGTGGAGGGCTGGTATTTAGCTCACATTAGTTTTGATGAGATCGTCTGCAATAACAAAGCAGCAATCAGCACTAATTGATCACTGCAACTTGTGCATCCCAGGAGTATCTCCCCTCAGAAAGCAGCTTTTGGTTGCTGTAGTCATCCCTGCAAAAATACCTGCCGCTCCACATACCTAAGAGCCCTGAAAGTTGTTTGGGAACAGGCTCAGGATGTTCCAATACCATTTGCTCAGCGTGTCTGTGAGTCAGCTCAAGGTGAGGGACCTTCAGAGTGCACTGAACAATACCTAGCTGAGCTTCTAGCTTCTGCAGTGCTGGTGCTATGGACGTGACACCTGGCAGAAAGAAGCCTAGTGCTTATTCCCCCCCCAAATTTAGCACAGTGACTGTACTTGACTTGGACAGAGCCTAAAAGGAGTGTTTTGACTTGGACAGAGACAGAAAGGAGTGCAGGATACAAGCAGCTAGCCCAGAAGCTGGAGATAAGTGCGGTGCATGGAGGTGTCTGCAGCCCTCCTGTGCTGTCCCTGTGCTCGGGGACACCCTCAGCTCTGCGTGCTCCTCGCTTGCCGTCTGTCCGGCACCTGCTTGCTCAGTGCAGAGCAACACTAGGCATGATGCTGTGGTGGCCAGTGGAGAAGATCTCTGTGGACATTTTTGAGGGACTGGGGACTGAAGACTGAAGACAATACCAACCTACCAAGCTCATGAGTTCTTTCCACCCCTGTCCACCTCAAGGGAGGCTGAGGTCCTTCAGCAGCTGACTGCTAGCTCCTAAGTGGACTTCTCTGAAGGTGATGCTGGCCTGAGATCTTCAGTGAAGCCTAATACAAACATCCAGTGAATAAGGACAGAACGATGATGTCCCGTAGAGGCTTGGAATAGTTCATTGGTCAGAGCAAAGCACCTGCCTGTTGCTGAAGGAACCCGTCCAGACTGCGGGGTTCACTGTACTTGTACTCACCATCTATGAATGTTTGGGCTGGCTCCAACATATTGTAGCTCTCCAGAGTTTTACATCTTTCAATCAGGTATTCAGTGCTCTTTAGATTCCATATTGGTCCATACAGCCAAACCCTGACAAAAACTGTTTAATGCTTTATACAAGAATTTTCTTTTTAGTGATTCCGGCCAGAGATGCTGAGTTGAAGAATCAAACTAATTTCATGTGCTTCTCCAACACCCCATTATGACATTTATGACATATTTTTCTGTTTAGAGGGATGATTTTTTCCAGATGCCAGCACATCTAAAACTACCTAATGAGATTTCCACAGATGTAGAGCTTAAAACCATCTACGGTATTTTTATTTTTCTCTGTAAGCGATGATGCTTTCCAACTGAAACATTTCCCGTATAAAGCACTAGAAACAGTTGAATGCATATCAGATTCATAGACAGAAGAGCTTGTTCATTGGAAGGCAGGTATTGTGAGTGAGTCTTGGCTTTTCTGCCACTTGATTTGAAATGAGTTTTATTTTCTTTGGTGTTGGTCAAGATTTAAAGACCAAACTTCAGATCTAGAATTCAAGGTGGAGTTGAATTCAGGGAGTACTTCAAAGGCCCTGTAGCTCTTCTCTGCAGTAACACCACCTCCCTACATATAGTGTCTTGTCTTGCCTTGCACATTGCATAGGAGGTGTTATTGGCCATGTTTTTCACTGGAAAAAGACAAGAACAGAAAGATGAAGTGACCAATGGGTGAATCTCCCCCTTTTCTCCATGGGTGGGAGAAGCCTCTGTTTCCTTGAGGACAGTTGATGCTTTCCCTGTCTTATATTTTCATCCTGTGGGGGATGGTGGTGATGAGTGGTTTGTACAGGGTAGACTCTACTCCTCTATTCTCTACTCTTCTTCCCTTCTCTAGTCTGACCACATAGGAGGGAGGAAACCAGGCTGATGAGTGTTACCCCACCAGACGAGGTACTGTGCAAGGTCATTTAGGGTCCCCAGAACGAAACTGGGAAGATGTAACGTGGTTGTTTGATCTGAGCCTCAGCAAGGCAGGATGTTTACACTGCTGTTGGATGATAATTTTCACCACTTTTGTTCTTCACACTTTTCTTTCCTAATGCAGCTGATGAGACCCATAGTTTGTTCAGGATCAGGAAAAGTATCTGACTCCTTGAGAGCTATCCCCCTAGTGAATACGGAATAACACAAGGTATACGGAATAGCACAAGGAAAGCATTCTGTGTTATTCTGTGGCTGGCACTGGGATTACTGGCTTGGGTGTGATACCGAGGATGTGGAGACATGAGAAAGCTGTTTAACTGTGTATTGGGTGGGTGTAAGTCTTGCTGTCTCCTGCTTCCCCACATTTCTTCTGCTTTCATGCAGAACAATTATTATATTCTTTCAGTGAAGAATGACCCCTATTACACTTAAAATAAATTGCAGCATTGTCTGGAAATATTTAAGCTCAATCTCCCTCACTCTTGTAAGAACAGAACACCCACAACCAAGGAAGGGAGGCTGGGCCGTTCCAGCGCTGAACTCAGCCTTGCAGATGTCTGTCACCTGTTTCTAAGGAAATGTGCAAGTGTTTGGGAAAGAGCTGGGCTTCGTTGTTATTGTGGGAATCTGAAACCACTCTGAACTTTACCCTTCTATCCCCTTTCCAAATTTCTTCTTTTTTTTACAGAAGAGAAATTGCTAGGCTCATACTTCACTAACTGGTTTGCATTAAGGGCTCTATTCTGCAAAATGCCAAGTGCTCTTAACTCTTGCCCAAGCCAAAGTTGCTCAGGACCTTGCCAGAATTGAACCATAAGATTCAGATTTGGGCCCTAAGCTGGAAAGTCTATCTCCAGTTGGTGTTAAATGATCTCTTCAGACAACACCCCCACTCCTGGCTGGGGAAGGGTGTCATTCGGCATGACACATGGTATTAATACATAAGAACAGACTGTACCTGCAGCAGCTTTTCCATCCGTGGGGCCCACACCTCTTGCCCTACTAGGCAGTGTGCTGGGCTGGAAAGCAATGAGAAGTGTGCCTTCTACCTGCTGGTGGGGGCTGCTAAACAAAAAGCTATTGGGCCTTCATGGAGAAAGGCAGAAGCTGGATGCCTGCAGAACACAAGGGGGAACCTCATGGTCTGGATCTGGCCCCCCTCTTCTTTCTGAACAACCCACAGCTAGGTTACTCCCTTTCCACCTACTGCATGTGACTCTTTACTGTACCCCATCACTAAAATCCCATTCCTTCACTCCACTGGCTTGGCTGGTCACTGTGCTGCTCAGGAATGTGAATAAGAGAAAGCCTTTGCAACTGGAAAGCATGGTATGATGCTCGTCATGAGAAATCTTCCCAAACTCGTGCCATTGTTATGCAGGAGTCTGTCCTTCTCGGCCCCAGCACAATCATGTCTTGGAGAAGCTGTTTTCCAGGCTCCGGATCATGTGGGCAGAGCTTAACTGACTCCACTTCTCCATGCGAAACAAACACGCTGCAGAGTTGGATGTTGTTTTACAGGAGAGGTACCCCACATCTGGTACAACCTCACGGATACCAAATTTAATAAATTAAAAGCAGGATCAAGACAATCCAAGGATCATCCAAATGCTGTATTGGGTGGGACTGCCAGCTGAGATCATTTTGGATCCAGAAGCAGGTTCATGTCCTAGCTAACAAGAGAGGTATGGGTTTACTTGGAGTTAAAGCCAGCTTGAATATCTGCCTGCTGCTCACTCAGTGGAATGTTTTGGTATTAGAAACCATCTTGAAGAGGGTGTGAATATTGTGCACCTTTGCATTTTGTGTAATAAAATGGTTCCTGGTCAGCTACCCTGTCAGTTAAGAATTATGCATCCACCGCTTTGCATGATTAATCAGATGTCAGGATGTATGTGCTCTCCCAGCATATCATCCCATGGCAGGCAGCAGCGCGTTTACAAATGTAGAAAGAAAAAAAAAAACAATAATAGGAAAAAGAATTATTTTTATGTGTACTTGTCTTAAGACATATTTTTCCATTCAGTAATTTGAAAAAAATAACCATCTGGAAAAAATCATATTATGGACAAGGCGTGTCATGACATTTACAGAAAATATTTTTGCTGCTAGTATCAAAACCAGCTCTTTGCTGTATCAAGGGCTGAATATTCGTATACACATAAATGTTCAGTAAATAAAAGGGCCTCTGCAGAAAATCAGCACTGGGTGATCCTGTGCTCCCAGCATTCACATTCTCATTTGTTTATCCTTTTTTCAAAACCATATTTTTTGCATCTCAGATGTAAGTGCCTGTAGTTCCTTTCCCTTTGCCCTTTTGGTCTCAGGAGAATGACAATAAACGGCACTACTGTGGAAGAAGTCCTGATGTAAGTAAAGGTATCAGGAGGTTACGAGGTCATGAGCATAAATGAGGCAAAGTTTACAAAGAAATCACCAAGACGATTTATAATCACGGGCAACCTATTTCAGCCAGAAGAGGAAATGAAATGTGTGCATCGTGCACCAGGTTTTGAGAGGGAGCAGAGAAAGAAACCAAACAGCTCCTGTCATCTTCTAGATTGGTTGGAGCCTCCTAAGGATGTTGTTGGTCTCTGGAAGCCGCCCTCTGGCAGCAGTGCTTGGGCTCACATGACAACTCCCTCTTTCTCTGGCACTCCTCCTGCTGAGGTAGAAGAGCCTTTATTAAGGCTCAGCACTCTTTTTAAGTCTGGAGGCTAATGTATGGTTTACATGAGGTGTAAGCCTTGCACACGGTCTCTTCGCGTTGGCAGATTGCATGTCCAGGACCCGCTTTGTGTTCTCTGCAGCCTGTGCATCCCACAAGCAGTTTTCTCTGTTGGGGCACCTGGAGCACATTCCCCAGATGCTGCAACGTCCAGTATCCCTACAAGTGTTATCTGTACCCCTCTCCAAAGCAGCAGCTCCAAGGGTGCTGTTTCAATAAGGAACGCGCCTTGAAAAGGTGAATGGAAGTGAGATGTCAGCATCTACGTTGCAGTGGCAGAAAGAAGGAAATGATGGCTTCAGTTTACAGAATAGGGACAGGAGCAGTGGTGACACTGACAGCCAGATGTTCCCAGGGTGTAGGTGTTTGGATGCACAGGTTTCCCTGAGGCTAACCTCTGCCTGTCAAGAGCCTATGGGCTGTAACCTCTACTACCACTTGTAATGTCCAATTACCATATGTCCTATAAACTCATATACACCATAGGCTTTAAATGTTCCTCTAAAAATATAATTTAAAATATTAAATAAAACTATACAAACTGTCAGGTAGGACTGATATTTATATATTTCTTTATCATATATATTATCATGGTTTTAAAATCTAAAAAGTTCTAGAAACTTCCCCTTTGTTTTGCACAGATTTTGAACCTATTTTACACAAAACAGGTACTTTGCAAATATTATGGTTAATTTTAAATATGTTTGCCTTTTAGCATCTTATGAGCACTGTCTCCTAAGGCGCCTCCACAAAACATGGAGGTAGGAGACAAGCAGCTGTTCTGTTTAGCCCAGGTTTAGAAACCCTGATTGTACCAAAATCTCCTTGAAATGGTAACGTGGTAATTCTTAATCGCAGCGTGTTACTACTTTGACATAAAGGAACAGTGATTCTTTCTCTGGGAGGAGGGTCAGTGGAAATGAATCTTCTTAACAAAAATCAATACCCCAAAATTTGAAATCCGTTGATGCAACTATCTGCAATTCAACTTGCTTATTAACAGACCCAACCAATCAGTTCCGTGTGCTCCCTGTTGCTAAGTTGCCTCCATAAACAAATTGATTAATTGATTTTTTTTTTTGTCCCAAGGCCTTTTAGTGTATAAGCAGGTCAGGCAGCTATGATTTCATTTTGCTCGTCTACTCAGCACTGGCTTTGTAAATCAGTTTGGAATCCCAGTTCTTCATCTCAAAGATCAGCGGTGTCATCTGCAAGCTCAGACGGAGAGGTGGATCCATGGAGAAACTTCAGCTCTCTGGGAAGATGGGGAGAGAGTGGGACTGGGTTTCAATGTGGGAGTGGAAACCATCCACCCTGTCACTGAATTTGGAGCGCTTGGGTCAGAACCTGTCCTTACAGCTTCAGGCCTAGGTTGAAATGGAAAAAAAATAAGGAATAAAAGTATGCTTTTAATTTGGCTTTTTTTCCCCAGCTGTTTCTGAGCGAGATCTTGACTGAAAATCTGTTTGAACAGGCTAATATTAACCTACTTCTATGATTTGAGGCCAGATTCTAGTGAGAACAATGTCTGAGATTTTAGAGATGTCACATATGGCCCTAGGCCTCAGTTTGCTATTAAATTTGTGTTTAATCTCACCTATATAGAAAGGCTGCCTTTGCAGATAGTTCTGGTGGTCCTATTGCTGGGCATGCTTAGAAGTTGGGTCTGTTTAGCTCAGCATGTTACTGCTTGAGAATTCACCACCGTATTTTTGAAACTGTGTTCCTGATGCCAGGCAAAAAGCCAGCCAGAGCAAGCCTGTTGCAGTTTCAAAGTCAGAAAACAGGGATATTCCCACAGTACACTAAAAAAAATTAAAAAAAAAAAAAAAAGAAAAAAGAAAAAAAAAAGACCACGGGCAGAAGAGGAAACCTAGGATCTTCACTGGGTCAGCAGTAAGAAAGGAGACACAAAGGACAAGGTCTGGAGCTGGCATAGCCACAAGGGAAGGAAAAACCACAGCCGCCTATTATTGCTAATGATGCAGAATAATGCAAGCTGGTTGCAGTCAACCCCTTTTATAACTTCCTTAAACTCAATTTCTCTTCCTGCCATTCCACCCTACGTGATAGACTGTTTTGAGAGGTAAGAAAAGCATCTTGCTGAATGGCTTTGGAGGCTTGTTACTATTAGCAGAATGTTTAACTCCTTAGCAAAGGTTTTCTGGACTGCTATTTATTTTTTTACTTAATTAGTTGTAGTTGTATTGAATGAATCCCTAGTCTTAAAGCTGAATGGAAAGCAGCCATGTTCAAGGACTAGGTACTGGAGGACCTGTGCAAATGGCAATTGCTACTGTAGAAGTATGTGAAAACTACTGCTGGTGTGTGGCTTGGCAGGTTGTTAATGGGGGAAGAGGGTAACAGAAATGGATAGTATTTTAGGAGACTGGCAAGATGGGCTTGTGTCTCCTGGATGTCCTAGTAAAGAGATCAAACCCAAAATGTTTTAGCCAAAATTTGGAATGCTTCTAATCATAAAAAGGTATCATTCCTTAATCTGGCAACACACAACAAATTGGGTATCTAGTGGGTATTTTGGGTTAAAACCAGCAATTTTAAAGTATTAGTAGTTTATATACTGGCACTTCACTTCAGATACTTCTTTCCTTTCTGTCCCCCTACACCCCACTTAGACAAAGAAGACAGAGAACACAACAGCATCCATATTTTTCTGGAATGCGTCCCTCTATACCTCCCTCATTTTTATGTCTCCCTAAACGTTAAAGTTGTGGGGTTTGTTTTTTTTTCTTTTCACAATTCTTCAACTGTACACAAACTGAAAAACAGCAGAAAGAATACTGGAAAAAAGACAGTAAAAACAGAGGGAAAAAGTGGGCAAGTATCAGTGATTCCATCACACTCAGTGGCAAAACCTAGTGAAAAAGAAAAAGGAAGCAAAAAAATGAAAGGTTTAAAAAATGACCCCAAATATTTCAAAGTGAAAAGTTTTGGAAGGAAAAAACATAGTATTTTTTAACAGTCTTTCTTTTTCTATTTGTTTAAATCAGTACCAGTGCTATCAAGTTAGCTTAGAAACATACGTGTTGGAGTCAAGAGGTTCAAAATGTAGCTTTTTAAACAGCAAATCGAATTTCCAGAAGGATTTCATGGTCTTTGGTAGAGAAAGATTGGTGCTTTTGGGAGTCAAGTTTTGGACTAGGCTTGGGGTTTAAGGCTGAAATCTTGCAAACTTTGTTTCTGTAGATTTTGGCTGCACAGAAGCAAACATCTTCCTCCATTATCTCAATTTGCAAAAGCATCACAAAAGTAGTTGCTCTAATGAGCTGTTGGTCCTTTTCCCATCTTAGGTTAGATGCAAAACCAAAACACTGGTGGCTAATTCAGACCTTGGGATTTGAGCCTGAACTTATCCCAAAATTTAGAAGCATTATTCGTCAAGATTTTGGCTTTTACCTATCTCCAGTCAAAATATGTTTTGCATTATTTCATCACTTAGCTAAGTAAATTGAAGGCAGTTAATTGTTTGTTTCTTTCTTTATTCTCAAAGTAATTAAAAGTTAATTCTCTCCATAGCTGAAACAATACTCTGAAGCAGAAAAAATTAAGTTTTTTATTACTACCAAGGGTTTTGTTATTGATCTTAACAACACAATTATGCCTGTCTTCAAGGTGATTCAAGGTAATGTCTTTTCTCCATAGATTTGAGGTCTTACCAAACATTAATTGAATACCTCACCTAAGAAACAAAATAGGCTAAAGCATGTGTGCTACAGTGGATATTAATATTACATCAGCTTTAAACGTAGGCAAACTAGGGCATAACATTGCCAAGGGACACCTATAAACATTGCTCTCTGCATCCTTAGAGCCAGCCAGAGAAAGGTGTGCAATGATCCCAGAGCCGGTGCTGGTGCTGCTCTTGCCCTCAGCAGGACCATGCTGGTGGCCTCAGAGCTGGTCTGGATCCCACCAGCTGGGACAGCCCTGGGCTGTGCCCTGTTTCATAGAGCAAATAGGACCCCAGAGCAGAATTCAACTGAAGAGTGACAGGCCCATGTATTTTTAGGAGTAGGAAAAGAAGATCTTCCTCTTTCCGTCCATCCTTTCCCAGGCTGTCAGCAAGAAGATCAGTTCATCAACAGGACATGGCTTACCCCTCCTACCGTGTGAGGCAGCCATGGCCTTCCCCTGGTACTTGCTAATTTTTTGTTGTTGTTGTTGTTTCTCTCCTCTTGCCACTTTGACCCTTATATACATTTTTTCACTGTACTAGAAATTTCTTTTATATATCAAAGAAAAGAGCCTTGAAAGATCCCTTCAAATGCCAGAACCTCAGAAACGGTGGAGAAATGTAGCGTGACATTCAAGTTTAGGCATGTTTTTCCTTTGACTGCCTCTTTTCATCTCTGGAGGAAAAAGGAACCTTTTAATATGGGTCTTGTTGGGTGTTCATTTTCTTTTCAGAGGTAGGGCACTAACTCTGCCATCCCCAGGAGTGTATGACCTCTATCCCTTAAAAAATACGACAGACAAAAACACCCATCATCATTAATCTTAAACTTTATCTCTGATTAGCGCATCAAGAAAACAACCTTTTCTTATGCCACCGTTTGATATGCTGGACATATGTCAGAAAGACATGGGCCATCCATATCTTATCTTACATTAAGAAGAGTTATCCAGAAATGTACCTTCATTACTGCGACAGTCATGTCAAAAAGAATCGATTTATTGTCAACGCATCTAACCTAACAATGTTAATGGACTCTTCAGACATCTTCTCCTTCTCATTTGTTTCCTACATGCCTATCAAAGAGACAAAGCAAGATGGTTACCAAGCTCTGGGGAGTGGTGTGTGTATGTGTTAAGAGAGTCCATTGACAGCTCCTTGGGCTGCCTATAATGAAGTGGGATGGGGGTGCAGGAGGAGGAATTGGGAAGAGCTTTCTCCAACACTAGGACAGACCTAGAGTAGAACTTCAGCTTCCTCTGCCGCTGTATTTTCTCAAACTTTAACAGTTCTTGTGGGGATTAGTTAACAATGAGGTTGGTTAGCCATATCTGGAAAGGATTTACCTGCATTTCACCTCTGCTTATTTACTTGTGGCTCTGATGCAGCCAAAGGCTTGAGCCGATGGTGCTCAGCACCGCTGGGAAGGATAGGTGTCCTCTGGAGCTGTCAGAAGGTGAATGTTTGATATTGGGCAGGAGTGTTTTCTACGTTGTGTCTTTGCCAAGTCAGTCACTTGGAAACCTATTCTGAGAAAGACTCTGCATTCCTGTTATGAATGAACTCGCCTTTTGCCAAAGTATGACTGGCTGTCTGGTGCTAATCAGTGGTAACAGGATGACCTTTGCAAGTGAATAGAGCAAAAGGCAATTTGTCTTACAGAACTTGTACAACTGTTTTGTTTAATGAAACAACATGATTATAATCTTCCCACAAAGGCACATAAACAATTAGAGTAAATCTCCCTCACATGTTGCTAGGTGTTTACATAACTCATCCTTCTCTCTTATCAAATGATGTGTACAATGCACTCCTGACTCTGGCAGAACTTGGATCGTGTAAGCTTAATCAAACCTGATAAACAAATGTGTTTCCTATAATGCTGGAACAGCATCAGCACAAGTCAGCAGACATTTATTTATGCACCCAGGTTCTGTTTTAAAAAAGACTTCCAGTCACCAATGTGCAGTATTTAAACAACCAGGGGGAATGCAGAAATGTATGCTATTACTAAGGGCATAGATACTACTCTCTTGATGCCTGTTATATTCTTCACTTACTCCAAGCTGCCAGTTTTGGTTTTGAGTTTGTTATTCGAAAGATCATTGAGAGGGCCAGGTTTTTGGTACTTTTATCTTTTATTTCAAGTTAAAGCTATCACGAAATTATTTGTTTACAAGCATTTACTAATCATACACCAAAAAAGGCATGTGAAGATTGCTGCTGCCTACCTTGACATTGTCCTGCTGTGTCTGGTCTTGGTTCATTCAAATGTCACTTCACAGGGCTGAAACGAATGATCAAACTGCTCATATAGCCCTAAGGTCTGAGTCTCAAAAGTTTTCTTTTTCTTTTTTTTTTTTTCCTTCCCACTTTATGTGGGAAAACTACAGAACCTACTTTCAGTGCACAGGAAAAAGTGTGTTAATGTGCCAACATTAAGTGAATTCCATGAGTCTTCTATTCATTAAACTCCCAGTTCCTCTGCATATAATTTATGTCAGTTCAGTTATGCTCCTCCAGGGTGTGCTACTAAAAGAAAAAAGAAACAGGTATTTAGCCAAAAAGAGGTGTTTTTGGCTCCAGAAATCAACTTGCACCTACTGACAAAGGACAGACAGACATGTTTTGCCAAAAAAACAAATAACCAGGCCTATTTTTTTAAAACCTGTAGTTAGAAGGTGTAACATTTACGTCATTCTTTAGTGATTCCCTTTTCCTTACACATATGCAAAACACCCCCCGCCCCCCCCCTCATTTCTCTCCATGATTGGCCTTGTACATACCTGACCCTACTCATAATATCTAGTGGTGACTTCATGCTTGTAGAGGACTGTTCGGTGACGAATCTGACCCAGACCTTGGACCTGAATACAGCACTGCGGCTGGGAATGATTAACTCTGCACCCAGGTTTTGACTTGGGCTCCTGGATAGTGAAGCTGACTATTGGATAGTGTGAGACAGACCGAGTCCAAAACTCTTCGCCAAATACAGTAATGTTGAAAACAAAGGGCTAAATTACTTCTGCTCACGGAAAAGTACTTTCACTGTGAGCAAAACTCTGAGATTCCTGCTGCCCCCCTCCCCAAAACCAGCTGGGTCCTCCCGGGTTTCCTTGAAGCCTCAGATTTGGGGGCTGGAGAGAGCCTGTGAGGCCGATTTGCTGGGAGGCATCAGGTTGCACAGTGCCCTTTGTTAGACTCTCTAAGTTAATTATGCTAATTGGAGCCCTGAGGTTCCTCAAACCTGCCATGTTAAATACGTCTCCTTCCTCTTTGGCAGAGCCCGGACCCAGCGCTGTACAAGACCCTCTGTGGCAGTAGGGATGCAGGAGCAGATGGACGCTTGGGGAGAGGGACCGGCCACTGGTCTGCCTTGTGACGGGGGGCAAGGAGGAGATGTGCTGTGAGAGTATCTGAACCTGATTTCTGAGGTCCTGGCTGAAGCTGTGTTACTTCCCTCCATAAATTCTGGCAGGCTCTAAAGCCTCATCTATAAAAGAAAGTGAGAGACAGAGAAACTCTGAAGACAAGCTCTGAGTGGGTGGGAGACTTGATTAATTGCAATGTCAGACAAAAAGAGAAGGACATATTTTAAAGTAACAGCAAGACCTTTCCACTGAAATAAAGTAATTCTTAAATCTGCTCTGCTACATGGGCATTAATCTTGAGTCCCTCCTAGAAAGCCAATGGAGGTGATGAGGGTTGGCAGGGGGAAAGTGAGAACAGGATCTGGTCTGTAAGCATAGAGAGAAACAGGGCAAAGGAGAGAAACACTTTCCCTTTCTCTGGGGCATTTAATTGACTGGCATTTGGATAAATCCCTCCTGTTGGAGCAACATGCCCTACTCCATCCTCTGCAGGTTCTGCTATTTATGTCTTGTGTGTGTGTTCCTGTCGTGCCACTGGTACAAATAACACTTTAAATCTGTAAGTCAGGGAACTCCTGGGCTTTATATTTATTGTCTTAGTATTTGGAAGAATCATGTAAAAAATATTAACGGGGAGTAAAAATTGTTCAAAATCCTCTGCTCAATGAATTTCTTCCAGGGGAACTCTGACATAGAGTGTAAGGGAAACTATATGGTAAAGAATTTAACTGTTGAGGTCGGAGTGCCCCTCCCTTCCCACATGTCCATTCAACAGCTACTCAAAGTAGGAGGGAGAAAAAAAACTTTCTTACTTTTACTAGTTGTGTCCACAAAAGTCCGATCTCTAATCTCTCATGGGAGGAACTAAAGAGTAGCTCTTTGTAATGTTTAGAGATTTATAGAGCTGGAGACAGTAAAAGCATTTACTGTTAATGGGTAGCATCATTTGCAACAATTGTCTGTACTTTGAGAAGTTATATAGGTAAATCTCACTGAATGCCAAATCCCATTCCAGTGGAAACAGTGGTATAGACTGTTGAAGAGAAAAATACACTATTGGAGGGAGAAACCTGTTTAATTTCCAGAAACTTTACCCAAACATGTACAGATTAAGAGGTTAGAGTCCTTTGTAGTTTAAATGCAATTTACCTTGTTAAGGTGCCTTGTTTTCGATTTAATTTCCTTCTGATGCTTGTAAGATAAAGCTGAAGATAAAAAAGCATGGTTCAGAGATCATTGGTGTCAATGGGAATTGCTTAATTCACTTCAGTAGGCTTTGGTGTCAAACTTAAATGAAGAGATTTCCTGAACTGGGATGCAATGTATAGCCCATTGAGGCCAGTGGAAAGACAGACACTAGTTTTAATGAATTTTGAACCAGACCTTGAACACCAGGCCAAAACAGGCTACTTGGGTGGGTGGAGTTAAATGCATATGCTCAATCTTGGGGATCAAAGCTCAAAAACATATTCAGAATGAAAAACTATATTTAATGAAAGTCCAGTGATTATCAAACAAATAAATCCTTACATTTCAATTGAACTAATCCCAGATTGATGGAGAGTCAGTTTGGCCAAATATCTGAACAGCAGTCACTCCTTCAATAACTATTTATTAAAATACAGCCTCCAGACTGACTTTCCAGTTATTGAGATACAGGTTCAGGGTGGCTTCCCCCTATTCATGCTGATGATATGGTATGTACTGTACATGCTGAAGGAAGTGCAGAAAAGTGCTCTCCTTTAGCTGTTAATCAGCTTACCAGTTCTTGCATGGAAAATGCTATATTCTGGACTGTGATCCTGGCAAATAACCAAAGGGGAAGTGGATTTTCAAATGCTTATTTTATTAATCTTTAAATATCGCCTCACTAGGGGTCCAGGTGCTGAGTGGTTTATAACACTCTAAATTGTAATCATGGATAATTTTTAATCCTGCGCATACATTCCCCTACTGTAGCTGAATGGGGATCTCGCATACTGTAAAATGGAGAGGAGCTGCCTACCAGATCTGTCTCAGTCTCTGGCACAGCAGCACAAAGGAAATTTCCTGCTAACCCATCAAGTCCTTGAATGATTTGTAAAATACCATAAGAGTCTGAGAGCATTTAAAAGGAGGAGAAAGATACAGAATCGCCCGTTCCTGCCCCTGGCACGTCAGCCAAGTGGGATCTAATCCAACCACCCCCTGTAGTTAAATGAAGAACTTGACTAATTTTTGGATCAAACCCAGGTAGTGCACTGCCTCACGTTAAGAGCAGTTCCACTTATCTTTGAGTTGTATTTTCCTTACTTTGTTTCTGTACAGATAGTTATTTGCTTGAGGGCTGGAGGATTTGCAGACCAACAATATTTGAGTTTTTCACCGTTATCTTCATGTTTCAGGCACATTTTTACAAGGAAGTTGGGGGCTCTGTGTTATGACACTAAGTTTATTAGGTTGGCACAAGAGATATTTATGGAGGACTTCAGCTCACCCTCTTTTCAACATTTATTAACTCAGGGGTACAAGGCGCAGACCTGATTCACCTATTGACTGTGGCTTCCTTCCAGCAGAGGGAAGCTGGTATAAGTGCTGACTTTTTTAAATTGCGGAAAGGATTGGATATAGGTCTACTTGACTGAGGAATAAGTGTTGGCGGTAGAGGAATGGGGCAGCTGGCAGGGTTTGGGGAGATGGGGGAGAATTTCACTGCAAATTGAATTATAAGAGGATCTATGTGATAAAAGGAAGCCTCCTAATGGAGGTTAGTGCTCGTTCCCTGTGAAAAGCCATCAAGGTTTGGATGGCTGGCATTTCTAATTCTGTTAAGTGTCAAAATCGATGCTTGATGGGTCTGCAGGAGCCAGGCAATGGGCACGCCTGTGCTGACATACCAATTTGGTACAAGAAAGGGACGAGGAAGGGACTTCCCAGAATAAGAGCGAGACATCTCTTGAAATTTAATTTGCTTAATAAGGTTTTAAAAGCATTAAAAAAAAATATTAAATAACAAGGCCATTTCCACCCTCCTTCTGAAATAAACCTCGAGCTTCGTTTGCAGTTTTCCACTTGTAAGCGACACATGTAAGCGAAGGGCCTGTTGTTGCAACCCTGGAATGCTCCCAAGCAAATGATGCTTCTTTATTGAAAGCAAATGAAGAAAAAAGAGAATCTGTCAAGGGGAGAGAACAGTTTAATTGGATTAAAACCTATGAGCATGTACAGTAGGGGAGGAGAGAGCTCCTCTATCCCTGATTCCTGTGGAGAAGGCAAGGAGATTACTGGGGGGTGAAGCAAGAGCTATGCAACATAGCACAAGCAGCCATCCAAAGCCTGGAGTTAGCCAGTGCAGGGCCCCGGAGGAATTGCCGGTTTCTTTTGGGTGGCTGGGGAGTTCTCCCTAGAAAAGAGTGGCTGGCAGTGCTCATTAGAGGGAGTGCAGGTCTCCTCTGGCACTGAATGCAAATTAAGGAGCAATGTTTGTGTTTGTGGTTCATAAGCAGTCAAGTGGTTTGTCCAAAATACATTTAGCTTTTTCTCTAAAGGGACAGCCTGTATATTCAAGCCTGAGATTTCTTATGCATTTCAAATTACTTACTCCAGCCCTGGTCTTTCATCCCCACACTGTTATTTAAAAGAACCCTGAGTTTTGGATTCCTTTTTATCGGCTCTCAGGGAAGCAGAGGCTTTGCAGGGGAAGGTACAGTTATGCTGTACAGCCAAGGTGGGAGGATGTAGAAAGTCACTTGGTGCGATGCACTTGGATTAAAACTTGGATGAAGAGGACCTTTGCAAATTCAAAGTCTTATTGCAAAGCTACAGCTAATGATGGTCCAGGGTCAGACCATTCCACCAAGATGTTCCTGAGCTCTCAGGCTGATACCTCAGTTCTGGACCCTGTAGGAAAATTTTCTGAAGGGCTCAGCATTTTAAGAGCTCTTCTCAGAAGTGGGTCCGGAGCCTTGGAAATGTGGGTCCTGAGCCATTTCTGGAATAATGTTTGGGACACATGGTGGACCATGCCAATGTTACACTTCTGAAGCCTGGATCTTAATGTAAGCTGAAATTTTGAGGCCTGGGATGTGGTGCTGAGTTGGTCCTGAAATGCTGCTACCCCTCTCCCCCCCCAGTGCCACCAGAAGGGATGGAAAGTAAAACTCCGACGGGTAATTGCACAGCAAGGCAGGGACAGGGAAGCGAGGAAGTTTTGCAGGTTGGGTTGGGGGAAGGGGCTTTGATTTGAATACGAAGAAGCATTTGGAGCCAAACCAGCAGCAGATTGTGGTACCTTCTTAATTCTGTGAGCCACACATGAATGACCTTTTTGTCTGCCTCCGCCTGCCTGCAGTGGGGGGTTCTCCCCCCTGCCTTTCCCCACCACACACACTCATTGATAATATACATGTGCTAAATAGGATTAACTCTCCCTCATCTGCATGAGTTGTTTCTCCCCCTTGCACCACTCAAGCCGGCTTCCCCCTCTCCCCTCCCGCACCCTTCAGCCCCCCAGCTCCTTCTGGAGCTCCATGTGGGCCTTGTGTGGAGTTTAGCTCCCTCATTGTAGGGCAGCTGGTAATGGGAGCGGGGCTGAAAAGCCGGCTGTCAGGCTCAGTGCTCAGGAAGAATAGGCGGACGTCTGCTCCGCAGCTTTCCCTTTGATAGACGAGGATAATCCCTGCTATGAGAAGGCTGAG
Source organism: Harpia harpyja (assembly GCF_026419915.1). Classification (NCBI taxonomy): domain Eukaryota; kingdom Metazoa; phylum Chordata; class Aves; order Accipitriformes; family Accipitridae; genus Harpia; species Harpia harpyja. The sequence goes on from NC_068959.1 coordinate 9,607,972, forward strand.
TCAAATGGAAAGGGAGAGTGAGCCCAGCGCCCTCCCACAGCCCCGAAGCAGCACAAATTGCAGATCCTGGGATTTGAGGGGAGACGGCTCATCCCGCTAAGCACCTTGTGATGAATCCATTTCTTCCCGGAGATGTCTTTTTCTGGGAGGGAGGGAAGGCAGCGAAGCCAGCGCTCTGGAGGAGAGGTGCCCTTGCAGCCTGAGCAGAGAGCTGGGAATAGCTCTTTTCTCCCCAGGAGCTGGGGACGGGGTGCAGGAGGGGAGGACTGTGCCCCCTCCATTCATGCTTTCATTGGGGAGCATTCCCGGCTGCCATGTGCAATTAGGCACTGAGGGGAGATTGGGAAGCAAGCTCACTCAACGCAGCCAGGATCAGACCTCCCAGGTTTCTTCTCCAGCCGGAGCCATCCAATGCTTTGCACTGAGAAACCAGTGAGGGGACATGTTTCAGGGTGGCATCTGGGATGCAGGGTGCCAGCTGGGAGGGGAGCAAGTCCTAAGGAAGATGCAGCGGTGTTTGAGGGCCTCCTGGACAGCCAGGACACGAGGCTCATAGGGCTGGTTTAGAAATAGGGTGAGGGACAGCCCCAGTGGGAGAAATATTGCTGCAGAAGTGGGAGCTGGTTGTTTGAATCTCAGTCCCACTGTGCAAGATGTGATGGTTTATTGGTATCCCATCAGTTAGGGACTCACCCTAGGAGGCAAAAACCTTGGTTCAAGGTCCCATTCCAACTCAAGCAGTCTGGAAACTTGGGTCCCTGTAGCTCAAGTGGGTGCCTCGCCTTCAGTCAGGCACTGGTTAGGTGTCTCTGACTATATCTCACTTTTTGCAAAATCGTTTTGAAAAGTCTTGATTTTGAGATGCTCATCTGGCAAGAAACAGTGACTTAAAATTAACTCAGAAAGGAACCTTTTTCTTTTTTGCATGTATGTTGTATGGGACTGGCATTCCCTAGCATGTACCCAGAGGTTTAAGACAATGTTCAGGCAGGATGTTAAATAATTTTATTTACTGATGTTTACAAAAATCCATGGTTTAGGACTTGGGCCAAGTATTACCATGTTGCTTGGTAACACCCATGGCCCACTGAGAGAAGATGAGGCAGAGCCAGAACAAGAAACAAGAAAATACAAACCAGTGAGAAGCAAGCAGGGCTTTTTAGCTGAACTTTGAATTTCTTTTGTGTATTATGTTGAATCTACTCTGCTTATCCACTCTTGGTGCATCCAGTCCTTTAGATGCATAGAGTTTAGCTCCAGATTAAACACTTTGTTCCCTCACATTCTCCGATGCTGTATATTTACCTGTACTCACTGAACTTTTCTGATCCAAACCTTTGGCTTAATGTTTCCACAAAACAGGTTTCCTAGCTCCCTCTGCTTCCAGCCAGCCTGGGAGGGCACTGGGAGAAAAAGCTGCTCTCCCAGTGTTTGAGGGCCTGCTCTCCCAGTGTTTGAGGGCCTGCTCTCCCATATAGGATCTGAAAATGGAGCAGCATAATAAGCAAATGGGTGGCACTAACCAAGCATTTGAGAACCTGGAAGGAACTTTTGTTTCCAATTCAGCTTTCAAAAGAGGCAAAAGGCCAAGGGCTTTCGCATTATTTATTCCAACCCATTTTCCCATCCTTACTTGAGGCTCAAACAAAAGTGGCCCATGCCGAGTCTTGCAGATGGATTAGCAATCAAGCATACAGCTGCACATACCTGGCACTCAAGCATTTGTGCTAGCCAGCCTCCTAAGAGCCGATCTCATTTTTACTTTTTGGGTGCTGGAATGTGGGAGTGGGTGGAAGGGCCAGGATGTGAGAAGCCTCCACAGATGTTTTACAAGAAGGAAGTGAATCTATAGTTTAGGCAATCTGATTTATTTGAATCTCCAGATTGTTTTCTTGGAGGTTTTTTTGAGTTTTACTGGAATTTCTGATGGAGGTTTGGGCTGCAGCTTATTTTATTAGAATTGATTTTCCTATATCGCTTTACATAGTCGTCTTCTCCTCCTGTTGAGACTATCCTGATCATCTGGAAGCGAGGAGCTGACCTTACTGCATAAGCAATGAGAGATATGGCAGCTTGCCTCCAATATAAAAGTCTTCATCATGTCACGAACAGCTTTATCTTTATCATCCTAGATATACCTTGGAAGCCTTTCCCTAATTAATTTCAAAATGCTGAGCTTCCTTATTCATAAGGACCTACCCATTGAATACCAGCTAATTATGGGCAGTTCAGTGTCACCCTGCTGTGTTAATCCAAGGGAACAGTCTGCTGGATGGCAAACTCACCACCAAAGCAACAGAGAGCTCAAAATATTGACAGCAGTTCAGGTAAAATTCATAGGCTTGTTACAACTGCAAGCTTAAGTCTGTTGAAAGGCTTGCATGTGAAACCTGGCTGATAGCAGGCTTGAAACCACACACGCCACATATGGTTCCACCTAGTACGGACAAGGAGTACGGTAGAGTCTGCCAGAGTGGAGTGAGATTTCAACTGAGATTTTGGCTTTGTTCAAATCCAAAAACTTCAAAACGCAAGTTCAGGGAACAAGAAACAGAGTAAGTTGGAAACTAAAGGCAAGGGGCTGGATTTGCCCAGAGGAATGCGATGTTGAGAGAGGCAATGGGGCTTCATTGCAAGGGGCTTTCTGCTGGCTTTAGAAATGCCCAGCCCAACAGAAACACTTTGCCACAGTCTGTAGTCAGCAAAGGCCCTCCTCCGCTGGAAATGCAAGGATTGTATCAAGGTGTACAAGGTGCCCTCTGTGAGGCCAAATCCCTGTCTTTGTCCATGTGCTTTGAGCACGGGTCAACAAAACGTTGCAGGAAAGATGCTGCATGCCTGTATGCCCATACCAGGTTGTAAAAATCTGTGAAACTCTTTCATAGAAAACTAATGGGCAGGCCTCCCTGTAATGCAAAGCAGCCTGTGTTCTGTTTGCACTTGGAAAGCTTGGAAATAGGAGTGAGGTCTGTATTGGCACAGGGAAAATCTTGAATCCTCACAGCCAGCAGTGCTGGCAGCCGGAGATGATCATTGTCAATAATATGCAGGAAGATTGTGCTCCATTGTTGCGGTTCATTATTAAATTACATAATTTTCATTTTTTCCATCCTTAAGCTTTACCACTTAAAATGGTTTGTCCTATGCAATCAAATGTGATCCTTGAGCCTCAGCTTAAAAACCCAGTAACAATGAACATTCTCTGGAATGGAAAAATAGAAATAAAATAAAGGGGCTATATAGTAATTCACTTAAATATGTGTGTAGAATCTAACTGGGAGCCTGATACAAAAATACTGAGTGAACTGCGTCCAGACCACTTCTTTGAAGGCACAGATAGAACATCTTGGCGCTAGGGACAGCCCGATCTCCTTATGCCAGGGAGGAATACCTCTGGCGTGGAGGTGGGCATCAGGCAAGATAATTTTCTCAGCGACTTTACTAGCTCTCTGATGAGAAATTTGATAGTACTTTAAGCTGCCCAGTATTGTGTTTGCAATGGACTTCAAGTTTTGACATGGCGGTCCCTGTGCCTCAGCTGGAGAGAGGTAACTTTTAAAGTTAAGTTCATGCAATTGCTTGTGATGATGTCAGTGAAAGCCAGGATGTGGATACTCAAACATTACGGGTTCAAAACTGATAGAATTGCTTAATTGGTATGATTGCTTTTCATAACACACCAGGCAGCCGTGGGGGAACTGAGCCGAGTACTAAAGAGCAGGAAAGAATCTGAACTGACAAGTAACAGCTTTAAGAGTCTAAACCCAGTTATCCTACTCCACCAAGAATTAGTTGCTAATGGCTCCATGCAAGTGCCCAGATACGTTTTTGGGTTTTTTTTCCCCCCATGCCAGCAGCTCTCTGTATTATAAATTCAAGTGCACTGCGAAATGCTGCTGCAATTCATTGCCCTGAGATTTCAGCTAACCACCAGACTCTTGCTGTAGTCAATGCCTTTGGATGTTCTTCTCTGTTTTGGATCCAGTTTGTGCTGGTTTTAATTTGGGAATTTAAATTCAACATCACGCCCTTCTCCCCACTACTAATGATAGGTCTTACGGTGTCTGAGTTTGGATTTCCAGACAAGGTCCATTTCTAATTGTGGAAAATAGTGTGTTGTCCATTGGGTAGATATTGGAAAAATAGACTCTGAATGCTTATCTTCAGCCCCTTGGTGTTTACCCTTACTTAGTGTGTTCCTTCTTTTGTCCAGCTGGAGTGGAAGGTGTTTAGATGAGTTGCTGTTGAAAGATTAAATACACATCCCCACAGTCTATGTAGGAAGAGCATAGAGCAGACATCCCGCTGCGGTAGCTGGCTGCTTGTGTCCATCTGGAAGAATTGCCTTTTGATTTCTTGGCCCTGCTGTTCTAGTGCGCCAAGGCCTGAGCTGCAACCTGCCTTATTCTGGTACTTTTGTTTGCCAGAGCCTGGTCTGTGCTGGCCATCGGGAATCACATGGATTGCCTCCTTCCAGGCCAAGTCAGAACTGGTGAAAAATAGCAATGCTGCATGAAAAACAAAACTGAAACAAAGCAATCTTTTTTTTGATGTGCCCTGGACCAGTCTTTTTTTGTCAGGTAGAGATGACAGGAAATTTGTGAGTTCTCCCAAAAGCCACATCAGGGATTTTATGAGTTTGGGGGTTTTGTTTTTTTCTTTTCTGAGCAGGGAGACTGACCTGAACCCAAATACCCTAAGTGGCGAGAGGAAGCAACAGAGTGAGCCCACACACACTGAAAGGGCTAAGCAGGGGCAGGATTTCGGCAGACCAAGCCACTGTGTCGCAAGGATCTACTTAAGAACTAGTGATTCACGCTGGAAAAGTTGTTCCACTTTTTCTGTCTTTCTTCCCCCTCCTGCCTCTTTGTTTGGTTTTGTTGCATTGCTCCTGGGACGTGCAGAGTGACAATAAGGCAATTGTTCCTTCATGAACAGGGCTCAATGAAACAGTGCAGAAAAAGTGACATGGCAAGAAAATATGACAAATATTCTGTACTTCTGTGCGGAATACTGCCATTTCCTCAGTATGTATTCCTGAGAAGAAAAATATCCATCAAGATATTGATTTTAAGCATGGAGTTGCCATTTGTGTTTCTTCCCTTTCTGAAAATATAAAGCTCAGATCTCTCTCTTGCCTGCCCTGTAAGGAGAAAACGCACCTAATATCAATTACATTTTTAATCTCTAAGACCCAGTCTCCAAATGTGTTTGTGTCTATGTATACACACAAACTGTTTTCCCTTTGTCTTTCTATCCAAAATGCAAAAGCATCTCAGATGTTGTGATTCCTCCAGGTTTTTCCCCCGTGGGAGGATGGAAACATGTAACATTATCTTCTAGCTGCCTACTGCCTGTCTCTGAAATTAGCATTTCAGTGACTGAAAGGTAGTTAGTTTCCACACAAAAAAAAAAAGAACGAAAGAAAGAAATGGAGGGTTAGTACAAGGCTGACACTAATAGTAATAGGAGATGAGGGAGAGGGTACGGGACATGTTGGATTACTAAATGAAAACTGTGATTTTACCAGGCATGCTAACAGAACAATGAAAGGGGCTTTTACAGAATAAATTAACTCTTTGAATTTCTGTAATTAGCTACCTCAGGAAGGAAAAACCTCACAGGGCACGTTAACACAGAGTTAAAAGAAGGATCTTTTACTGTCCTAAATCCGGGATTTTTAAAGTATTTTAGTTTTTATTTCTGGGATATTCTCCAGAGGAGCAAAGGCAGAGTAGGTGCTATTGGATGCAAAACTGAGGAACAACGCAGACGCTCCGATCTCATGTTAATTAATGGAGTCTGTTGTTTATGGCTGTCATGCCAACAAATCACTCCTTGTGCAAAAATTAATCACGTCTCCCGTGTGGGGCTGCGGGGCCGGGTGGCTTGGCTTCGTCGGCAAAGGCTCGAGCTGAAGTACTTGCCTTTCGAGAGGGGTAGCAAGGACTGGAGCTGTGGTTTGGCAGCTGGCTTTGCTAGGCTTGGCTCAGAGAGGCAGGAGTTGGAGGGGCACTGAGGAAAATAAATCTAAAGAAAACTCTTGTCCTTTCTGTTTCTCCTTCTTTCCCCAAAGACTCCATGTTTCTCCTGTGGCTGAAGATGCATCTGTCCCAAATCAGTAACATGAGGCTTGCAGCCTTCTCCTTTCACTATAAGAAAGATCGTGTCTCTTGCCGCCAGGTAGTGGAGAGGGAATATGGTGGAGATCTTGGTCTTGGCTTTTTCTTCCCAGCTGAAATCTGTTCAGAGCCCATAGCCAGTGGGAAAGATTTGCTCTGTGCTGCCCTTCTGAGCAGAAACCCTCAGGGAGGTGCCGGCTGCCTATGGAGATCAGAGGGACATCCCCAGTGTGTGCCAGTGTCCCTCAAGAAGCTTCGCAGATTGGCATTGCTGGGCACCAGTGGTGCCACATCAGACATGGAGCAGTTATTGAGTGTGAACATCCAAGTAATGCATCAGGGATGGACTTAAGTAGCTGTACCTGGAAGGGACTTGGTCACTGGACTAAGGGCAGATGCAGAGGTGGGAAGTCCCTGGGATTTTTCTTTGATTTTTTTCCCAGCTTTTTATTTAAGAAAGCCTGAAAAAACTCTAAAACACCCTGAGCCAAATCCGTAGGGGAAGGAGAGTTGAGGGGGGAGGTACCATATTTTTTAAATCCCACAAAAAATGTTGATGACGTTGAGGGAGGAAAAAAACCCCAAACTCTTTTCCCCAACACACTCATTAATTAGGTCCCTTTAAGATCAGGCCTTGCACAATCCACCCTGCGCCAGCAGATTTCAGACACTCCAAAAAATAAAATGTCATGGTAGGGGTAGACAAACAGGGTAATGTTTCTACTCTTGGATGTTCCAGTTCCAGCTGGGTTCAGATATGGGTAACAATACTGGGAAGTGCTGGCTCCTGCTGCACTCTGCAGATGGCTGGTTCAGTCAGATGGCAAGCTTGTTCTGCAATAGATGGAGTACAAGCTTGTACGTATTTTAGGAAACTAATTAGAACAATAATAAACTGTCCTGAACTTTGAAGTATTCAGAAGCTAGGTCTGTATGCAAATTTCTTAGACAGACTTACTGCTTTACTCAGTATGCTCGTGCCCCGTTGAGGGTGATCCTTGGGTTTTTGGAGTTTCCCCAGCATTGTCCATGACCCAGGAGGTGGGCTGGGGGTGGGGGGCACAGGCAGTGTAGTCTGTGTCCAGAAAAAATTGCCCTGCTTGGGATCTGAGGGGAGTCACGCGAGATGGGGCGAGGGGGGGCGGAATCCCTCCTATTTTTTGTAAGAATGTAATCGTTTCTGACCTGTGGTGGAGGAACAATGAGTTTGGCAATCCCCATTTCGAGTGGAGTGCTTTCATTTGGTTTCACCACTGTATGATCATGGCTTACTGTGAAACCTAAAATAGATGTTGGCGCCTATTCTGGCATCTAACATCAGGCTGGATAACAGCCTGACGTTATCCAGTGTGGGACTGCACAACACAGCATGTTTTATCCCTGCTGGGATGGTGGCTTCCCAGATGGCCAACAGGGACAAGTCGGGGATCGCTTCAGACCGTCTGAGCTCTGGTTGCGGAGGGAGCTGACGTCTGGTAGCACTAGAGAGTGGGTGAACCAAATTCCTCCCTGTCCCCTTGGCCTTGGATGCTGCATGGTAGCTGTCTTAACCTGTTGTAGGCACCCTTGTCTGCGCTCTGAATTGGGAGTGCTAAACTCACGGTTACCTTTAAATAATCTATTTTTCTTTTTTACTATTGTTCCAGGGAGGTCCTGCCGCCTCCCCACCTTTGCTGGAGGGTTCCTATCCTCCGTCAGAGCGGCTGCTTTTTGCGGGAGGGAGCTTCCCGGGAGGGAAGAGTAGGAACAGTATTTATGTGCTTGAGGTTTTTTTCCTAGCTGATTTTTAAACTTGATTACTGGAGCATTCAGAAGGAAAAATTAGCAGCCTTTGCTGATGAGCTTGCCTGTTTTACATCAGCAAGGGTCTCTGCCTGCTCTGGACATTTGGCCTCCATCGGCAGCTGGAGGCTCAGGCGGGTACAGGATAAGTTTGTCATACCCTGCACAAGGCAAACCTTGGCACCAGAGGTGGGACAGCCCAAGCAGAGGGCGAGGGTAGAGCCCCTGGGAGTGTTCATGTGCTTTCCTGCAGACAGCATCCTCCGGGGTGGGAAACGTGGCCACTGGGCACCTAGCACAGGTAGTGGCATCCGCTGCCCTGGGCTCCTACAGCCAGTTTAAAGGGAAACAGTATTATTTGCCTCAAGCAACTTGGGAAGAAATTTTGGGGAAAAGTAGCTTTTTGGAGACATAAAATAGTACTTCACTTGTCCCCCAAAGGATTTAAAAGTAAATTCTTGTTTAGTGCTCGAATACTCTAAGCAGTGGACGGTGCATTTGCACGTACCTCTCTCGTAGGTGGATGGTGCTGTTTGCTCTGCCCATAGCCCAGGCGGCATGGCAAGGAGCCAGGCTCAAAAGCCATGGGAGCATAGTGAGGGGTTTGAGCTCTGGTTAGGGTAGATAAGCAGTCCTTTGCTTACAGAGATTCCTTCATCTCAGCAGGACCACGGTTCAGATGCCCGATTTTAGGCACCCCTTTTGGAAGCGAGTGGGCCAGCTGCAAGATTTACGGCTTCCACCAGTGTCCCAGACCCAACACGAAACTGAAACTCTGGAGGATGGTTTTTAGCCTTTCTTGCCACAATTAAAAATGTTGTGTTTAATATTGAATGCGCATTCATTTTTAATCCAGAAGCCTGGCTTTCTGTTCTCAAATAACCCATTTGTAATGGGTTCTTCATCCAAGCAGGGGAAAGAAATACTTGGTCCTGGAAGCCAGCTCCATAAAGAAACACAAAGAGTATCTTTCTGAATAGCACACAAGTGTGAAAGGAAACATGCAATTGCTGGAGAAATGGAATCATTTGTACTCAGTGAAGGGAAAAAGAAAAAGAGGAAAAAAAAAAAAAGAAAAAGCTTTTCAAAAGGAGATCTGTGACTGAAGCTCTCCAGAACTGTTTAACCTGTTGGGGATATTTAGCAGATGAATTCTGACCCACGTTCTCCACTTTGCTATACCCTGTGACAGAGCGACGCAGCATCTGCCGCTTGTGTTCCTCTCCAGACACGCTCACAATGCCGGAGGAAACGGGGGAGAAAATTATGCAAATTGCTCTGAGCAGATTACTTTGACCAGCTGCTCTTCTTCCTCCTCAATCAAAGGTCTGCCTGGGAAAGCCAATCTAGATTATATATGTCAGTTGCAGACTCTGAGGCTGAGCCACTGCCTCTTGGTTTCTTTCTCCCCAAACAGGGACGTTTCTTACGGCGAGGTAAAATGCAAAGCACCGGGGATATCAATTGCTCAAAAGAGGGCACAAGGGGATGGGAATTCCTTTTGCTTTTTGTGCAGTAGCACCTTGCCAGCTTGCTTGCTGGTTTTTCAGGGCTGTTCCCAGAGAAAGTGGTTCATCTCCACGCTAGCAATTATTGAATTTTATTATTAAGCATGATGAAATGCAGCAGAGAGAAAAAAAATGAGCAGAAAGGCTCCCTAGATGGCGTGTTCACGGCATGGCCTTAGGTGGTGTTATTAAGCACATGGGCTGAAAGCTGAGTAGCTTTACCCTATGCAGCCGGGGTGTTGCTGGCTCTTTATTTTTTTTTTTTTTGTTGCTCTTTCAAAGTGAAATTTATTCATGAACACAAACCGGAGGCCAACCTGCTGACGTGTGTTTCGCAAACTCGCCAGACGTGGCCGTGACGTCGCTCTCAGACAGACCGAGAGCTCCAGCCGCGTCCGGCCGCTCCGAGCTGGAGCTCCTCTCCCTCCCTAACCTCCTCTGCCACACGCTGCCTACGCTGCGCCTTTAACAATGTTCAGAGTCCAGATGAGGCTCCACGGCTTCATAAATGATTAATATATTCTTCATTTAAAAAAAAAAAAAAAAAAGAATGCTGCTGCACCAGAGAGCACCTAACCCTGGCAGAAAAAAATACAGTCCTGTCACAGTCTTGTGGCAAGCCAGATTTCACTGCATTAAATCACCATTAAGGTTTTCTGTAAGTTTGATGGAAACTTCGTTTTTTTATCCCATATACAAATCAAAGAAAGTCCCATGTTAGCATGTGATAAAACACACACACATAAATATGTGAGCTGAACATTGCTGCAGATCTGTTGGGACGCATCCTCCAGAGGGTGCAGTTCCAGCGAGAGAGACCTTCCTGTGGTTTAGAGAGATTAATAATTCTCCTGCCCTGGTTTATTTTTTATTGGTCCTATCCCATAGATTTTTCCCAGTGGATGCCAGAATTGCTGAAGATTTTAGCATTTCAATATACATCTCCTCCCCTGAATTTCTAATCTGATTCAGCACGTACTGAAGAGTCTCACCAAGTAGGCACGTGCCAAGGCTTGGAGTTGCTTTGCTGAGCTGGGGTCTTGGAGCATGAGGTTTAGCAGTCTGCTCACTTTCTGCTGTTTTTACCTATTTTGCGTTCACCCACTTTGTATGGGAGTGGGTGTGATTAGTGTAAGAAAAAGTTAATCAAGCAAGCAAATTTTAATGAGCGGGCCAAAGAGTTCTGGCAAAAATGGCGCAGGTTGAGATGCTCAAGGCAGTCGGCACAAAAGCGCAGACCTCTCCTAGCTTTCCACCATCACATGCCAACGGTGAAAATGACATTTTAGTAATTTGAATCAGCACAAATTATTTTAATTTTTTAATCATCTGGTGTGAAAACTAGACAAAAAGTTAATGCAACTGAATACAGAGTTCTTTTTTCTTCTCCTGGTTTTAAGGTGCTTTTTAAAAGGTGTATCCTAATATTTTTCCAGAGTTTAAAACCATGATTTGATTTTAGCATGAGAAACGCAATGGCATCATCAAGTAAAATTATAATTTACTCTGTATTTCTGTGTACCATGCTCTTAACTTTCTTTGCAGAAAATATTTATAAAAAGGAGACAGTGACAAATAAAACCCACTGTAGGTTTGCCCTATTATTTCTGGATTGCCCGTAGTGCTTCCCTCGATGGCACGCAGGATGTGTGCTGACAACAGAGGAGTCTATGGGACTAGCTGCTTCGTCTAATTTCTGTTTGCTGCCGGATAAGTCTGAGCAGCCCCTGTTCAGGGAAAAGCTGCAATTATAGCTGTGATCTTGACACCAGAGTTCACCTGCTTTTCGGGAGAAGTTTGCAGAGGTTTGGAAGCTAATGAGCTGCAGCTAAAGCAGGGGGAGCTCTGCAGCTACTTCTTTAGGGGGGTTTAAGTTCCTCGGCACCGTGTGTTATTCAGCTTTTCTGTCTTGCTCTGGGCCCACAGAGTGCATGTTCTCACTTTATTTCTCCAAGCCTTGGCTCTATTCTGCTTTATCAGGACTGTCTTGTACAAAGAATTGCTGCAGTGTATTGATGGAATGAAAGTTACCAGTAAAAAAACCAGCCCTTGAGATATGATGAATTAGCTGCAATTTCAGTGGTAAAAATGGTCTCTTGTAGCTGGCTATTAACTACACTCTGGTGAATACATTTTCATGCAAGAGATGGTTTGCTATTTCAAAAGAGTCTCATTGAGACTTGATCAAGTTATTTTCAAAAGTTTAAAGTATTATTAGATGGTAAATCCTACTGCTCAATTTTACAGTCACATTTTTTATTTGCTGTTGCTTCTCTGTGTATATTCAGCGAAGCTGTCTGGGTGGGTATCGAAGGAAAAGTGAAGCTAACTACCCTGGAGAAACTGGAAAAAATAGAAATACTTTCCTGTTACTCTAGCCTAAAGGAAGTATGACCTTGTATTTCATGGTACTGTGGAGTAGGCTGGAAATCACTCCCTCACCAGCATGCTTGCATTTCTAAGCTGCAGCCAGGATTCTCCTTATCTTTTACAGAGCACAGGCACTGATGTGCCATTATGGGTCATTTGTTAAAAAACTCTGCTTGCTATTTTTGACACACAGTCAAGGGGGGGGGGGTGGTGTTTGTTTTATTTTGGTTTTAGGTTAATAATGAAAGGAAAAATCTAGCCAGCAGGGTAGCTCAAAAAGTTAAGTAAAATGATCGCCTGTCAGCTCAACATCTCTAAAAGAGGAAAGAGCAACAGAGGTTGCTGTCTGAGAGCCCATCAGTGGCAAGTGGGAAGGAATGACTGGTTCTGAGCAAGCTTGGCAGATGGACGTTACTCAAGAGCCGCTGATCAAAAAAATTAGTAATTGGCAATTCAGCAGAGGGGCTAATGAGTTATGTATGAAACAGCTATCCTCTCACCTGAAGAAAGAAGTTTCTTTCTAGATCTGGACTAGACTGGACTGTTTCTGCAAATGATCTGGGGGCATCTCAGGTGCACTAATGCCATCGGAAATTTGAAATCCGTAAGGTATAGGATCATCCTGTATTCACTGTGTCTCTGCAAGGAACCTTAATTACAGAAAGGAAATGACTTGCCGGCATTTGCACTTTCCTGCTTTGCCATTGAATTCATCATGGTCAGCGTTTTCCTTGTCTACTCCCAGTTTACTCAGGCTGTTACTTCAGTGGATCCTTCACTCAATCCCAGTTAGCCCAGGCCAGTGTGTGGTTAGGAGATGTCCAAAGGAAACTCAGTGCTGGAGTAATTTCTGTTGAACTGGGGGTATTTTAGGGGCATGTTCTTACTGGATCTGCTGCATTTTGAATGCAGGCGATCCATGGTGAATGCATGGTGAAATTCTTGTCCACGTTCAGTGAGTAAGGGAAGGGTGTTAACTTCTGTGCCCTACCTAAATTCTAACTCCTGCCCTCCCTGGAACCTGTAATTTCAGGTGGATAAACTGTACTTCAGTGATCTATGGCTACTTTTTCCTGATGACAGTCCTTCTTTGTCTTCTATCCCAGAATTTACTGCATTTCACTATGGAATAATTGCTGAACAAACCCATAAACGTATAGACAACTGGATGATCCCATGAGCTGGTTTTTTTCCCAGTTCACACAAGTCTTAAAAAGTTGGGTCTTGTTTCCATATCTGGTCTTGCGGAAGGCACTGGCTTAATATAAAACTGCCCAGTTGAAAAGCACTTTCGAACCTGAGGAGTGCCACTGTAAGGGACCGCAGGGCACACAGCTGGGCAGGAAATGGAAATGGAGACCCGTTCTGCTGCAGCAAGGCTGACCTGCTGCCCCTTCTCCTTTTTTCTTTCCTCTGAGGCATCCTTTGGATCTAAAAGCAATTCTACCACGGTGGCACATGGTTCTTCCTCTCAGGATGCCTTGTGAGTCGGACCTACGTAGGATGGCATTTTTTTTGAAAATTCAAGTTGCTGTCTTTGGCACTGTCAGAAACACAGAGCAAACAGTGAGAGGGAAGAACATGTTATGTTTTGCTCAGCCTGTCACACTGACATGCACCATGGTTTGCTTGCTAAGTTCCTCACGGCTTTACTCTAGCACTGAAGAGCAGTGTGGATTTATCCCATTTCATTTTCAGATGCACAAGCTGAACTTAAAGCTGGAATTGGTGGATGCAGCTTTTCCCGGCCTGCAGAGCGAGCCGGTTTGACAGGAGCATCAGCAAGGGAGAATAAGGACAGAGAGACACTGTGTGATCGTAATCACTCCTAAAGCCCACCGCCTTGATGCTTCTGAGTGCGATCACGACAGAAGCAAATAAGCAAGGGTTTCTCTCTCAACTTGGTCCTGTAATCCCCTCCCTCTCCTTTCTCTGCCCCCTCCCCAAAATCACCAGGAAGGCAGTGAAATCTGATAGGCAGTGAAATCAAAGCTCTGTCCTGTTACCACCTTACCCACCACTAAATCTGCGAGGGACTTGGGGACATTCTCTACGACTGAACAAGTGACTGCTCTGTCCTACGGGTATAAATCTAACGCAAGCTTGTCAGCATAAGCTTTGTATATTTATGGGAAGCTTTCAGAGGAACTGCACGGGATCAGAGTTTCTGTTCAGCTCCGAGACACAGCATCCCCTGGCATGCCTGCAAATGGACAGGCATGTCCCAGGCACACGCCGCTGCCTCACTGCCGAGCCCTGAAGAGCGGTGATGCATTTGTACTGATTTGTCACTTCTGGAACGGGTGTAAGAGACCTGGAGTGGGAGCATGAAGGATGGAAGTGACACCAGGGTAAGGGCAAGGAACATTCACACTATATTTAGGGCAGAAGCAGATAGTGGTAACAATTGCAAGGATCATATATAATGCAGTAAAACTGTCTGCCTGAAATATAAACAAAAGCCCTTTCCTGAGGCAGTGAGGGGTGATCAGTCATGTTGACAGTCTCCTCAGCTAAGCAGCCAGGACACCTCATTCAGAAAGCACGGACAAAGTGTAGGGCACTCCTTTAATAGCATCCTGGAAACAGGATGCTCTGGTGCAGAGTAAGGTCTCCTTTCTAGATATTTTACAGGGGCTTCATGAGTGCATGCTAGCACCTTGGGTGTTTGCTACACCCTGAGCAACATGAGGGTGGTATGCGTGCCAGGATGCAGCAGAAGGCTGGAGAATTTGACTTGGTTTAGAGTATGCTCTGAATCTGAGTAACTTGTTCAAGGGTATATGTTGATCAGCTGTATTGGATCCCAGATCAAAACATATTAATTTACCTCCTGGGTGCATTCATTCCGCTTCTAGGATGTTTCCTTTAGCAAGCAAAACAGCACAAAACCCAGCAGAATTCAGTCCTGCACAAATGTGCCTCAGGCCTGCGGAATGGGCTCTGCTTTGATCTGCCCTTTCACATATTATTTTCAGCCCATGTGGAGCAAACGTACTGAAAAATTTCAATATGCTTCCTATATTGTTTTTTACCCTTTCCCAAGACGTCCATTTTTGGCCACTCTCAGTGAGAAGATGCTGGCTGGATTTCAGCTAGTACGTCTTTACCTATGTTGTGCTAAGAAGGAAGACTGCCCTCATTCTTTCAGGAGTGGAAAGTAGGCAGATGCTGTCCATTGCTTCTCAGGGTAACTCCCACATTTTGGAGAGCATCATCTTTTCTGGGTAGCACCCGCAGTGCCGACAATAGTGACAGAAAGCTCTGTGAGCTGCAGGCTGCTCGGTGTGCCCCGTCTCACGCTAATTCTTTACCTTGTCTACTTTTAAAAGTCTCAGAAGAATGAAATTCCACTCTGAGATATCCAGATACAATTCAAGAACAAACCCTTCAAAGTGGTAGATGGAAGGTAAGAGATACAGGGGGAACCTGATCCCCAGCCTCTGCGCACAGGAGGAAGGCATTTGATTGCAGTTTTATTGTTCTACATGTCAAAACTGACGGACCGTTAGGAACAAGGGGCTGTCTCCGGGGAAAAGCGGCCCACGGCTGGGTTAGTGGTTTCTCTGGGTCCAAGAGCGAGCGGCGGGGAGAGGCTGGGGCTGGGACTGGTGGCAGCCATGTCGCTGAACTGCCGTGCCTTACTGCGGCTCTAACTAGCAAGGTGCCCCTTCCGATCTGTTCCCAGTCTTGGCTACCAGCCCTTCATTTACAGTCATAATAAATTCATTTGTTAATTGGAAGAAGTAAATATGATGAGCTTTTGATACAGTTCAAAGGAGCAATAGCCAGTTTTTTGATTCCCAGGTTAGCAGCTGTCCTTCCTGCGTGCTCCAGAATCAAAGTGCAGCTCTTGCTCCAGCAACTGTCAGGTTTTTTACATCTTTTGATCAAGAGCCTAGCTGCAGAAAGAAAAAAAACCCAACACCCAACTGTTTGGATCTTTTTTCCCTACAATTATTATCACATCCATTACTCAGCAGAAGCCTGGGATGCCCTTTTATTCTTACACAAATACTTTCTTTTGGGATTCATTTAAAGTTTCCTTGTGCATGAAGTGGTCACTTGTCAGCTATCCACCTGAAGGGGTGAGGCAGAGAAAGCACAGTCAGCTAAAAAGGAACCCTGACTTCAAGCATTTAAAATGAATATTGACAAAAAGAGGGGGTGGGGAGGAGTGGGAATCAAAAGCTGGAAAATTGCTGATTAGGCAAAACCCGACTGCCTCCTGCCTATGGTAGAAAATGGCATCATTAGGAGGGATGCAACAGGGCTGGCATTATGCAACGCCTGGTTGGGAGCAGTGAACAGCATAGCAGTTAACTCCCACTCGGACCAGAAAAGTAGGGGAGTGCCCTTTTGTCTGGCTTGTGAAATTTCAGCCCTGGAAAAGCCCCATGCTATGGTGGTCCCCTAACAGGATCCCACCTGTGGTCTGTGCAGCTCAGGCTCTGGTGCTCGCTACCAGAGGTGCCGCACAGACCAACAGCAGGAGCCTTGCAGTAGGCACGGGCGGGATTTTTTGTCTCCCCATGGCAGACTACATCAAACCCTGTGTTAGTTAAGCCGTGGAGTCCGGTCTTTCCATTCCTTCTCCTATTTGACCTCTAATCTAAGGGTGCGAGTAGTGGCATCACCAATAGACCAAATGACTCAAGCATGGACCGGGGTGGAGCAGCGCCTCGGGCTGCTGGAGACCTCCAAAGAGACAGGGACTGGGGGCACATGAGCTGAGCGCCCTGCACAGAGCCCTCCCTCTGCAGATATTTAATGGTAAGTAGGGCTGGGGTGCCAGTGTTGATCAGCCATTACTGGTTATTAGGTGCCTCACAGCTAATGAATGGTGCTCTCAGGCTGGCTGTATCCACAGTATAAAGGGAAAGCATCAGGATTGGCATCTCCTGGCATTGCAGTGCCAAGAAAGATGGAGTTAACGTTTGGTTTTTTTTTTAAATAATCTCCAAGCATTTACTGCAAGTCAGGACTGAGACACTGGAGGGGAAAGCTGCAGCACTGCTTCCCATGTACTCTCTTCCATGCTGAGCAGACCCAGGCCCTTGGGATATGGATTTCAAGAGCAATAAATTCACTCTAAAAATTTAAAGAGGATGACGCAGAAAACTTCAAAAAAACAAACAAACCAGTCCCACACAATAAAAGCCATTTCTCTCCTGACGTCTCTCTCTAGTTACGGCATGACACATCAAGGTCAGATACCCTGTCCCACAGGAGCACAGCTTTGTACAGGGTGAAAATCGTCCCCTGATGGTGTGTGATGTCTGGTGTTTCGTAACGATAAACTGTACTTATATAAACCCCAGGATTCTCGTAGTGGGACATCATTTATAGCAAGCGTTCCCTCTCACAGGGCAGGAAAGCACTGAGCTGAAGTGCCTTCAGGAGATGGGAAGCGTCAAAGAGATCTTTAACCTGCAGTTGCTGATCCCAGGCCCTGTTGTCTAACTCCTATATCATACTGCCTTCCTCACGCAAAGAAGAGCTCACATCTGTAGCTCAATAAATTAGCCATTCATAACAGGAGGTTTCTCTATGGCAGAAGCTGAACTCAACAGCAAGAATAATAATCCATATGTTTGTTATTGTGATCAGCCTCTCTGGAAGATAAAACTTAGGAAGCTCTGCTGGAGCATCATGAATGCTGCAGCGCTCAAGGCCCCCGATGCTTTCTGTGAGGAAAGGGGATGGGAACAAGGAGCCCCTCCCTGCCTAGAGCATTTCCACCCCACCAGTCTCCTTCACGGCTTGTTCAGTTTGCCTGCCATACTGATTTTTAGAAAATCTCTTTTTTTTTGCTTTTAATGCAGTGGGTTTTCTCGTGCATCGTCTCCTAAATGAATGCACAGGCTGTTTCTGGCGTGCTTTAAACCTTCATGCATTTTTAATGATTTACAAGGAAAAGAATTTTTTCTCTCTTTCTCTCTCTCTCTCTTCCCCCCTGCCCCTTTTCCTCCTCCTTGATTCTCTTTTTCTTTCCTGAAAAAAGAAAAAAAAAGAAAAAGTAATGACTTAATACATATCAAGTGGAATTGTTGGTTTGTGGTGACGGTTTTATAATCCCAGGTTCAAGTTTTTTCTATTTAATTATGCACTATAATTCTCATGAACTATAATGCAATAACAAAAGCATGCACCAGAGTTGGCATAAGTCTGTTCTTTATTAGTATGGGTATGGGTACTGTGCTTTATGTGTGAAATAAAATATTTGCAACTAATGCTGAGTCTGTTTCTTTAGAATTACACAGAACACTTCTTCCTTTAAAACACTGAAACTGGGGCTCTCTGTTCCCTATTTGGTCTGCTTCACCCCTGATAAATTCAATTGTACTTCATTTCATGATGCCTTACTTGTTTGTAACTGCCTTTGTAATACCTTAATTGAATAGAGGGTTCATACATTAACCTGAAGTCCTCTCTAGTATCTTAGTTTATGAAGGTTAAAAGTGATTAACTGATGAAAGGCTGCTTGCTGTAAATATTGACATTTCCCCAACCTGCCAGGGTTTTGATTAGCTCCTGAAGTTGCCTTAACAGTTTTGTTTATCAGGTTATCAGCAGTTCCAAAAGCTTATAAGCATCAGGACTTTTCTCGTGCCAATTACCGCTAATGTTTCAGACACTGAAGGCAAATGCATAACAATATATGGTTGAGTACATTCATCACCTTTGAGTGGGAGTGTGTGCGTAATATTAAACTTGGTTGTAAATATTTGCACAAATGGGACTAATTTTGCAAAAATTAATTTCTCTTTCTTGCAGGCACTTTATTTCCTTTTCATTCAGTTTTGATGATAATGTGTTTAAGTCATTTTGTTATTTGGAAAGAAGAATAGTTTCTGGAGCAAGCAAGAGTGCTTTTTACAGCTGCAAATGGTTTATGTGCAAGATTCTGCCTTGCCCAAAAGCAGCTTGGATTTGACAGCCAGTGCTGGTGAACTTTGTAAAGTTTGTAGCTGGTATTTTAGAGAATTCCTCTGAAATCTGCCTTTGGTCCTGGCTCTGACTTCCTCAGCATTTCCATAAGTGTTCCTGGCAATGAATATTTAACCCTTCTGTTTACCAGAATGCTCATAGAGATTAAAAACTCCTGAACCTGTAAAAAGTCAGATTTTGTGAGAGGGCTACCTTTGAAATGCCTTGTAGGTAGCAAAATGGTATCCGGTGACTTAAGTAACCTGTCATGCAGCTTGTAAAGTCAATACTACATATATATATATCACCTACTTTTAGCACTCTTTACTGCAAACTGCTCACGGGTGACCCAGGGGCTTCACAAACAGGAGGAGAAACCCTCCCACACCCAGAAATAATGTCAGGGGCAAATTTAACCAGGGCAGTGCAGCTGGGTGGATCCCGAGATGGGAGCTGCAGAGATGTGCAGAGCTGCTGGCATCCATGCTGGGCTCACAGCCACCCTGAGCTCAGAATCTGCCTCTCCTCCAGCCTTGCTGCAGAGACACAGCGGTAAAGACCCTCCCTGCCCTTTACCAAGTGGCTCTCGAGAGCTATCAGCTTCTTTATTTTGAATTAAGCATTGCTATTGAGGGTCCAGGATCCATCTTTGCATGCCTGTTCCCACCTACATATGCTGGGGAGGGGGCTGCCTTGCTTTTTATTAGCTTGTGATCTCCATGATTTGCTGAGATTTAAAATCCCCTTGGGTGTGACCTAGCCTGTCTTTCCTCAGGTGTTCAGACCATTTCTAGTCCTCTTGCATAACTCCTGTCCTTGTAATGTGTGCCAGGCTGTTTCTCAACAAACAGCAACCTAAGCAGAGAGTGGATGCTAAGGCGTGTTAAACTCTAGCTTGCTAGTTTCCCTTTTGATTAAAAAAAAAAATAAAAAAGACAGCTGTGACTTCATTTTTATGATTTCTTTTCCCATGCAGAGGGGACATTTCTTAGCTACAATTGGTAGGATGTTCTTTATAATGTTAAAATATCTGTCTTCATGGTTGTGTTCTACTTTACAAACTGTGACTTGGCTGTGATGTGACCTGCCTAAAGGTGTTTTCTTTAGTATTTGAGGATCCTGAGAATCTGTCTAATGTAGCTGTGATTTCATCTCTGACCATGGCAAAGACACATGCACGTGAATAATATTTCTGATGTTTCTTGCAAGAGAAACAATTTGTAATCTAAAAACATTTAAAGCAATTATGTTCTTCTGGGTTAGGGGAATTTCACAGTTTGGGGCTTTTCTTGTTTTTTCCTACCCAAACAAGTTACTATGCATGTGTTAATTTCTGTTATCCTGGTCTGAGCTTCTCAAGGGCTTATGTTGCACTAAAGGAATGAATGCTGAAAATATTAGTTATGGCATTCACAAACTTCACTCTTAAGAGCTGCGATGTGCTGCAGACTCGCTTGTGAGTAGACAGAGAATTTCTCAGTGAGTCCCAGAGCTGTGACACCATCAAGGAGTAGTTGCAAAGAAAGTTGTGTGCTGAAACTTGCGGTGAAGTGTAAAATCGAAGAATTACTTGGGTTTTTTTGTTAAGTGACAAATCAAACAATTGTTTAGATTACCAATATTTCACTGATTCAGAAAAATGCTCAGTAGACAGTGAGATGTGATGGTTTTGGCTGAGTTCTGCTGTTCTCCTCCACCCTTGACTGCATTTACTTTCCCACTACTCCTTAGCTTAACTAAGCCTTGCTTGTCCCCTACATGTCATTTACATTCAACCACAGGGAATAAACATCTGGACACACACACGCTTCAGTTTCATCAACCAGAAGCACAAGCAAGCACCAGGCAAAGTTCTCCAACCCATGCATTTTCCTGTGCCCCTGGAGAAAAGGAGGGTAAATAAATCCCCTTTGTTTTAGGTATAAGTGCCATTTATACTGAAATGGTGCTGTATTTTAATAAACACACTATATGGTGTGTCGCTTTAATTTTAAGAGGAAAATAGCTTAATGTTTTGCTACTTGTTGTGTTCCTAAGGGTATGCTGCACCTTTGGCTGCTGGTTTGCTTCTGATGGAGGACCTTTTCATTTTAAGCTGTCTTCAATACCTGTTTCTACTCTTCTGCTCAGGCTTTAAAGTGAACCCATGGGCTGAGTGCTGCAAAGGTGGAATGGCTTCCTAAATGCTATCCTTGAGCCTCATATATGTGGAAAAGATGTGTTGCTGCCTGCTCTAAGGGGTGGGCACTGTAGTTGGGTGGATAAGCTGAAGGCATTGCCAACATCTGCCTGGCATTAAGGCAGGCAGGTTTCAAAGGCATCAAAGCAGCCAAGTTCCTCTGGAAGTGAATGGGTGTGTGCCATCTCTCTGAACTCCTTGCAAAACCCAGGCCCTGTTTGCTGGGAAAAGGAAGCGTAACCTTTTGCATCAGCTCCACCTCCCTCACCTCTTTATGATGCACTGAAAAGTAATCCTGCGCCTCCCTGGAAGATCAGATCTCCCTGAACGCCCATCCTGCAAGGGTGAGCCACTTGCATGAGTCATGGTTGTAGAGGCTTCTCATCCTTTTTATTGGAAGGTGTTTAATGATTATCATCATAAATGTATCCTGAATTAGTAACAGCCAGGCAGATGTAGCTATTCTGGTGTTGGGTGTCAAAAAAAGAAAGGGGGAAAAAAAAAAAAAAGGCACTATATGCATCTGAGCCTCTGGAAGGATGAAGCCACGGTGCTTCTCTTGGAGCAGCGCTTCTGCTCTGCCACGTTGGATCCCATTACAGCTGCAACAGCCCCATCTAGTCCTGTTACCTCGCACTGGCTGGCAGCAGTGTGACACCCCGTGCGGCTCAATTCGCTGCAGCGTGGCACAGCCTACCCCGACGGGATGTATTATTGATGCTGAGGAAATGCAAGTGTTACAAGGGCTTTGTTCAGAGCCGCTGAGCCAACTAACAGTACAGAAGTAGCTAAAAGCAGGGAGTGCCCATAAATTCACAAATGCACTTGTTTAGCCATTGATTTAGATGTCTGGCCCTTTATTCCGGTTGCCCAAACCTCCAGTGTATTTTTCTTGTATCTGCAATGAGGACTGTAAGTGTTACAGGGAATCCTGTGGAGAAAGCAGGACCTCAAAGCAGCTGCAGAGGTGTATTGCCTGTAAAGCTGGTCTCGGAGGCTAAAGGGAGGTGGGGAGGAAAAAGGGACATATGCATGTGTGTCCCCCCACAAACCTGTTTCAAGCCACCAGGGAGAATAAGGAGCAAAATCTTCTATAGCTAAAGAAATCTGTAAGATTTTCAAGTCCCTGATAAGTGGTTGAGCATTCATTGTGTAAACTGGCATCAAAGTTCAGAGAGAGTCCCCGAAGGATTGGCAGAAGTGCCTTAGCGTGCTGGCTGCTACCCCAACAGGCCGCCCCTGTCTCTCCGCATACCTGTCACAGGCATAGAGCTGGTCTCTGCTGCGTGGCAATGCTGCTTACTGGAAAGATTATGAAAGTCATAAAAATGTCAGCTTCTGTATTTCAGTTCTGTAAACTACACGTGCACAACGCTCTCCTCACATCCTGTACAACCAGCAAGGGTTGCCTTTGGCTTTCTGCTTGAATAACAACAGGGACATCTCCCACCGTTCTGACAAGGGTCTGCGGTACAGGCATCTCCCTGGCATTGCTGCCCTCATACAGTTCTGGATGGAGCTGAGCTCAAAGGGGTTTGGGGGCATGAAGGCATGGCCAGCTGCACCACTGCCACTGATTTAAAATAGGACGTGGTGGAAAAAAGTTAGGTGGAGTTTTTAATGCTGCTGGTGCAGCTGCATGAAACACATGTTGTTATTGATTGTTACTCGTGCAGAATTGGCTGGGTATTTCGGGAGGTTTCTGCAGTTGCTGGTTTGCTTTGAACAATATTAGACCTGTTGTTTCAAAAGATGGCCATTTAAATGCATTATTAAAGTAAAGTGCAGCCGCTGGTAGTAAATCCCTCAGTTTAGGGGGTGAATCTTGACAGCTGCCCATCAAAAGGGAATCCTTACACTTTGGGTCTCAAAGGCAGGAAAAAAGAAAGAGGCAGATGAATATTGTGGAGCATGGAGCTGTGTGTGACTGTGGGCGCCGAGTCTATCAAACCTTTAAGTGCACACTTAGGTTTAACATCCATCCTTACTTAGCAAACCCAAAAGTGTTTAGGCAGACACCTACTGGCTTTCTGGGCTGGGTGCAGCTGGCAGGTGGGTCACACAGAGACTATGCAGCTGCTCTACCTGTCATGTATACCGGCATCAGGTAGGGCTTAGAGCAAACCCCAGCCCCTTTATCCCCCAAAGCACTGGTTCAAGGGGAGTTGAAGTCAGGAGCATGTGTAACTGCTGTGCAAGAGATCAGGTCTTTGGAGCCTGAGTCGCATTCTGTTAGACTCCATATGAGACTCTCCATTGATTTCAGGCCTTTGTATTGGTCCCTTATCTGTGATTAAAACTTTTTAAAAAAGGAACTTGGCATGAAAACCAGGTGTGAGTGTTATGTTCCTGGCACAGAGCCAGCGCAGCCCCTGGTCTCCAAAGGTTGGTGGCCTTGGGTTTTGCACTACTTTGCCTATTGTTAGAGAAATGTCCTTCTGTTACAGACTGGGGTTTTTTGCTATTTGCAAAAGTGACTGGCTTTGCTGCACACATGGAAGTTTTAATAATTATTCCCAAGCAGCTCTGAGAGTTTTTTAACATGGAAACAAGTTCTACATTACTCGTTAAATTGGTCAAATTTCAATAAAGTCAGGAAAACATCTTGAAAACAGCATGAATATAATTTACAAAGAAAACAATCCAAGCGTTACTGCCAAAGAGTTTTCCAACAGGAAGGAAGAAAGAATTTCTCTTTCCCCCCACACAGAATGACTGTACTGTACATTAAATTAGTGGTTTTTGGAGTGAAGGAAACCGCCACAGGATCCACAATGTTAGTAAGAGTGAAGCTGGTACCTGATGTGAAGATAGGTGTTCCTTCTTTGTTATCTTCCTAGGTTGTATGAATCCTGGCTGCCAATACTCATATTCCTGTAAGTAGCTCTATATCAGCCTCTTTATCCTAGATGAGCTCTTGCTTGCTGTGTTTTTAAATCTAGCAGTCAAACTCCACGCGGGGACTGAAGTTTGGCAGAGGGGGTCTGGATTCTTGGCAAACGTGGAAGTGAATGTGATGCCCTCTTCCCCTAATATCACATTGTCCTTTAATTAATCTGCTGAATCAGAGCCTGCATGAACCAAGTGCAAAACCATGGGCTGATCTGCCTACTGCAAACCTCTCTGGACTCCTCAGAACCAGCACGATGCAGGGAGGCAGCGCCCGAACCACTGTGCAGTAATCTTGGTTAAAGGGTCTCATCGCAGGTGAAGCCCTTGTTGATTTTCCTACTCAGAGCTCAAAGTAAAAAGATGGGGAGTATAGCAGAGCATTAATAGCAAATATCGTGCTTATTTCTTAATGAAGGAGGTTCAAACATACACATGCCATGCTACATGTACACGGCCATGTGAAGGGATTGTTACAAGTAGGTATTGACTGGAGGCATTATTGTTGTAATTACTTGTACTATCAACTCCACTACCTGAAAGGGAAATATAAAGCAGACCCAAACTTGCCTGATGTAAATCTACAACTTTGTCTGGTAACCACATTTTGCAATTTTGAGATGTTTTTGCGCTGACATGAAAAGTAATCTTTCCAAGTTTTTTTGCAATATAAAACTCGGACCTCAAGATCAGGGCCTGGACTGATTGCCCATTCTCCCCTCCTTTTATCGAGAGGGACAAGTTAGTCCACTCTGAACTTCACAAACCTTTCTGTTGAAATCTCGGGCAAAATCAAGATAATTTTTGCAAAATATTTTAGCTTTGGTAACAGTTTTTTTTTCTCAAAAAAACCCAACCCAACCAACCTTTCAGTAGAAACAGTTCCAACACATTTTCTCTTTCAATTTGTATATAATCTTCCCCTGAGGTTCCTTTGCAACAGATACGAACACGGGGCGGGGGTGGGGGGAGGGGAGTGGCTGTGCAAAACCCACAAACGCGTTTTTGGAAGTGCTGCGTTTTGCAATGAGGCTGCTGCACAGTTTAGTTTGACACTTTCAGAAATGTTGTGAGGTTTAATGAACTAAAGCACTTTATCATCATTAGAGAAATTGAGTTCTACAAGGCTATTAGTAGGCTTTTTAAGGGCAACATCTGTATAGGAAAAATTAAAATCTCAAACTATGTTTCTCACCAGTAGCAATGGAGGGAGAAACATGGAAAGGGCACAGCTACTAATTAAATTATTGTGTGCTTTTTTCCTCTTCACTGTTAGTTTAACAGCTGTGCTCCATCTCTGAGGCATATTTGTCTTTATCTTTGGCCACTTTGTCAGAGTTGGCAGAAGGAATCTTAGGTGGGGTTGTTCTCTTAGCAAATTAAACAATGACCAAAACTTTGCTCATTTCTTCCATCATTATTTCAGATTTCCATGTCTTCATTTTGACTTAGCAATATAGAGGCAGTATGTCTCTACTCTTGAATATGGAGCAAGGGGTGGGGACAACTCAAGGACCATAGGGCCTACAAGGGTCTGCCTTTTTCATGAGAGTCTTCAGGGACTGCTCCGTGCACCATACCATCCACCTACGCACAAAGACAATATAGTAAAATGCTTTTACAGCATTTTAAGTGCATAAAAGTGCTCGGGTCTATATCTAGTCCTCAGGCAGAGTAATGCATTGGTGAGATGGATTTTATCTGAGCTAGGTGACTATTAGGGGAAGTAAATACTATTTAATATAAGCTATTTGAGATACAAATAGTTCCAGTATTTTCTATTTCTTCATTTTAGTGCCTAACGACCATCAGAGGATTTAATCTGTCAATAGACTATACAAATACCCAAGCCACCTCCATCTGCTGCTGTGACAAAATACAATTAACAGGAAAAACCCAGGTACTTGCCTTTGCTAATCTTTCAAGTCTCCTTCTGGCCAGTTTGGCAAACTCGTGTAAGAAATCTGACTTTGAAGCTTAGGCTTACATTCAGGCTTTATTGTTTGGTTGTGTTGGTCTCAGTGGAGAATGCAGACGAGAGGGGAAGGAGCAGGACAGGTAAAAACAGCACAGAGAAATGCCAGGAGATGAATCTGAGTAGAATTCAAGGAAGCAAAATGCTCAGATAGTGGGAGCAGTGGGAGAAGAAGGGAAGTGGGCTGGAAAGTGGGACCCCAGATGCTCTGTGTCTTTTGTGCAGAAAGTCCTAAGTCTGTTACATCCCTGGGACCTAGTGGTGATGGCATGGTTGCTTATTGCTGTAGCAGATTTCAGGGATGTCCCAGGAAGACCTTTCCATCCGACATTCAGTTGAGCAAAAAAGGCGGCCAAGTTCAGACATTTAAATAGATGCAGGTTCATGTCCCCTGGTGTCAGCAGTCCCATTTACACCAGGTCAGTTTGGCTGAAGTGTATGCTCTACACTCGTGGCATTGGTTTGTGGCTGCTGAGGTCTCGAGCTGAGCGAGCTAGATCACAGGGTGTCAGCCACAGCCTGGGTTTCCCTTCCTTTCCCTTTGACTCGCAAAACTTCAAAACAAACAAGCAAAAACTGCCTGGGCCAGACAGGCTAAACCACCTGCAAACTGCTCCAAAATTAAAAAAGAAATTTACTTGAAATCTGAAAATATCCATGGGTGTGTTGGGCAAGGTTTTCTGGGCTTAATGATCCTGACCAGCAGGTATGTTGTGGTGTACAACTAGAGATACCTTAAAGGACCGGAGCTAAAGAGCTGGAGCAGGACACACTCTGACACAGCCTTCCTCTGACTGAAATTGATGTAAATCTGCAGGGAAAAGGCACTATCTCACTCAGCTGCTGGCAACCACATCCCTGTGAGTTATTTCCAGTTGTATACCCAGAGTTGAATGTTGGCATGTCTGTGAGGATGGCAACTGGTCTGGTGCCATGAGACCTGCCCACCTCCAGTAGAAAATACAGTCAGTCAGTGCCTGCATGTGACAAAATCATCCTGAAGTAACCTACTCACCCAGTAACACTCGCTGGTGTCCCCTATCACTCTTACCGGTGGCGTGCTGAAATGCCGGGTGAATGTTATGATGATCTTTTGGCAACCCCCGATGGAAGAAATAGAACACCAATTTAAAACACAAAGAAAAGGCTCAAAGAATCTATCATTATTAATCCTGCTGTCAGTTTTAATTTTGGGGACATTACCTCACTCAACACTCGTTGGAGAGAGCTGCCAAAAATGATGATGTCATCATCACCAGGCACATCTGACCCTGGCTGCTGATTGCCAGTGTTGAGTGCAAGTTAATAAATCCCCTGGTACCTGGATACACATTGGAGTTTTATTACAATGCAGGCATTCCACGATACCCCAGTAATTAAACAGTCTGGGGCGGAAAGAAACTAAGCCACTATTTTCTCCTGTTTAGAGAAATTGTAAAATATAATTGTCTTTCAGATCAGCTTCCTTCAACTGTCATGTAAACCTGTGTTTTGATTGTACTGAAAGGCTAGGAGGAAAACTTGGATGTAGGCAGAAATGCGAGATAAAATTTAAGTGTGAGGTCAGATCTGCTTGCCCAGGATTAGTACTTGCAGACCGAAGTGGCTCCTAAGTTTGTGCATCAGGGCAGAAGCCTGAGGTCCCAACGCAGCGAGGTGGTGGTCGCAGGACCTGCTCGGGGCAGGAGAAGTCTGTGACAGTTCCATGTGTGTCTGTTAGTGCTGATGGCCACCAGCTCACCCCCATCGGTCTGTCAGGTTGGCTGCTGCTGCCCTGAAACCCCAAGCCAGGAGGAGGGCTTGAATTATTTTGTGATCTGGCTGGTGGAGGCTCATATGAAGAGAGCCACCCCTTGCCAGCCTGAAGTCCTCCTCAAGCCATGGTACCTATGGATGGCTGTACCTGCTGTGGTGCAGGCAGAGCAATGCTAGTCCCTTGGCCTCCACAGCCACCCACCCATCCAGCCTGCCTTCCCTTAGCGATGGTGGCTCAGGCCCTGCATCTCATCTCCCAGTGGGTTGCAGGATCTGGCCCAAGGTGCTTGACTGGTCCCCCTGATGCCTGGTCTGCCCACACCATAGGAGCAAAAGCCAGACTTGCCTTCATGTGCTGAGCTTGCCAGACCTTCCTTCCCGGGAGCTTGGGCAGGATGGTCCCAAATGTGGTCTGGGACGGCTGCTCATTGGCAGCCTTGGGGACTTCCAGTGCAGAGAGCGAGGTTGAGCTTTCAACCAAGCCTGACAATCAGGGTGCTCCACCTCCAAGAGCCAGAAATATTTTCATTTCTAAGGAAAAGTGCAATTCTGGCATCTCTGTGTAGACTCAGGAGTGGGGTCCCACCACAGTCATGCCTCTACCTCCCTGCCACCCCTGTGAATGCCCTGCCATGGGGGATTTTGGGTGCTGTTCTCTAGCAGAAGAGCAGAGAATCCAGGTCTGAACCCTATCTGAAGTCCTGAATAGAGGCAATATATATTGCTCATGAGTAGTGGATCTGCATTTTCACTCTTAGCCCATCTCCAGACATAGCCACAAGATGAGACAGACAAAGTTTTCATAGGATTGCCACATTCCCATGGCAATAGCAGCATAACTACTCCCAAATTTATAGAACCCATTGAATAAAAGAGCAGCTGAAGAAGTCATGTTGACGAAGCAAAGCCTTTGAAAGTGGGAGCAGAGCTGGGGACTTTCACACTAGAGAAAGCTTTCAAGTCACGCTTGTTTGGAGCTGACATCTGTTTACCTTTAAAGGTCTATAAATAATATTACCTTTCCTCTTTACTGACTACTGGAGATGATGCTTTGCTTCTGTTTACGGACCCTCTCCTCCTCTATCTTGATATTGGAGTTATCTGGCTGAGCAATTTGACATCATCATCATCACAGACATTTCCCCTATCTCTATAGCAACGTGTGATGATGCCACAAACAGAGGATTATGCAATCTGTGTAGGCTCAGATGGAAGGAGAGGCAGGGTTGGGAGCTCTGATTTAAACACAAATGTCTCTAATAACAGTAAGGGGAATACAGAAACTTGTTGGCAAAGGAAATGTTTTTTTGTATAAACATTCTCATTTTCCAAGCTTTGCTCCAGTGGGAAAGTCCCTCCTTAAAGTCCTCTTATACATATATATATGTATGTATTATATATACACATTCACACACAGATATGCATATTTGTTTGTAAATGAATATATGCAAATGCAATATTGTTCCCAGCATTGTGCAGGCAGAGGTTTTGCCAGCTCCCTATGCACGAACTCTAATGCTTCCAGCATCTACTGTGCTTCACTCATCCTGGGCACAGAGGTGCTGTGGGTCTGCCCAGACCTCACACTCCCTCTTCAGCAGAGGACTGCCCTGGCAGACCATGCTGAATGTCCTCTTCCATGTCTGGGCACATTTGTGTCCTTGGCTAGATGGGATCAACAGCCTCCTTGTTCAGACCCACCTTGTCTTTTCTCTACCAGGTTTGTCCTGTGGTTAAAGCACAAGAGAAGAAGCATAAGGGTAGTTTTAAATCTCTGTCCTCCCAAAAGCTTTTTAGCAAAGTCTAAGGAAATGCATTTGAAGCCCTCTGTGCCTCAGTTTCTCTAACAATGGAACAAATAAATCTCATTCTTAAGGAGGCAGTGAGGATAACTTCGCTCTTGTTTCTGAGTGCTCTGACTCTTTGGTGAAGTGGTCCGTGGAGACTCTGGAAAACATGCTTGTGGGTGTTTCTTCTATGTTTATCTTATTTTTATTGAACATATGAATGCATCCTATCTAGCACATGTTGTCAGAATCAATAACTGTGCCTTGTTAGCAGTTTTTCCATTTATGGCATATTGTCCTGACATAGCTGTAAAACCTCAATGAATATGGTTTTAATAACCCAATGGTATTTAACGTACAATCGCTGTCTTATTAAGTCTAAATTAAATCCTTACTTGAGACACTTAATTTAAAGTGTGACTGATCTTTTCCTGGCCTGGAAGGAGATACTTAAGTGACGCTTCTTCCAATTTGGCCACATGGCTGAGGGGGTGGGATTTAAATAATGTATTTTGATGATACTACTCATCTGGTTAAAGCCGAATTGCATCATTTTATGAACACTCAGAGTCAGGATCAAATTAAACCCAACTTCCCACCAAGTTAACTCAGCTAAACTTCAGAGCTTAGCACTGTATTTAAAATACACACTTATTGTGACTATCCACTCATCAGCATCTGCTTGGCTTTTCCAAAGGAAAAAATGAAATGCACCATATTTTTCTACTCAGAGCCTCTTGTGGGGTGCCTTTTGAGTTGACAAAGACAAGGCTTACATTCTGCTGTGGGCACACTAATAAAATAAACCTAATAAAATAAACATTACATGCAATAACGATGCTACTAAATCTAAGTTCAATGTGTAGCTAAAGTGTTACCCACAGATATATTTAGAGTGATGTGCCTGGACTTCTTTCCATCCTTTTCCAACCCAGAATCACATAAACATTTGCTAAATTGAAAGCATCGTCAGGACCAATGGGAGCTCCACAAACAACTTTGGCATGTGCAAAGCTGAGGAGGGCACAGAGCTTGCAGATAAATGATGTGCTGTCATTTCTGCATGCCAAGGCCACCACTGAAGAACGGCCAGACCTAAGGGTTTAGAAGAAAAGTTCTGAACAAAAGTGCCTGGCGAGACATTGGAAGCTATCACGTACATTGCTTCTCTGCTTTGTGTTTGGGTCACACAATAATCATTTTGTTGGATTAATGCAAGTCTTGTAGTTGAAGGTGCACAGGAAAGGAAAGCATCCTTTAGTACAGGCAGATATGAGGTCTTGAGGTTTATGCCCAGGAAGCCAGCGCAGACTAGGGCACTGCAGTGGGACCCAGGAGAAGTAGGGGCAGTGGGGCGACTTCTGGCAGGACTTCAGTTTCCCCATCTGTTTAGCCTCTAGGCCTTTGACAGCACTAGTGGAAAGTTAGGCAGTGCCATCATTGTAGCTTGCAGCTCAAATTCTAACTGCATCCTAAACTAGTCTGTCTGTTTTATTTATTGAAAATAAACTCTGGAATATTTTAGTTCATTTTCAGTATAAAGCGGAAGCTTGTTCCAAAAAAGAAATAGGAAAGAGAGTTCCTAGAATAGCAGAAATCTTTTTATCTGTGGTAAAACTCTGCTAAAAATGCCTCTGTAGATTTACCTGCTGTTGTGCTGGATGTTGTGCCTCAGCCCCCATGCTGGCTGCCACACCGTGGCTCTTTGGGCAGTCACTGGAAGGGTGTGGTGGAATTGGTGGAGAACTACACCCTCAAGAGGTTGTCTGGACAGGCTCTTTTTCAGGGCTGTCTCCATATTGAACAAATTGGGTGGTTTGTGCTTGCTTTCTAGTGAACTTGGTGGTGTTGCCCACTTTTAGAATGAACTTGTGCTTTGCAGTGCTTCAAGATCTTTCTTTATCAAAGCCCCAGCTGCTGGATTTATGGGATTATGCAAGAGTTTCTGCTGTCATTCAGAAAACCAAAGGAAAACTCAAGTCCAAGTGATTTCGGGGGAAGGGTTCAAAGTGTGACCAAAACCAGAGGTCAAGCGTGTGGATAATGTAAGTGTATTCCTCCTTTAAAGACCTCAAAGTTACCTGTGAAGCATTGTCATGACCGCTTTAGAGGCTTGACTCCACGATGTCAAGTGCTTAGAATTGGCAATACTGCTGCTGTATGCAAGTGAAGGGGCAGGACAAGGTCAGTTAATTGGAAGACTCTCTCTACGGTGGCTCACCACAAAGGTGCTTGGAGGTCTGCTTGCAAGGCAGCTGCTCGAGAGTAATCAGGGCTGGCTTTCAGAATTACAAACTTTGGGGCTTTGCAATGCCTATTACTGGGTGCAACCTCACAAGGGGCTCAGGATAAAGAAAATGTTATTGCTATATAATCCTCTGAAAAAGTTTGAATGTGCAGTCTGTCCTGAAAGCCAGGAGACTGCATCACCACCAGTAGAGCCTGCACTGAGGGCAGTGTAACACTTCAAGTAAAAATATTTGTGTTTCTATTATGTCTTCCATCCAAGAACTTAACTGCTATTTGGTTCAGTTCAGTCTTGATGATTGATTTCTCCTGGATGCTCGGGTGAGAATTGTTTTAACAGTTTACAGATGACCAAATGAAACAGGGAGGTGTCCGATGTATTGCCCAGCACTGTAAACTAAGCCAGTGGCAGAACGATTGTATCCCTGTTTGATCCTAGCCAGGTTTGATCCCCCTTTTTTCCTTTTGTAAAAATTTGACTTCCTCCCTAGCATGTGTACACTTTAATAGCTGAATCACAGCAGTAGAAAATGATGAGGCTGAAGACACTGATGAAGAGCTTTCATAGTGATATTTATTGTTCTGGTTCTAAATCTGGAACAATCCTTATTGCAATAATTCCAGTTCTGTGAGGTATATTAGCTTTGCACATTTGTTGCTGCTGCTGCTAAGCCTATGTATTTAACAGTTTTCCAAATAATGTACTGAAGCTCACAAGTTTTAAGAGCTTTTCCAGGATGAAAGAGAAGGGAAAGGAATGTGCTCATCCAGAGTGTTTTCTCTATACCTCTTTTGTCTATCATCAATTAGGAAGGGTTTCAAGTGATAAAACCAGCCTGTTGTTATAAGTCATCCACACGCTAAATTAAAGTGGGCAAACTGACATGGCAGTTAAACCCTCAAAGGCTGAAGTCAATCAATAAAATCTATGGAAAATTACTCTAAGCAAATTAACATCCTTTAATACACAAATGCAGATTTTTTTTTTTTTCATGTCTCTGCATAATAACTATGCACAAATTTCCTGCCCATCCCAATCTCATTCCAAGCCAGGCACCACACACTCTCCACTTTCCACCAGTACATATTCACAGGAGTCCATAACTCTCCACAGTGGAGTGACAGCTGGGGTAAAGCAGCGGGTCAGACTGGAAGCCAGGCTGGCGGAGGACACTGTGCCCTAGCTCCTTGTCATTCAATGCTCTCAGAATGATCCGATTTAGGAAACCCTACTGAGAAAAGCTTTTTGACAGAGCCAAGCTACGGAGCGGCCATAGGGGAGTAAGAACGTCAGGTGGGGTGGGAGGGGGCAGGAAAGGATGATGAGAACCTTGAGGCAGGAAAAATTCCTAACATATGTTTGCTGTGCTGTTAACTGCAGAGTATGTGCCTGATATCTGTTGGTACTTGCCTGAGTCCATGGCTGAGAGCAGCAGAGAGGAGTTGGAGGAGCAGGCTGGGGAGAGCCAGTCACGGTACCCACCAGCAGCAACACCCCTGCCCTGAACCAGGTCTGTGGTGTGTCCACTCTTTCTGATGGATTTTCTCCAAAACATCTTTTTGACTCTTTCCTTAAATTTTCCAATCCTAATCCCACTGAATATGCATGCAGAAAAGAAAACTGGATGCAAACAGCCTTGGAGAGTAGACCTAGCAGATCAGATAGGTTTACAGAGCAATGGAACTTAGTGCTTTCTGGGGGCTAAGGACACATACCATCCATCTTTCTATGTATCCTTGCAAGCACTCAGCATTAATATCTGAGGGCCTTTTAGTGCCACTGAAGAATTTATTCTCACAACACCACTGGGAGAAAGAGGATTTCATAGCTCTAATTTCAGTATGAGTAGGAATTTGAGAAACTGAGCTATAGAGCTATTGCTTTCCACTTAGCTCCTGTCTATGGATATTGTCAAAAGATTACAAGACTCAATAGATGAACTAGAGAGTATCCCATGAATTTTATTCCTTTCCTATGCATCAGTGTTTCTAGAGCTCTAAGGACCTTGAGTATATGTAATTGTTTCAGATTATTTGGGCTAAGTCACCGCAGATGGAAAGTGCAATAGGCCAACAAACTAAAGGATTTGAGGTATTTTTAATTACATGGTCAAAAGCTGACAGTTTGCTGAAAGAGAAAAGAGTCTGAGGTTGTGAAATGTGGGAGTACATTTCTCTGCCAGTAAAGCTCTGGAATGGGTTTTCTAGATGTTTCCTATCAAGAAATTGTTCTAATAAAAATTTTTCTTTACGCAAATTGAAATTTTCTGCAGGAAAATTCTGACTTTGCTGAGTTGCCCCCTCCCCTTGGGAAAATTTAAACAGGGCTTCCTGGCTTCCTGCTGGGAAGATTTTTGCCAATTTTATTTTCTGCCTGAAGGGAGAAAAACAAATTGATGCGTGTTTTCCAACAGCCAGCAGAGCTGGGAGGAGGAAGGAAAGGCCAAGTGTCCTGGCTGTCTGCCTGCCACACAGCGCGGTCACCTCTGCCCATTGGGTTGGGTGGGAGAAAGGGAGGCAGGGGTCCTGGAGGACTGGTCTCTGGAAACCTACCCAAAATTTTATTGTGGGTTTGAATTTTAACCTATTAAAAAAGCCATTTTGAAACCTCCTCTAACCAATTTTTTTTTCACAGAGTGAAGGATGCAAATTTGTTCAATTTTTTTTTTCCTTTGGAATGGATTTGCATTTTCTGGGCTGCTCCCCTCACATGACAGCTACAAGAAAGCTGAAAGGACAATTACTTTTGAGCAGAAATCTGCAATACCTTGGCAGCTGGAATTCCATCAGATAAGCAATAGTTGATTAATATTGGACAGTAGGAGGAGACAAAAAGGGATAGTATGGACGTATTGGAAAAGCACTCACAAGAGCTATTCATGGATTTGCAATATTCCAGCATAGATTGCCAATGTTGCATTAAAATATTGCCTCAGAAGCAGTTCCTTAGACCCAGTGCAGGATAAGTGATGAACACCCCCCTCCTTCTCCGTTCCACGTATCTCCTTCAATGACATTTCCACCCATTTCCTCTGTCTATTGCCAGTGGCTTGAGCAAGGTTGGTTCAAATGAATTTAAAGCAGGGATAAATATTGTCAGTTCAAATCACGGCTTTTGAGTCTGTCCCCAGGATTGTCCCCAGGGCAGGCATCCCTTGCTGAAACAGGTCATATTCCCTCTCTAGATGAGAAGAATGAGGTGGGGGGTGGCAAGGAAAAGGCAAGAAAGGGAGAAATCCAGTAAGCAAGCAAAAGATTCGCGGAGCAAGGAGGACATTCAAGATTTTGCGTTTCTTTTCTCATTGTAGTTTATTCCAAATCCTGCCGCAGCCTTCCTGGAGGAGGGGGAAGGGCATCGGCTGATTTGCATCTTATGTTACGGTTGACAGTAGGAGGTCTTAATTGGGGCACCAAAGAGCAGGTGTATGCTAACGTTAATCTTCCCTTTCACCTGTCACTCATGCAATGAATATGATCTCTCCCTCTCATTAGCAGCCCTATGTCACATGCTGGGGAGCTTTGGAAGGGTCCCTCTGAAACTTGTTGGGATTGATTTTGCTGCCTGCATTGGGTTATTACTGCCAAACCCTGGACAACCGCTCCCAAGGAACACATCTGTCCGGTGGAGGTATGGATAAGCACCGCCTAATAGCCTCAAATCATATGTGCCTTGTGGAAAAATGAACAGTAATTCATATATCAGCCTTATGATAAACAGATAGAGACTGGCTC
Source organism: Harpia harpyja (assembly GCF_026419915.1). Classification (NCBI taxonomy): domain Eukaryota; kingdom Metazoa; phylum Chordata; class Aves; order Accipitriformes; family Accipitridae; genus Harpia; species Harpia harpyja. The sequence goes on from NC_068959.1 coordinate 9,643,248, forward strand.
ATTTTGAAAATAACACATCGTGTTCTTGAGTGTTACAGAGATGACCTTAGGAGGAAAGTTAATTTAGCAAAGACATTCAATTTGGTATTATCTCCAAATGTTGATTCCTGGAACCATTACTCACTCCATAGTCAGGCAAAACTTCCCTGGATTTCAAGGACTCCAGCTGGAGCCAAGAGGAAATTGGCCTGGGAGAGGATGAAATAGTAATTCTAGAATTTGAACCTCCATCTCTTGCAGTTCACCTATCACAGCAACAAAAGCCTAATCCTTTGCTTGAGTGATGCAGAATATTAGGAAACAACTATGAACAGCCAAGAGCAACTAAACCTGCTTTGTTTTGCTCTTTGTGCACTGTGAACTCTGTGTCTTGTGAGGAACCTGCAGAAAGGACAAGGATCTCTGTCTCCCGGCCACGCATTCCTCACAAAGAGAAGGAAAAAAAGGAAAGTCATCTAGCAAAGAGTTTATCTAAGCTTTTTACATTCTTCTAGTGCTGCTTTGGAACAAGTTCCACATTGGTTCATTCAGAGGTGAAATAAATAATTATCTTTGGGGGAAAAAATTCACATGGTTAAAAGTATTACATTCAGAGAGCAACGGTTTGTTGGCCATGAGTGTGATCCAGGGGGATGAGCATCAGCTGCAGCCCATGTTCTGAGTCAGAGCAGAGTCCCATGGGAATTACAGCTGCTTCAGGGCCCTGGTGTTGGTGGATTTTCTTTAGGATGATGATGGTTGGCCTCTTCTTTTACTTTTATCATTCTCATCGGTTGTTGGGAGTTGGCTTTATCATCAGATTCCTTCCAAAAACAGTAATACTCTGATTCAATATAATGGAAACAGAGAAACAAATGGGACTGACACATTAATAATGTAATTCTAACTCATAATCTGTTTTTTGCTTCCTGAGATTGGGTCATGGTATGAGCCTTTTCTCTTTCCTGAGACTAGGGGAAAAAATCAACCAGTAGTAGTAGCTAATTGCTTAGCCCTTTTGGGGATAAAATGCCTCTGGAAAAGCACAGGGAGAAGCCCTAGCTTTCCCTCCCAGAGAGCACATTTGGGAGCAACCTGCCTTGTTCAGACATTTCATCAGTGATGCAGAACCCTCCTGCCTGCTAATATTGCTCCCGGACACCCTCCTGCAGGGACCACGCTGCTGGCAAACACACTGTTAAAAGCTGGGGTGGTTTAGAAATTTTCAGATGTTATTTCTCTTATGAGGAAGAGGTGCCGTGTCCCAGCTACCCAGATTAGATGCCACAAATTGCTATTGCTTCTGCCTGGAGGTCTTTCCCCCAGCCCGTGCTGCAGGGGGAGACTGTACAGCCCTGTACACAGGACAGGGGCTGGCAGTCAGGATCAGGACCCACGTTTGCAGACCCACCATCACCTACCGCTGCTTAACTAGAGAAGATTCCCCGACAGCCACATCCTAAATTTAATTACACTCCTGATTTGCAAGCATGTTATTTGAATCAAACTTTCCAAGCCTAATCATGTGTAAAACTGAGGCTAATTATATCCCATAATGGTCCAATCTGCGATAGTGAGATGAAGTTAAGAGAAGGAAAGTGAGCTTTCTTTAGCTGTGCAATTGTCTTCCCCAGGAGCTTGGAGCAGCTGGCAGATGTCCTCTGTGCCTGCATCTTTCATATCAGCTTGGGAAATACCACAGAATTTAATAGGCATCCTCCCGCTTTCATGTTGTGTTTATCTATGGTCTTTATGGTCTATGTGTGGTCTTTACTGCTATGAACTTACCTGCACTTGTAGAAGGACGCAGGAACATTACGGCCTTTTTCACAAGTAATTTCAGTAGTCCGGTGATGATGTGAGAGCTACTGACCTTACAGAAGGCTGCAAAAGCACTTGGAGATCAGTAGGTGAGGGTCAAAAACTGATGGTGCGACATGCTTCTTAAAAGCCTGTGTGAAGGAAGTAAATATTTCCCATGAATATTTTTGAAAGAAAGATTTTGGTTTTAAAATTTTTCAGTTTGCTTTTCTCCAATGACAGATGGAAACTTCAAAATCAGTTCTAAGTCAATGCATTTATTTTTTAAACTCTTTATATTATTCTAAATTTTTGCATTCAGCTCTCCAGTAGAGGGAAACAAGGACCTTTACAAGAAGAACCAATACACGACTGAAGATGGGGGGGGACAAAAATTGTGAAGACAACCCTACTCTGATTGTAATTTCTCCATTGGGCAATGGAAGACATTTTATCTTAAATTCACAACCTCCTTATTGTCTGTCTTTTAGTGAATTTTAATAAGCCTGTTCTTCAATTCCTGTATTTATCTAGTGTCCTATAATCAAGTAATTACCAAAATTATAAGGGACAATCATAGAATCATAATGCCTAAGTGCAGGAGGAATAACATGATTGATTTCAAGCATATGAATATTACAGATTTCATATGCCTGGTGAAGTGGGGCGAGGCAGTGCCAGACTCAGTGAGATACCTCATGTGCTTAACAGTAAGCATTCCTGGATGGGGAATCTAAAATCTCTGTTATTCCAGTCTGTAAATGTGTTGTCTTGAAATGTACAAGCTGCAATTAAGAGCTATTGGATAATAACTATGCCATGAAAATGTCCTAAACTATTAAAGAGCTGAAGATGATAGCGTGCTTTTAATGTTTCACATAAACCATTTGGGATTTGAAGAACTTTCAGCGCTCATGAGGAAGTCAGAATATATGCTTGCTTGGGTTAAAGGGAAGGAAGAGAAAAAGCCCTGAATTAAATTTTTGAGCTCGACACCCTCCACTTTTCTACATGTTGCTCAGTTCTAAACAGGGAAAATAAAATCAGCTTTGTTCGTGAGCATATGCTTTTGACATTTTTTCTTCTTGGAGCCTGTGAATTATTAATAAACTAATTTCTCTTTATAGTTCAATCTTTGGAGACTTAAAGTGCTCACTCAAATGCACTGAACAAGAGGAATGCTTCAGCTCCAATCAGCTCCTGTCTTCTTTGGAAATGCTGGCCTTGAGGTATCTTTGAGTCTTTGAAATCAATCTTTTATTCAACCGGGAATTTCTGATGGCTTGGAGGTCTAGTCTGTTAATTCTGCCTAATGCCCTGTTTAAGTTCAGGGCGTTCCAGTCGGCTAATTTTCTGCTTTTACTTGGCTAAGGGACTAAGAGCATCCCTCTCCCCCTTAACCACATCCCCTGTTTCTTTGTCACCAAGTGGAAACAAACATGTTTGTTGGGCTCAACAAATAAGTGGTGGGTGGGATGATCTAGAAAATACCCAGGGTGGCACCTAGGTAAGATCTTGCTGAGTTTTTCAAAGCCAGTTTAATACAGTTGATCTCTAGGGTCAGGGGTGCAGGTGTCAAGGAGATCCCTGTGCTCTGTCTTGCAGCCTTTCATCTCATGCCTCAACTAAGGGTTTCTCATGCTGCTGGCATCAGTAGCACTACCACAATTAAGGCAAAGGAGAGGGGGGAATCAGGGAAAGAAGGGGGTCAGGGCAAGGCCCCAAAGTCCTGTGCATGCCAGCCGTTCAGGATTGCGAACAGCCTGCAGTAACTGGGCTGTCCAATTTTGTCTGCTGTCCTCTGGATAATTTGGACCAAGATGTGAACCATAGGATAAGCGTGCAACATCTTCCATAGAGTGCTAACGTGAATCAGAAATTACAAGGTTAGGAGCCTTCGCTAATAAATTGTGATTTCCTCTTCACCAGAGCCTGGGCTGAGAACTGAACAAACTCATTTCACTTGTGATGCCGTGTGCATGTGAAACAAAAGCTCTCAATGATAAAGCAACATTGTTTGGTCCTTCCATTCTCATGCTTCTAAAAAAAACCACAAATGACTGAAAAATGTCTGCGTGAAATTTAAAAATAGGCTGAGGGACTGGGTTACAAGTCACTGAGCTCCATGCGGTCAAATGAAAACAACAACAACAAAAAAATAACAGTGCTAAATTAAGCTGTACAACAGAATTTCGTTTACCAGAAATATTTAACTAGCAAAAAACCACATTAAGGCAGTGGCCTCATTAACAAAAATGTCCTGTGCAGAGGTGGCTTCCCAGTTAACATTTGGGGGGGGGGAGTCTGACTCCTGGAAGAAAGTGAAAAAAAGGTTAAAGAAAAAACATCTGGGTTTCTCTCCCATGTCTGATGCATTTCTCTTCCTTAGTCCTCATTACTGAGGTTATTTGCATGAAAACTGTGGGCCAGACTCTTGCTCTCCTTTATGCTGGGGTAAATCTGGAGTAGCTCTGCCGGCTGATGCAGAGCTTGGTGCCAGCTCTGAGCTCTGGTCATGCAAACCCATACGTAGCATGAACAGCGATGGTGGTAGCACAGAGGGATGCAGCGGTGTTTTCTGTGCATGATTTATTTTCCGGTTCTCTCTGAGGCCTCGGCAGCTCTGTGAGGCCAAGAAAACACGTCCAAACTTGGGAAAGGGAAATGTTTTACTTTGCTGGTGCGCAGGGGGATTCCCAGTGAGGGACAAAAGCGATTTGGTTCCAGCCTCCCATTCAAGTCGATGGGATTTGCGCACCTCAGCCCATGAAGGTCTTTGGGAAATTCCAGCCATGAAGGTTAATTATAAGCCTTTAATTAATCAGACATTCACTGTGGGCTGAAGTGGTCTGGCTGTCTGAGCTGGGAAGTCCTTAATTAACACTGCCGGCTCCTGGCAGCAGGGGAGCGGAGTGACTTTGAGGCAACCGCGGGTCTCCTGTGAAGGGTGGGTTGTACAGGACGGGTGCTGGAGATGCTGCAGGGCCAGGGTTGAGCGTCGGGCTGGGGAGAGCGGTTTGTGCCATCGGTGCCGAGTCTGGTGCAGTCTGCAAGTGGGCTCCATCGGCTCCCCAGAGGTGAAGAAGAGATAACATTTAGTGGGAGAACAGGTTGTAAAACAGAGGTAAAAAATTGAGGTTTTTATTATACCTTATACATGGAAAAATTAGAATAAATTGGCAGCTGGAATTAAAAATCCAAACTGGCTAGTTTACCTAAAAGAGGCTTCTTCCCTGGCAGTTAAACTGACTGTGTGGCTGGTGCTCTGGAGGTACCTGCGGCAGGGAGGGACTTGGCGTTCTGTCTGCAGAATATGGCCTGAGAGAGAACTTCTGGCCTCCCTCAAACCGATGGCAAAGTAGCACTGACTTCAGGGGATCTGGGATTTCTCTCAAATAATATTATTAGCAACATTTCAATACTCTTTAACTTAATAAAAACAAAAAGGCAGCACTAGAGACAGATGCTTACGAGGGAGGAAAAAAGCCACTTTGCTTCTCCCAAAATTACAGGAACTCTATTTTTTTTTCTTTTCTTCAAACATATGCTGCATTTCTTAGTAAGAGGGAAAAATATGACGTGGGAGAAAATAACTTTCAGTTGATGCACTGAAACGTTTTTAACTATCAAAATGATGGAAGCTGCATCCATGAGAAAGTCAGTGAGGACTCCTAAACCAATATGAGGCCAACAGAAAAAAAGAAAATAAATATCCCCATTCCTGGAGGATGCCTGTTTCTTTAAGCAGCTGTTTCTTGTCTCTGAGGTAACAAAGTTGTCATGTGATGCATCTGTTACCATGGCAATAATCTGTAATTGTGCAGAAAATCCACCAAAGTAGCGTGCAACTCCTTAGTGAATTGGACGGAGAGAAAAATCACCCCTGTGCAAGCCTTGAATTGATGATGTTGTGAAACTGCATTGGCCAAGTCAGCCCAGTTTCACCTCCAATGGATTTCCTGTATTTATTCGCTCCAATTCTGGTGTCTAGAATTTGCTCGGTGTTTAAATATGCTCCTCGCTTTTGCACTCATGGCTGGTAAATGGCGTGCATCTTCGTGTGCGCTTCCACCCTCCCCTATTGCATTCAGGGCATTTTATGTAAAGTGAAGGATCTGGGCACTCCTACTGTTTTGGCCAAAGGTGCAAGACCTGTAACTATTGAGCCATTCTTTTCAAGCACAGGTGATAAAATGGCATTAAATATTGTACCCTGCTACAATTGCAATGGGAAGGGAGTTCCTATATTTATTTTATCTTACTCTCCCAAAGAGGCAGTCCCCAACATCTGCACTGTCTCTTCATCAGGATGAGTCGTTCCACCAGTACCTTGGGAACAGCTCCCACACACACTCATGTGCAAGCAATATTTTTATTTATATATATTATATAAATTTAAATAAATCATCTGCTAGCAGGCCAAGTTCAGTATCCTTTAAAACTAACTGAAAATAGAAACTCAGAAGGATGAGAAGATGAAATCTGCAAAACTTTCTTCCCTGCATTAGTCATAAAATAAACTGCTGGAATTTACAAAGAAAATCCTTGAGCATTTTGAGTCATCTGCTCATGATATCATTGGTCTAAAAGTGCTTGCTACTATCCAAATCAAAACGCCAGAGAAATCTCATGGGAATATGCCTCGTGGGCAAATCCCAAAAGGAGAACATCTGGATTTAAGATGCCATTGCCCTGTACTTAACCCTAAGCCACTGAGAAAAATGACTATTCTCCTGCTCTCACTCTCTACGTTATTAGTAAATATTTATACTATACAAGGACCCAATAGACCTCAAACAAGAATAGACTTCCATCTTGAGGCTTGTGCAGGCCTAACAGAGAGAGGAACTCCCCTCTGCTCTGAAGGGCTTGCTCATTATTTATTTTTCCTTCCAGCTACGGTGTGATAAGCTGCCCCATGCCCAGCAACTGACTGTGATTTCATGTTATTAGCCATTAGATGAGACCCTCAATTCTTCCATAGGAAAAAAAGGGTGCTTTGTTCAGTGGTGTTAGTTCACCTGAGGCAGCTTAGAATCAGTGAAAACTCTTTTAAGTTGTGCCATACACACCAGCAGTGCCACCCTTACATTTGTCTACCCAGTCTCTAATGTAACCCATTTAGCCTGAGTTAATACCATAAAACTGCTTTGTCTTCCCTTGTAGTGTAGAAGGTGTTAATTAGACTGATGTGGATGATTTAATACCACATCACACTGAAATTCAAGCCTAAAACCAGACCTTCTCACAGTCCAGCGTTTGCAGCGAGTAGGTTGGAGTTTCCGCCACCCATGCAAGCCCCTGCCTGCTTTTTAAGGCCAATGTGAGTACCTCATCAGCAGAAATGGGACTGTACATGGGGATGGAAAGACCTTACAGAAAGTCATTTGCTTTCTGACATGTGTCCTGCCAGCTGAATCCAACCCCACTGAGTGGGTGACCTGAGATCTGCCTTTTTCCAGCTAATTTTGAAAGAAGGATTCTGACATCTTAGTTGTGGGAGCCTCATCAGATCATAACCTGAGTCTCCTGCAACCGTTTCTGAAGGGGAGAGGTATGACTCCACTGTAAAACAGAAGGAGCTTCCAAATAGCCACGGACCTTTATTTCATATAGAGAGTTTGCCTCCAGACTCCTTCACTTGGTGTTTTCTGATGAGATGGAAACAACCCAGCGATGCCCTGGATGAACCTCCCCATTGCTGAAGATGTCCCACCTCTGTGCACTCCTCAACACATCTGACAAAGGAAAAACATAATTAACTGAATTAGGGCCTGGGCTGGGCTTCCTCACTTTTTTTAATAAGGACCCAATCAGGCTGAGAGCTGTGTACCCAAGAGACCTGAGCTTATAAAGGTTTTGGGAGGAGCAGGAGGGAGGTGGTGGTTTCTCCAGCTGTGAAGCTTTGCTTCTGCCTCAAGGTAGTATGAGTGTTGAGAGGTGCCTGAGAATTATCCATCCCTGTTGTCACTAAATTCCTCTTTCCCCAGGGAAGCTGCAGAAGAGGTAAGGGGGTGTTTCTACGTGCTGGATTTAGGAGGTCTCCAAGGGAAAGGGTTGGCTTGGAGCAACATAGGGCTGGGTCTTCCTGGGCTTCTGAGCTCAGCCCTGTAATGGTTGGCTCTACCAGGAGGGTCTGCTGCTCTTCTCCCATCTCTTTGCAGCTTTCTGGGACTTTTCACCTCTGGAAAGAGCCCCCTTGAAATGACAGTGCTCCCCTTGCCCTATGAGATAGGAAAGCTGATGTGGCCACTGTGGGAAGCCAGGAAGCAGCAACAAAAGCAGAGCTATTCTGAAATAAGTGCTTAGGAATGCTCTGACCTCTTGCCTCACTGATGCACTGTTTTGTTTTTTGTTGTTTTTTTTTTCTTCTTTTTTTCAGAGGGCACATTAAAAGAGCTGTTTGTACATAGCTTTAATCTGTGTGTGCACATACACAGATTCGGCCTGGGCAGGCGGAGAAGAAAAGGGATCACAGCTCTGCCAGTTGTAGGCATTATGGGGCTCTAGACAGCTGTGACAAACTGCAGCCCTTTTACTACCTTAAAAAACATAATGGACCACTCTTGCAATTTTAGCTGTAAATGTACTTCTGCTGTATCACAGGACAGTGCTTGAGTATGAGAAAAGAGAGAGAAATACAAGAAGTGCAGAAATAATGTGGTGACAGGCCAAAGAACAGAGCTTATAACACATCCACAGAGTGTTTCCTGTGAAAACAATATTCTCCCAGTTCTGTCTGGGATGCTTTTGCTTGCCTGCTTTAAGGAGTAATTTCTCAGAGCTACATTTTAGATGTTCAGCTCTTGTAAACCCTTCACAGTTCAATACATTGGAACTTTTCTGCTTGCTGAGTTTGAGTTGCTGGATTAAAATTGCACCTACCACCACAGTCATCAATATTACCGTTAATTTCCCATCTCCTCTCATCCCAGGCTCTACCTAATGATCGCAACCTGTGATCCTGGTTTGTGCTGCATAGATGACTAAAGAAGCTCGTAGATGTCAGTCTTTCCATGATTTGGTCAAACCAGATAAATAAGGTGAATGGTATGTGTGTAAAAGTGAACTTAGGTGAAGTCTCGTGAAGTAGCAGAAGTCCTTATGACATGTGGTCATGGCCTGAAAAGATGAAGACTGTGATGGTGTCCTGAGTATGGACCTGAGGGAGGGATGGCACTCAGAAAGGCTGTCTGCTACTGTCGCTATATAGTGGGAGCAGAAACTCTGAGGTTCTGCACGGACTGCAGTGATTGCTGGGTCTAGCTGGGAAGGACTTGTCTCCTGCATGGAATTTACCAGGCTTGATATCATTAGGGATGTAGTAGGGATGTAGGGATCTCCTAAGGAGGTCTCACCCCCTGACTGGGGCTTAAGGTGTTGCTGGCATTCAATCTCCTGTTGCAGTCATAACTCACCAGTGGTGGACATCGCACTGCTTTGGCATACCATGGAGTGGGGTGCAGGCCCAGTGGGGTGCAAAAGCTTGAGTGGGGGATGCGATGGTTCCTTCTAGTCTCAAAATCTGTGATATGGAAATCAAAGGAAAAATTGAATCAAACAAGAAGCTAAGTTGTGGCTGTGTTGGGTTTTATGTTGTTGCTTGATGGTCAGTAGAGACTGGCTGGCAGCGAGGCAGGCTGTGTGGTGGAAAAAGTCTTGGGAAGGGCTTCACTAGCACCAAAATGGTATGCAGCCCTGCTGGTAGCTAAATGGTCTGGAAATTTGTGCAGCAAGGAAGGTGGTGGTGTTAGGAGGAGGCTGAAAGGCCAAAACTTAGCTTTGGGAGACCTTGGTGTTTGAGTAAAGCCAAGTGGGGATGCACCGAATGGAGCTGGCGAGGTAGGATCAGAGGAGGATACTTTAAGGTTGTTTAAATCTTTTAACAGAAATCTCAAGGAGTAACAGCTATAAATGGAAACATTTCACTCTAAGTCAATAAAACTGATCTAGTTTTTGTTCAAAAAAACCCCTTCAAGCCATTAAAGCTAACAGCTCAAATTCCTTAAGGGAGCCAGCTACACAGGCTTGTCTTTCCATAGGGCTTACAGGCAGCTTGCACCAGTTACCTTCTGCACCTTGCTGAAAGGGATGCTGGCTCTTCAGGCACATATTTCTGGTACAAGTCCTCCTAAAAGTGTTTGGATCTGTGTGCAAGCTGAGCGGTGGTGGCTGAAGTAGTCCATATGGCTCCACATCAGGAGAATGTGGGGCTGGATGTCCTGGGAGGTCATCTTGTCCCCCACACTGTGACACTCCTTCTCCTCTAAAGGCTGAGCAGCTTGCTAGGTTACAGATGTAACTGAGCATTACATCTGTCCCTGCTGGGCTCACCATGCACTGCTGGTTGGGACAGCAGGGAAGGACAGAGCTGCAAAGGAAAGGGGAGAGGGAATATATTTCTTCTCTCCCAATCTATGGATGTGGATACATACAGACATCTCTGCCTTCCCCCGCTTCCCTTTCTTCCCAAGTCCTGAGGTTTGGGCATAGTGTTTTTATATTGCCTCAGAAATCAATCTGTTCAGTAACCTGACGGAGAATAAGTAATGCAGCTACATACTTCTGAATAGTTATATGTGCACGATCTGTTTGTACGATATGCTCCAGTCTTCCTAACATCTGGTTCTAGCCAGTTGCTATCAGCCCCTTGGTTTTATAAGCACTAAATTCACTCAGTTTTTAATGCAGGGGAAAAAAATACAGCCCAAAGAGCATAACATTTACAAGCATTTTTTGTGGGAGTGGAGACAGGAGGCCAAGTTCTGCTCTCAGACAGTCCAGCCTTTGCATTTTTGGGTGGGCCTCTGAAACTGTATTTTTTCCTTAAGATGCCTCCTTTTCAGCCAAACTAAACTGATTCCTGTCAACTATTATCACTCCAGTATGAATGGGTTTGGCATAGAGACTTGAGGCAGGGTCAGCAAGATGGCTTTTTGGGATGGTCTTCAAATGCTAACTGAACAGTTATACGTGCGGTGTGCATGTATGCCTTGGCTTCTGGGACGTGGGAGACAGGGGTAGGGTGGTTTCGTGTTTCTGGTGGCCTAGCCTGCCTGTTTTCTCACCTGGTGTCCATCGAGTGCTGTGTTCAGTGGAGCTAAGGGGAGATAACTTGTCACTACTACCCCAGGGCCCCTCCCCAGGTGGCTTTTTCAGTGCAGCCCTGACCATGCAAAAGACCTTTATGCTCCAAAGCCACCTGCTCGGGATCAGCAGAGACAACTAAGGGTGGATTTTTATTGAGCACATATGACAGTGGATGATGCAAAAGCACAAGGCAGCCTGACAGACTCATTGACATTTCTCCATAAGAAAACCAAGTATCTACAAAACCGCTGCCACAGAGCCAGTTGCTGACACAAGCCGCAAACCCATCAATAATGAGATATGCAAAAACACTCAAACCCTTGGAAAACCCAAACCCATGTTATCCACATGCAGTTTACAAGAGGGTTGACCAGCTGCTGGCTTGCTGTTGTAGCCAAATCACCTTTTCATTATCGTGTTATCCTTTGTCTTCTCATCCCAGTTTGGTGTTCACCCTCTTCTCCTGAGCTAAGACTCTAAGGTGAGAGTGAGACTCTGAGGGACGAGAACTGTCCTTAAATAATTTGAATAATAACTGTCCTGAATAATTTGTAATAGATCGTTAAGGCCACTGAAAAGTTTAGCAATGCTAATTCTAATACAAATACCACATACCAGTGGTCATGTTTGCTCTGCAAGGGCAACAGAAGTGCATTCGGGGGAGAAAGGGAGATAGCAAACCAGAAATTGTTCATACTTTAAGTCACTGAAGGGTTGCAATTCACATATGGATGAAATTTGGCTCTGGAATAGCATAATGTAGTTATAAGCAGAATAAATCTGGTCCACTAATTCTTTTTCTGTCTGTTTTGTTTTAAAAGACAAACTATCTTCACTTTACATATGCACATAAAAAATGGGTAGTTGAAACAGGTAACTGCATAAGCCTCTGAGTAGGACTTGCTGGGTTCTTTTGGCCAAGCCTCACTTTCTGGAAAGGATCAGAGTGAATAGACACGTCCCCTTGTAGAAGTCCTGCCTGTCTGCTCCCGAACTGTGACTGGTAATGGTGTGGCACTAATTCAGATCCTGCGGTATTGCATATAGGTTTCCACAGTTATTTTTCTGTTGTTACCAAACACTCAAAGTAAGGCTATGCTGCGGTCATATAGGCAGGAAAATGACATCATGCTTAAAACCACTAATCCAAAAGCTTTGGAATCTGAAAAACAAACTGTATTCTAATTAGGAACAAAAAACAATGACATTTGAAATGGAGAAAATTCTTGGATTATTATTATTTTTAAATCCTCCCCTGGCTTTCCTTCCAGCCAAAGCTGTGACAAGTGCATTGGAGCTGATAATAAGCATACACCTCTGAGGTCATGGCTAGGATTTTTAATTTAAATAAATAAATAAGGATGAATTTTCCTGTCTCCAGGGATCCAGCACTCAGGAATGTGCAGCAGAGAGTCTGCTCTGCAGGGTCAGTGTGGAAGATGGGGGTTTTTTGCTGTTTAGCATAGCTGGTTTTTTCCATTATTTGAAAATACAAACCAGCCTTATTCTATACTTCTCCTCCCTCCAAGGTTGGTAGGTGGTAACGACAGGCTTTGGGATGGTGACGCTTTGTAGGGATTATTCACTGCGTGGGAAAAACCAGAATTACTCACAGCAGCCACTCTGTTTTAGGAGGTCAGCAGATGTGACCAGCTCATCCTGCTATGGATGACGAGAGCTGGCTAGCGAAACGTTGAAGAAACCATATTCCACCAGCTGTTGGGTTCTGCATGTCTCAGTGCTGCTGCACCTTCTGGAAATGAGTCAACTTTGTTTTCGGGGGGAAAACAGGGTGGAAGAATTCCAACAATGTTGAAATTGACTTATTGACACAAAAAAAGAAAGAACTATTTCTTAATCGGAAACAAATTTTCTCTTACATATCTTAGCTCCCACAAAATGCTAATTGGAAATTGATTGAAATGGAAATGAAATATTTTAATTAATCAAAAAAAAAGCTGCTTTATTTTTTCCTTAGAAACTTATTTTGTAGAAAAGTGAATTTGGGGGGAAGAGGAGGGTGTAGTTATTTAGAAGATAGCAACACTTTGAACTCCTAGTTATAAATTCTTTGAGAAATGCACCTTCTGTCCTTAAGCCAGGTCACCTCATTTCCTACTTGAGTCAAAGGCATTGCTCAAATGCAACAAAGCCTGCCATCATATTCTCCCCTCCCCAAAATGAGGTACCCATAGTTCCCAAAGATGCGTTGCAGAAGCTGCCGTCTACAGAGACACTTGAACCAATGCTGTATGTCATCCCCACTCAAGAAATTCTGTTTGAGTGACCCTTTGTTTTTGCATCAGTTACATTGCAAGCTAGGCAAATGGGCTCTCCATCTCTATCCTCTGCCCCTGCTCGCTTTACCGCTATCCCCATCTGGAGAATAATATAATGAGAATACTTATAGAGATTGTTGCAAGGAATCACCTACTATCATGCACCTGCCAACAGGGTGGATTAACTGTCTGGTTCTTTTAGGAAAGGAATAAATCCTGACATATTTTGAAAATGCATCCTCACTTGCTTCTAAATTTCTGTTCTGCTCTGTTTCATCTCAGTCATAGCTGGTTTTCTAGAAGTGCCACTATTCATATTGAATTTGCACCTCGCAAGCACCTGCAGGCTTATTGTTTGGCATGGACTGTTCTTTATTGATTTGATTTTTTTTTCTTTTGTGTTCTGTTTTGTTTTATAACATTTCATGGTGTAGACAGCAACTTTATGGGTACTGGGCTAGCCTACTAATTGGTTTCACATCTCTCTGAGCGTGGATTTAGCAGGGTCTTTGCTAGTTCTTGCTTATTTCTTTTTCCCACAGAAATGAAAGCAAGAAACAGCTTGATAATGTTATAGTACCATTCATTACTTCCTATGACTGCCTCTGTGCAGACCACCAAAACTATTTGGTTGCTGAGAGAAGGCAGATCGCATGAGGTCCTCTAGACTAAATATTCCATGTGGCAGAGGAGGTCTTTTCCTGTGTCAGTGGGGAGAGAGCAGGAGCAAGGAAGGCTGGGCCCAGTACTGGATATTAAGTGCACAGATACCTTTGAAGGCCAGGGCAGGATCTTCAGCTGTGCCACTATGATAAAGCAGATCCTTAGTGCCAGGTGAAGTTTATGGGAATCTTTCAGTGGATGTTAATCCATTTTGAATCAAAATGCTCAACTCTCCTGTTTCTTCTGTACTTTTGCAATATGTGAGGTGACTTTTCAGAGGCCCTTTGCTATGATGTGGGAAGGGGCTATAACAGGACTGCCCAGACTCAGGGTAGACCCATCCCTGTTACAAGCAGCCCTTCAGCAAAGAGTTGAGTTCAGTCTCGTTACTTCCAGATAAACAAGCTGCCACTCCCCAGTGATCACTGCTCCAGTTCTGACATCAGTCTTAATTTCTTTTTCTAACCTTGTCTAAAGCAGACTTCTTAAAAAGTGAAAAACAGATTTCTGCATTTATAAATTACAACTAAGTGATGAAATTATTTATACCTGTGTATTCATTTACTACAGTTACTGTTTTGGAAACTAAACAGGTACTGACAATATTATGTCTCCAGCTTTGACTTATGTGGCAAGTAGGCTTTTCTAGAGACTATTTAAGAAAATGAATGCTAGGATTTTATTGCTGGTTTACTTTTGCCATCTGATAATGACAATGGTGCTTGGTTATGGGGAACAAAAGTCAGATGAAATAAGACATCCTTGTAATAGCATATGCTGTTCTTCATGGTACTTAAGACACACACGAACAACAATAAAACAACTTTAGGTGAAGGGGCAGTGAATGAGAACACTAGGCTTCATTCTTTTTCCTCCAGAATAAATTCCCTTCTGTCTGCAAGCATCTCATTTGCTGTTTGTACAGAAAGTCCTTTGTTAGTCATTTCTCATTACAGCTATTGATAAGGCTTGTCCAAAAACATGCCAAAGTGCTTTTGTAAGTTAGATATTTTACATCAAGTACCAACAGCTAGTAACCACACAGTGGGTCTCTCTTAAAAACTTTTTCACTATTGCCTTTTTATTTAGATAACATTGCCATGATACTTACAGCAAGGGAATAGTATGAATGCTTCAGTATGGTGTTTGGTTGGAAAAGCAACTGAGAATGCTTTAACTGTTAGGAAGGAAACTTCACTTTAACTTTAATTAACATGATTTCAAATATTACTACTTGTACAATACGAATGACTTATAAGGATATTTGTTTCAATGAAAATAGTATTGAAGACGTGAGCAACTTTTTTCTGTGTTCCTAAGATACGGTCGCAGCAAACAATATGATAAGTCAATAGTATTTTCTCACATTTATACAGCTTTAAGAAATATGCATGAAAATATTAATAGTTCATTTATATATTTATATGCAAAGTAACTTCCCTTCCCATCTAAGTCTGATCTTTCTCGCAAACCTTTGCACATTTGTTTGCAATTTGCACTTTCAGTGCTTTCCAGTATTGTATATCCATTGCCAGTCTAAAATAAGCAGTGATATGGAAAAATGATTGTTGGGAATAGTTATTAGTTATTTCTCGTAACACTAAACAGTACCAAATGAAATGATTGCGCAACAGGCAGTAAACAAACAAAATCTACTTTTTCACACAACATGTAATTAAATTGTGGAACTCATTGCCACAGGATGTTTTAGATATCTAAAGTTCAAGAAGCAGCTAAGCAAGTGAATGGAAGCAAAGGTCTCTAAAGGGCTATTAAATGAGATGACGCAGATGTACGCTACAGCTCAGGAAGTCCTTAAACCACAAATTGCTTGACATGGAGAAGATATGGAGAATTTCATACTTGCATAACTTCTTATATGCTTCCTACTAAATGCCTATTACTAGCCATTTCCAAAGATGGGATATTGTGTTGGACAGGCCTTTGGCATGACCTGATCCAACCTTTCTTGTATGTGCCTGGGGAGCACAAGAAGGCACATCCTCAAGCACAGGGAGAGGAGCAGGGGTTTTCATTCAGGTTGGACACAAAGATAATTTTTTCAGGTGTGGATAGTCTATTAAAAAAAACCAAACAAACAACTCCTTTTATGCATATAAGAAATCTGTGAGTCTCCAACTGCCAAGTGCCTTGGGCTCTGCTAGTTCCTTTAAGCTCAACTCTTTGGGGAGAGAAAACTGGAGGTTGTTATATATCAGGCTGGAAAATATCTACCTTCTTGGGAAAAGCCTTCAACAGTAGTGTGTGTGAACCACAAGCGGAAAAATGTGGTGAGCTGTGCTAAGAAAAGGAGGAGATGGTGGCAGCCTGGCTAAATTACTCGTTAACTCTGTTCCAGTGGCCATGCTGTGGTGTGAAGTCCTTCAGGTCCCGACTAAACTCGGGTCCCATTTACTTCAACAGCACATCTGTCTCCCAAGGGTTTCCTTACTTAGAAAAGCTAACCATAGGCTGAAGAAAGAGGTGACGAAATATGTGATCCTTTCCCTTGCTTTAGAAATTTCAGTCCGAGGCTCAGAGAAATGAAGTGACTTTTAGGAGTACTGGATTTTTTTGGATTTTTCTTAGTTTTTAGGGAACATGAGACATTTTCTTTGGCAGTAGTTGTGATGTAGAGTAATGAAGATGGTATTTGCTTTTATTTTAAAGTAAGACCACATATCTCACTTGAAGAACCAAGATGGGTGTATCAGCCTCCATCCAGCCTATTTTATATTGACTTTAAGGAGTCCAATTGTGGGAAGCAAAAGACTTTCTCTCCTGAAAATAAATGTTAAGCTTCCCTCATTGGATACAAAGCAAAACAGTTACTTTTTCAGCCTCCAGCTGCCAAGGACACCTATGAGCATTTTCCTACCACAGACATTTTGCAGGCAATGTGGAAAACACGTCACATGCCAAAGGCATTAAAAGAAGGAGCCAATCATGAATAATTCGTTTGGAATTCACTATAATGACATTGGTTATAATGAAACCTAAGCTGGTATTAACATGTAGGTAATAGGTACAGCACTTCCTGAGGAATCACTCTTTATTAGGAGGGAGTATTAAGGAGAGCTTCAAAAAGGGATACTGTTTCTACCATCATGATGCCCTGGTCTAGGGATAGCGGTGTCTGATTGTCTCCAGGAAAATATACAAACTATGTTGGCTATGATCAGTTATGAGGTCTTCAGCCTCCTAGTTTAAAAAGAAATTGCTTACAAAATAACTGTATAGCAGCTGCTTAGAGCAGCGGTAGATGTGCCAGTAGAAGCGTTGCTTCAAAAGAATAAGTGATCTGATCATATTTCTGTTCCTTTCTTGTTCTTCTTCCAACAAGCTTCTGTGCAAATGAGGTGGTTTTGTGTTTGCTTCACAGCTGCTGGGGGAACAGAAGAGCCTGCTGTTGCGTGAGGAGAGAAGGGGTTGGTGTTTTGGGCTGGCCTTTGCGCCGGCTGGTCTGCAGGAAGGTAGAGCCCGGGGTCCCCAAAGGAAGGTGAAATGCTGCTCTGGCACACTGGGTGCTCACATGCAGTCATTCACAGTGCGAGTAATTCACCAGGGAAGGAAAAACCTGTACTGTATAACTTCAGTAATGAGGTGATCCAGAATCAGTCAAGCCTTTAAGGATGTGCTTATGCTCTGTTGAAAGCCTGTGATGATCGGGTTTGGGTTTTTCCCTAGACTTTGAAATAACTGAGCAGTAGGTGTGTGTTTGGAGTTGAGTGCTCTTGAACCATGACTGTATAAGGATTAATCAAAGGCAGAGTCGACAAAGGTAGAGTCAAAGTAAATGGTTCACAGGCCACTCTAGTTGAAATATGTTTGCATAAAGCTGTTATCAGAGTCAATCCGCAGAACGAGATGTGAATGATTCAGAAACAGGCGTAAGGGCTAAACCATTCACACTAAATAATTTGCTTTGCTTTAGCCAAGGCTGTTCTAAATCTCAGCTTTGTCCAGTCACGTTAGACCGGTGTGAGCTCTTAGTTCACTGAGAGGGCAGGTTTACAGTACAATTTTCATCATCCCTTCCGTTGCCGTAATCCTGATACAGTGACCACAGAGCCCTTGCTAGAGATGCCCTGAACTGAGAAAGCAATCTGCTCAGCTAACAAACATTCTGCAAAGTGTAATTATGAGACCTTTGCCTCATGAGGTGGAACTAATTAACCAAAACACTAAAATCACAGTAAAAGTTAACAACAGTTACCTAATACAATCAAGCCCTGCAAGGTGTGCGGTTACAATATCACATATGTAATTGTCAGGTGCGCCAATGCATACAGCTCAGCGGGCAAGGCCAGGAGGATGCCACAATGATAAGTTGGAGTCTTCCCTGCTGCATATTTTTATTTGTGCTTACTGTACATGGAGCAGTACAGCTTTATTTCTTCAGTGTAAGAACTTGCAAAATAAAGGATGGGGGAAAGAAGAGTATTGTTCATCTTTCCTTTATTTTCTGACACCAGAACTATAGGTCTGAAAAAAACAACGGGCTTGACATTTACCATTCATAAATTCTGCAGAAACAGAGATCCAGGCTCTGAAGCTGCAGGAGTGAAAGAATACAAAGTTTATCACCTGCTGACACTTGTCTTGAAAGGAAAGTGTCAGAGACAAATTCTGCCGTTTAGGACTGAGTGCCCAGGAGAAGTGTCAGGTTCCAGATCTTTTGCAGCATGAATAAGATCGGTCTTCTATCGTGAGCCTGCAGGGATGCCAGGACCTATACATGTCTGGACACAAAAGGGAAAAAGCTTTTTTTTCCTCCTTGAAGATTATGACTCAGCTGGCCTTGGTAAGGACCCTGCAGTCATCACAAGGCTGCCCCTCAACCCACCCCGTTCCTCATGTAGCCAATGGCCATCAGCATGAAAATTAAGTAGGTTTGGGTTTTGTGGTGGTTTTTTTTTCTCTTCTCCTGAGGAGGATCCCAGTTTATGGTACCTGTCAGGAGACTGGTCTTCTTACAAATGGTGGAGAAGGAAGCGCTCTCCAAGAAGATAATTCAGAGCACCTCAATGAGATCCCTGCTCTAAATTGCCCAATGATGAGTTTATCCCTATTTGTTAATCATAGTGGCAACCTAGAGAGACAAGTCTCTTTGAGGTAAGTTACATGTTTTAGGTCTCGAATGACTTCTCCTGATTGACTTTCTGTTCACATCAGGAAACTGAACTTGTTTGGAGGTAACAGATTCTGGGTGGATTTCCCACTGCTGATCAGACTGAGTGCGTGTGTAAGGGACACCCTGACTTCATGGTTGAGGGCTCTCTGCATCAACAGTACTGATGCTCAGGGGTGGCCAGTGACTGCTTCCTTCCGTGCATCTGCAGAAATGCAGAATTTTCCAAGGAGAGCAGAAGAAAATATGCGCGTATCTTTATCCGAAGCATTGGCCTATGTGTTATGTCAGGCAAACACAGATGTTTCAGCGAATTCTAGTTCAGGTTATTATGAAGTACTGAGTAATTGCCTCTGTTTTACCTTCCTCACCTTCTCTGTTAATGATACAACCTATCCCCTGGGGATTTAAACCTATCAGTGTCAGTAAATCCAGGTAATTCCGATAATAATTTTAAACTTTTGTCTGTCTTTGCATTGTCAGAGTTATGGTATAATCTTTTACTAGATGGTGGTATGATATGGGCAGGGCGTGCTTTGGAAGATGTAGAACGTGGGTGGGGTTTGTTATGGAGTGTGGGCAAATGAGGATTTGGATTTCCTTTCTTCTGAATGCAAAATCTGCTTTCCATTCCGATGGGAATCTGCTAGAACTTTCTCTTTGCTACATTCACTTTGCTTAGCTCAGAATGGACTAAAACACTTGAGATCATTACTTATCCGTGTAGCTGAGACCTACTACTGATTACAAAAATCATATGTACCTGTAAACATCTTTAATTCCAATAACTTTAAACAAAATAATTAGTGGTTTAACTAACTGAGCTTCACAACAACTTTTTTAAATAGGAATGACTTTCCCAATTTTACAGATGTTAATTTGTGGTGTACAGATTATGTGATTTACTGACGGTGACACAGTGAATGTGTAGTAAAGCCAGAAAATGGTTCCAAGACTCCGATGAGGACATGAGCAAGCTGTCTCAACAGAGAAATATTTGCACCAAAAATAGAGCTCAGCCAAACATTGTTTTGGTGTGGGTAGGAGATTGTGTTTTATTACATTTGTCACTTTATGGGGAAAACTGTAAGAAAAAGCAACCAAGAACATTATTTTAAAGTCAAATTTTCATTTTGAATTTTGAGAATGCTTTTGTTAATATTTTCCCATTTATCCCACTGATTTTCATCAGTTAGCATGAATTTTACTTTGGAAGTTGGAATCTTGTTTTCTTTCTTTCATGCCCATAATTTCCAGAGACTACATTATTTGTATTTGGTTTTTGTTCTAAATTGCTGCATGCTTTCCTCTGTGTGCTTCAAGAGCTACTGTCAGTCTCCCTGTGATGGATATTAAGAAAAGGTGTTTTCTTTAATGTTCTATTAAAGTTCTTTGAATTGAATATGATATCAAAAGATAGTGTGATATACATTTAAGACTAGATAATTTTGAATACCTTTGAGTTTGTGAAAATGGCAGTACAAGTTAGTGTTCTGTGTAGAATATATCCTTTACATTGGTAGTACTCAGGCTGTCTCCTGTTCCCTTCCAATGCTGCAGTAAGCTTCCGGTCTTTTTGGTCCTGGAGACTTGATTTTTGAGATGAGGCAATAATTATGGGTTGGCTGTTTGATGGATTTACTAGGCACTTCAAAGATGGTCTTCCTTGCTGTCCTGAGGAACTGCATTAGATGACTCAACTTTTTGTTTTCATTCCCAGCTTTCAAGACACTGTCCCTCCATGTTGTTCAATACATCAGGCAGGTAAAAATTCTGAACTTTCATTCAAATCCATGCAAAGTATCCCTTTTTAAGAAGAGTTACTTTGCTAATAAAGAATGTGACAAATCCATGAGGCAATGGTTAGGTCAGCTTGGGAAGAAAAATCAGGAGACTCACTCCATTAAAATGGAGGTATTTCTATTTGTGGAGTGTTACTGTTATTTTTTTAGCATCTCTTAAAAGGTGTTTTTTATATCAAGTTGTATATGTTGCAGTTGATGCCCTGTAGAATTTTTTTTTTGGTACAATGGTGTATGCTAAGGAGCTGTGCCTTGTAATGCAGCATGGAGTACAAAAATGTATATATCACTTTATACATGTACTTTGGACATCTTCATTTTATTTACACGCAACTGTAGAAAAATGACACTTTTGGTGCTGCTAGTTAAGAACTGTTGGTTTCCCATACTGAGATTTAAAGAGAAGTATTAAATTATGTAGACACTGTGCTGAGTTCTAGTAGAACTAATAGTGCAAATTCACACGATTTGTATGAGCATGATTAATTTTTCAGTTAATGATCTTGTTTATTATGCTTACAGATTCCACATGTGCTTTGTATACAGCACACAAGCAAACAAAATATACATATGGGAGTGCTGCAAAAGCATACATATATGCAGTATGTTTAAGGCCTTTGAATGGAATTCCTGGGAAATTTGCTTTAATGGTAATACCATGGGCAAATACAAAATATCTGCAGGGGCTGGCTCTAAACTAATGTAGTCCCAGGTAACTTGTCAACTGCATGGCAGAACAGTAAAATTACAAACTTCAGAAGCCATCTTAGGAACTGATAACCACGTGGCAAAGCTGCATTCATTTGGAATATTACCAGAAACAGAGAAAAGTGTGCAAGCATAATCAAGTATTTCCTCTGCTGTGTATTGTATGTTTAATGGACCACACAAGATTTTACCAGAAAATCCTATTTCACAAATGTTTTAAATCCACAAATGCCTGGTGATGACATAGCCGTAAAATACAGCTTTTGAAAATCCTCCATCAAGGGGATAGGTTCTCTGATGGATTATATCAGCAACATTGATTTATACAATGAAGAATTGATTATAAAATTGGATTCCAGATTGAACTCTGTGAGTAAATCCAGATCTGTGCTCAAACCTCAGTTTGAGCTGAAAGATCTGGACTGTGTTTGTTTTGGGAAACAGAACCTCTGGTTCTTCAGTGAGGTCCTGCTGCCACTGTTAGAGACGTTGTTTACATAAAATTAAAAGAAAATGAATCCAGGCAGGGTTTATGAGAAATCAAGTTTGACTGTATGGCGTGTACAGGATATAGGTATCCTGCCAACACTTAACCATCTCTTGTAACACAAGTAAGTGTAACACCTTGATGTGTATTTAACTGTTAAATTTAGGAAAATACATTTCTGTATCAGTGGAGAATGACAGCTCTGAAAACTTTACATCTCCACTGTTGCGGATACCTTCCTTCTCAGCATCAGCCCTGACAGACCACAGAAAGGGAAGACAGGAAAAGGTCAGAGATGAAAAGACAAAACCGTGATGTGCCGATAGCATGTTGCCTCCCAGAGCTGGGGGCTGTCTTGCAGGTGGTGAAATTCCACCAAAACCACTGGAGCTTCCTGGCTTCCACTTCTTAAGACCATGGCCTGTGTGTTTGTCACACAAATAGCGGCCTGACTTCATCTCTGGTTCTTGCACTGTTTTTGAAGAAGCTCCTCTCAAAGGTAAAGTCATCAATGTGATTCTTAGGTTCCTCCTGAGCGATGAGCTCCTCCTATAACCTGTCATCTTTAGATGCAGAGTGCTTTGCCTGTGACAGCTGGCTGCATCAAACTGCTTGGTGTGACATTTTGCTGCATGAATCAAGTCTCTTAACACTTGACAGGTGGTGTTTGGTCGCAGTTATGTTTGTTGCACAACTTTTGGTTCACTACATTTAAAATGCCTTCCCTCTCTTCTTTGGGCCAGTGTATTCCCAGCTCCTCTGGGCGTTCTCCTGTTCAAAGAGAAAAGGTAGAAAGTCCTTTAGCTAACATGGTTTGTAGGCATGACTGTGATCCCACACTCTGGGTGGGAAACTGTTGTTTTGTAATGCCAATGTGGCACAAGTTGCCTTTCTTGGTATCTCAGGGAAGGCCACAGGTTGCAGAAATCCGCTTGCCCCATTAGAAAGGGTGGCCTTACTCCTGTGGGGAGCTGTAGGAGAGAGTCTCATCCTGCCAGCCCCTCACTTCAGTGCATCTTCAACAGGTACAAGTGACCTTAGCAACCCAGATGAAAATTTGGTAAGCAAAAGTTTATTTGATGCTGCTGGGCTCTGGATCAGTTGACATGAAGCAACCCAGAGACCTGCTGTGGTGTGGCATAACCAGTCCCGTGGCAGCTTGGGGAAATCTACCCTTCTCCCTCGGAAGCAGACCAACCCGGTGGACCTTTTGGACTTCTGTGCATCTCCAGGTGCGTGTTGTCACCGCTTTGCCAGGCATAGTGCTTTGGTAGCAATACAAGGCTCTACCAGTGGTGAAAGGCAGGAATTAATTCCTGAACCCATGAGTCACCCTCCTATGTCATGGAGCGTGTGGTTTCATCACCCTTGCCATTATTTTACCTTTCAGCTGAGTAGTTACAGGTACCATTAATCTATAAAATAGATGTAGGCAGACAGGAGGACGTCATGTAAAGTCTGCAGAGACACAGAACCAACAGACACAAAAAAAAAGAGAAAAGAAAAGCCAGCTTGAAACATGACCCCAGCTTTTTACTGTCATGTGTTCCAAGAAAATGATTTATTGTTGGCATGTACCCATGTCACACTGATACTCAGGACAAAGTAAAAGTCACAGTAGTCAGTCAGGCCCTTGCTTCTGTCATTGTATTTTCAGATATTTCAAGGAATGAGGTAATGACTTTAAGATCAAGGTCATTTTCAGCTGCATCAATTATTTCACTTTCTCCTGGCAAAAGCATCTGCATACCTCTGCACAATGCTAACTACCAGGCGAACATTTCACTGGAAAACCTGACTGTTCTCAGCCATACGGAGTGCCTGGTTCATACATTAAATTGGTTTAATCATTTAAACTTTTACTATGTAACTTAGAAACTGGTATGCAGCAACACTGCATGTTACCAATTTAATGCATTTAAAACAAATTTAAGTGGGTTCCAATGTATTTAGTCACTGCTATACAAAGGAGAGACCCCATATTTCAAATAACAAGGCTTCAGCAGAGAGATGACGTTAGTGGTGGGTAATAAGCTGAACTATCTATCAAGATATCAAGTATGAAACAGATGGTGAGAAAAAAAAGGTCCAGATACATTTACAAGCCTTTTAACATGCTCACCCATTTAATTCACCACAAGGTCACAACTTGATGTCTTAGACATGCAATCTCCTCTTCAGCTAGAAATGAAAGCAGGGTTTAAAAAAAAAGACTGTTACAGAAGACTTTGTGGGGTTTAGCCAGCATTTCTGGGAAGGGAAAATGGCCCATCGTCAAACCTTACAGATCTTTGCTTGCCAGCACTGAGTCTTGAATACATGATTTGTAGACCTGCATCCATTGATTCCTCCAGTGGCTCAGTGCATTAGGAGTGATTTGCTGTAATGATTCAGCTCTGAAAAATTCATTCCCTTCCTTTAGGACAATAATTTTGGGGGTTGGGAACGTTCTTGGTTGTACCTTTTGTGGTTTTGTGATCATAAAGATTTGGGGTTAGTAAGTCAAATATTCCTATCTCCTAATTTGCTAAACCACTGTAACTCAGTCATGTATCTGAGTGCTTATCAGCTGGCCATGAAGGCCATCCCTCTCTTTGATTTGTGGGGTTATCTCTCTTACACCTTATTCTTGAATTCTGACACAGTATAACCTGACTATGTACATACTTTCTCATAGCATAGATTAAAATGTTAAAGAACCTCTAGTAAAAGTTATACTTTTAGTTAAAGCCTTCATTCTAGTGGCTGGGGAATTGATGTCAGATGGAAAATGATTTCCCAATGGCTTGGTTTTGTAGCAAAAGTCTTCAACTTTTATGTAGATAGTCTTTGAAGTTAGAAATTGTTGTTAGACTATCAAATATTGTTTGAGGTGTCACTCATTTTTTTTTCCTCTTTCTATTATGGGAATGGGATCTTAGCAAAGAATTATTGTGGTAGAAAATGAATGTATGACTGACACTGGAAAGAAAGGTGTTTATGGGGCATATACGAGGGGAATTGTTGTGGAACCTAGACCTGTCAATGTAATCTCGGTTAATTCTCCAGGTGTCTGGTTTCCCACTCAAAGAAGGCAGGGTTGAATCTCCAAAGGCATAATACTTGAATATGTCACCCACTGTGTGGAATATTTTCTAAAATATCTTTCTGCTGGTGTAATTTCATGTTGCTGGTTTATCTGAGTCACACCCGTAGTTTGAAACAGGGGGTGTGACTGCCTTTTGGGCTGCAGTTGGCTCAACCTGCCTAGAAAAATACACTTCCTTTCCCTGTTTTCTGGACAGCTTTGCTGTACGCGATCTCTGGCCTCCCACCTCCTCTGTTCTGGCCCGGTACAACTCTTCCACCACTGTTTTTGTCTGCAGAACTGAGCATGGGTTGGACCGATAGGTGGCACACAGGGAGCTCTTAAGTAGCCTGAAAAACATTCTACAAAGAGAAAATGAAAATAATAACACTCCAAATACCACAGAAAAGATTCCAGTTCTGGGTTAGTTGGGTTTTTTCCCATCCTCTGGCTTCTTATTTTTCCTTTGCTTTTGAAATTCCAACCAGGTCTGGCTATCCAAATGAGTCATTAACACTATACTGCCTGTCCAGAAGTGAATATGATCCTTCTGTGCAAATATCTACATGACACAGGTAGTGCCTTAAGTATTTCTGTCATGTGCATTGCTTTAGCGTCTCAGGCCAGACATGGAAATCCCACTCTGCTAGCAAAATCCTCCTGTCCTAAAGAGCTCACCAGCAAAGTATGAAATGAGAAATCAGATGGTACAGGCAAGCGGAAGAGTACAAGGAAAAACTGGAACAGCAGTAATCAGCATGATAGGCCTTAACAGTATTTGGTTTAAACAACAACAAAAAAACCCTCAAAACTGAGTTTTAGGGGGTTAAAGTTACCCTACTGCAGCAAACCTTTGAAGATTTGCAAGCTCCTCAGTTGCCCTGAAGTTCTACAGAGAACGGTGGTTTGGATTTTTACCAGTGTTTCAAAATATTGTCAACATCTTCAGCCTTCCTAAATAGAGCAGGAGGTTAAAGCAGTACCTCCAGGAACAGAGGGTTTGATGACCTCTCCTTGACTCCTGTTGGACTCGGATGGCCAGTAAAAAATTCGCAAGCCACTCAGCCACATAAAGGAGATGCGAGAGCCTAAATTCAGACAGGCCAAGTCATGACTGGTGAGACATATAGAGGCTAGATTAAATATGAAAGAAAATCTGGGTCCAGGTAATACCATCCCCATAGAACCTGAATCACAAATCTTCAAGAGCACTGCTGGAGTTTTCATGCCATCCTCCGTGAGCCTCCTTGGGAAGGAGTGCAGTCAGGCTCTGTGTATTTTCACATCTCTAAAAGCACAGGAGACAGTCAATAAAAAAGGGATGGCTGTCTTGAGATTACCCCCCCTCCTCTATGTTCTGAAGGCGACAGAATGGAGTGGATAGCGAGCAACCTGCTTGCCTTGGGTGCAGATGGTTTTAATTGTCATTCCCAGATGTTCTGCCTCTTGAAGGTCAAATTCACCTTGTATAAATCGGGCTGGAACCATCCAGAGAAAGCACAGACATTTTATTTGAAAAAATGTAATAAAAGAATGTCCTTCTTTCTTGTTATTTCCTTCCTTGTAAATTTAAAGGGAACAGATTG
This sequence comes from Harpia harpyja, assembly GCF_026419915.1. Taxonomy (NCBI): domain Eukaryota; kingdom Metazoa; phylum Chordata; class Aves; order Accipitriformes; family Accipitridae; genus Harpia; species Harpia harpyja. The sequence continues at coordinate 9,669,840 of NC_068959.1, forward strand.
AGAGGGAGGCCTTGCTGGCACAGGTCATGGTAATGGCATATAGAAACTTTTGTCTGGAAGATGTGTGTTCAGATCCAGCTCTATATCGCTGTGGTTAAAATATTGTTACATTTTGGCTGGTGTAGCTCAGCTGTAGGTATTAGTCCAGGATTCTCGCTGCTGCATTTGACAGTGTTGCTTTTTAAAAATGGCAATACAGAAGCCATACTCAAAAAAGAATTGCTAGATGAAGCATCCATTGTATCAGGAAAGGATGTGTGTCATTAAGGCCAGCTGTGCAAGGAAACCAATGATGCTTTTCCTAGTCTCTACTAGTTTTGTAGTGGTGTCGATCACTTTGGTCTCCAAAGTTGCATGTTGTGCATCTCTCTCAAAAATGTACCAATCTCCATCCTGAAACTACTTTGGCTGTTCATTTCTCCTTCCTCTCCTACTCCTGTAGGAAGTCCGGTTCATCAGCTCACTCCGTTGGGGTTGGAAACGTTTTTCTGTTGTCCAGTGTCATTTATTAGCAGGCAGACGTATATCCACTTGTTTTTGTGTCAATAATGCCCAGTGTATTTTAAGTGTACTGTAATTAGGTGGAAACATACTGTTATGTCAGGCATCACCAGATGGGGCTTTTACATATAGTCTGCAAAGCTTTTTTTTTTTTTTTTTTTTTTTTAAAGCGCATGTGCAAGCTTTGACTCTGGGGAGTACGTACTGCAGAGTTGTTTTCAGTTATTTAGGCGTCTGTAGAGGCAGCTTCGGAAGCAAGACTCTTGAGTGAGCATTAAGATGTTATTTTTCTTGAGCTTGGGTTAGAATCAGTTATTGAGACAGGAACGAAACTTCAGATTTAGATGTCCTCAGATGTCTCAAACGGCACCAAGAAGGGAGAGGCAGCTAGAATTACTAGATATCTTTTAAAATCTCAGACAAAACCTATATTTTTTCCAAGATGACTGTGTATTCCCATATCATCTCACTGCAGTTACAAAAGAAATGAATATTTAGGATTGCAGCCTTATCCTTTGATGGTTTCTTTGGGCAATTTTGGAAGAAAGGAATGAAGATTATACATGTGATAAATGTGGATTTTAATGGAGAAACAGCTAGAAATTCTAAAGGTGATTAATTAAAGGAAAATTAAGATGCTATTAAGCAACTGTTCAGGGTAATTTCACACTGGAAAATTTACAGATTCAAACACAGCACTTTGTAAATATAAGCCATGAGATGAATAGAGAATTTTTATATGTGACATTTATTCCCTTACTTTTCTTGTGGACTGAGATATTTTGCCTCCATGATCTCAGAAGTTCTGAAATCCCAAATATCTTTGATTGATATTCCCATACTTTATACTGCAAGGAGAGAGTATTGGAATGAGACATTTGGTGGATAATTCAAGATACTGAGAAAATATATCAAAGATCTGTTGTGCACACCAAGTCCCGTACCATAAGTTGTGTTCGGGGCCAGAATAGTCATTGTTCGCTGCATACACAGATCCTAAAGTGCTGCCTGAACCCAGCACTGGGAGAGTAGCATGAAAAGCACTGCGAGTAAATGTTGAAAATCTGGAGGAGACACCAATCTGCAGAAAAAGGCTTTTTAGCAATTTAAAGAGCATGGAGCTATCTGTACGGGAGTGTAACTGAAACTGGGGCCAAGGTTTAGAGAGTTGAGAGAGACACCTTTGGATGTTTAGCAGCTAGGAAAATTGGGGTTTCTTGTTCAAGTACTTGCTGCTTATCCATGCTCCACCCTTGGTCTATTGATTGTGCTGGTGAATGAAGATTTGTGCAGATTATTTGCTGGGAGGGAATGGTTTAGCTGCTACTGAAGGTCTGTCATGGGTCTGTACAGTGCAGTGGATACTTGTGAGTGGGGTCAATGTAGATGAGATTTGGGTTAGAGGTTTGGGAAGACAAAAGGAAAGAAACCTAACTGCTGTCTTGCTGCTCTTTTATGCATTCATGAGGTGAAATCTGATGCTTGGGGTGGAAGTTCTTGTTCGTGTCAGTTTGCCCTCAGAGCAGTGTTCACCATGGACCCTAGGTTCCTTTTCTTCCTGATCCTTAAATCATATCAGGCAGCCTATGGTCCCCCAGCCTTTACCTGGAGAGATGTCGTGAGTAGAAATGTCAGCACATATGGTAATACGGGAGTGCTGGGGACTGCCTAAATAAGAGTCAAGTGGTCCGCGAGCGGCCACTGTGCACACACTGCACACCACGGTTCTTATGTTCACTAACACTTTGCGGAGTTGTGCAGCGGAGGTGACGGGTGTATTCTTAATGCTGCTTAGGTATGTTAATGTTTTTGCTAAGGTCTCATTACTTTTATGTGTATTTTAAAAGTGCACTGGAAATGAACTTGCAACTTTGAAAATTTTTAAACCACAACCAGACTAGCACAGTAGTTGTGAACATCAACAGATTGGAGTTCACCTTTTTTGCATGGTTCCCATAAGGTTTAACGCTAGTCCCTAAAGTTCCCCAACATCTTGGCACAATAATGGTGAAGCCACCAAGCAGATACTTTAAACAAGTAAGGATGAAAAGCCAGGATAGAAGGAACTAATAAGTACACAACAAAACTGTTCTGCTCTGCAGTGTGTTTGAGGGGGAGGAAAAAAAAAAATATAAAAAATAAAAAACCCAGAAGAAACAGATGTATCTGCCAGAAGTTAAATACACATCTGTTAAGGATGCTCTTCTCATATTTGGGGTCAGAAAAATATGTACAAATGTAGCACCTTGCTGATTGACAGAAAATCCTCAGTTCTGGCACTGAGAATCTTGTTTTCTTGACAGCACTTTGTTTTAAGGCTAGAGGCAGAAAAATGTCTTATGCTTGTCCTTAAACTGGAAGGCCCTTTGTTCAGGATACTTATACCATTTGCAGATAATGATGTGCATTGCAGTTTCAGCTGTCTGCATATGCATTTTTATGTTTTTTTATGACAGCTCTGCGTACTGAACTAAAAGGCCATTTAGAGCTGTCAGGAAGTGACAAGCATTACCCTTTACATTTACAATTCTGTTAGCATGCGTTGTCAGGTGGGCTCACCATTCCACCGACATATGATTTTCTTTGAAACCTATGTATGACTTTAATTTAATACAGCAGTCTCCAAAAAAATAGGAAAAGAAAAAAAGAACCTTATTAAGATTTCCTTTTCCATTTATCTACTTTTTTGTTTCATGTAGTTCTTTTTTTCCACTCTTCCGTTCTTTTTACTGTTTTCTTAAGCAAGAAACAGGGAAAGAGACAAAAGTAGCTGTTTGACCTGGAATACTGCAGCAAGCTCCTCCATTCCAGCCTGTGGTGTTACATAGAAAAGAGTTGATTTTTAGTCCATTGACTTAGGAAAAAAATGCTACCAGCATATGCTAAATATTGAACCAACTTATGAAAGTAGAAAGATCAGAACACCTGTAACTTACTATCTTGACATGAACTACAATAAATGTATATGATTTTTTTTCTTAGCTAGCAATTTAACAATCCAGCTGAGACCAGTTTCCATCCCAATGAGTCAATTTTGAATGCACTTAAAGTGACTTGTCCCCCAGTCTATTTTCTGTTGGTTCATATTGCTTTCTAGTAGCTGCACTGTAGCTAACCTTCAAAGGTCCTCTTTAGCTTCCAAACAGTCACTGTCCCCAGCTGCATTTTGAGCAGGAACTGGTTTAGTAGTGGGTTTAACAAGATTCCACCCGAGAAACACCCAGCCTTGGAAGCAACAACCATCAGTGCCAGTCTCTCCTCTGCTGAGCGTGCAGTCCAAGTACATGTACACTCAAAGCAAGGGAGGGAAACAGAGGCACAGAGCTGTGAGGAAGGTTCAGCTTTATTCTCAGCTGGAGAGAAAGTGTTTAGGAGCATCCAAGTGACAATTAAAGCAACAATCTCCGTGTGAACAGATTTTTGGCTGTATTTTTTATATGGTGATGATACGGATATATTATTTAACTGCTGACAGTATGTTCAGTCTCTCACAAGCCCCAGCAGAAGATGCATCCCCAAAGAGCTTGTAGTCCAGGCAGCAGCAACTGTCTAAATCACACTCCCTGGATTGCACAGATTGGTGTGATGGTTATTGAGGGTTGTGTCTGACTAACTCATACCACTTCAGATTGAGTCATCAGTATTGTGTGGCTGGAAGGACTGGGTAATATTAAAAATAACGCAAGTATTTTTCACATTAGGGTTTCAGTTTGCCTGTTGGATTTGTCCTGAGGTTTTTTTTGGATGTTATATGCAGGCCAGCCCAAATGGCAGGGTCATTAGCTCAGCAAATCCATTTGTTATTGGTAGGTAGTGTGGAGAGATCTGTATGGACGGTTTTGTAGTTCAGGAAGGCATCATAAGAATTAAGGATCAGAGCACAGTGTGCTTTGGAGTAAAATAACACATGTGGCTAAACGCTCAGGCAACTTTGACACTGCATTCCTTTCCTGTCATTGCATAAAGGCAAACCCTAAACATTATTTTTAAGCAGCTGTTTTTACACATACTAGCTGACACATCTGAATCCATGTTTCTATACTTCCTAAGCTCTTCATCTGTCTTGAATATATGCTACTGACGTGTTGCATACCCAGGCAGACACAGACTCACTGAAGTAATCTCTGAATGTAAGCCATCCTCCATTTCTTCTGAGAACCTTCACTTACAATCCCCTAAGGTATTTTTTCTTTTCATAGTTTGTGAGTGTGCACATTTATTTGGGAAGTTTAGGTAGGTCACTTGATTCTGATTCACCTGAAGTCAGTGACAGTATCTAAACTTCGGTGGAGGAAAGCCAGATCCTTCAGGCTTGAAGAAGGAAAATGGCAATAAATATCCAACAGCCTAATTGAGATAAAGATTGGTGATGTAATATACTGAAAGGAATTCTCCGAAGGGGCTGGCATGGAGAGCGAGAACTGTTATTTTACAGTACATCCTCAAAGACACAGGGTCACAATTTGAGCTTCTGCAACACCCCTGGAGCTGCTGTGCAATTCCCATTGACCTGCAATGAGATCCCCACATGCTCTCCTTTGAATGCAGGAGGAAAGTAAGTAGTCTTTTAAAATTTCTGACTCTTAGTTTGGTCTCTGCTTACAAGAAGAGGCAAGAACTCCTTGCACCAGCATCCCCTGCTCCTGCCTGGGCTGTTCTTAAGAAAAAGGGGAAAATTCCCATGTATTCGTTCTTTTCCTCCTTTGTCACTGTCTAATGTTTTGCCCTAACCTCTAATACTCTGCAGGGACCAGTTACATTATTACAACATAGACATTTTCCATTAACTGCCTTTACAAGGTTTTCTTATTCTCTTCATTGACATTCTGACTTTATATCAAATTTCAGCTTCTTGCAAGTAAAGAAATAGAGTCTGTATGTGCACATAATCCTGTGTCTGCATATAAATGTGTATATTGTAGGCAAATATTTGTCTTTACAAGGTATACTTGAATATGGACCAGATTCCTTCTTTGCAGGTGTCCATTCCTCAAGGCCATGAAGCACTTAATATTTTTTCTTCCTCCTATATTTTCCTGTGCATTTTCCTAAAGCTAATTCTTATACTTTATTTATTGCTTTTCGAGAGGTATTTAGCCTGGTCCTTACCAAAGTCCTGAAGTCATTAAATCTTGACTGTATTCACTACTTTTTACTTTGGAGACTGGAAATTCCCTATTGGACCTTCCTTTACACACAATTCTCCAAAACTAGCTCAGAAGCATGACCTCAAGACATATATTCAGAAGTCCTCCAGTGCAATTCTTCCCTTTCAGTAGAAGCTCCAAGCTTCAGAATAACTTTTTAAATTGTCTCAAGCTTTTATTTCTCAGAAGAAGTTTGGAGTAAACATTCCCCCAATACTTTGGTGGATATTTTAATAAGATCGTGAAGATGTGAGCAACTATCATGCAACAGGTCACAGAGGAGCCGAGCAGCTCCCTCCCTCTCTCTCTCTCTCTCTCTCTCTCCATGAATATGTATGTGGGGAAGGAAAAGGAAGAGGGGACTGCAAGAATAGCTCTGACATGAGAAGACTCATAAAACCATTAAACTGATTACAAACTCCAAATGGTTCAGCTCCTTAGGAGTACCGAAGTGCTTAGTCATAACTCTGTAAGTTGTCATATTTCTTTTCTGTAAGGCTCTTGCATGGTCTAGAGCTGACAACACTGCAGGAGACCCGTGATATCTAGACTATAGCAAAGACTCCCTTCACAGAAATGAGGGCAAGAAAAATCTAGTTCACTGTTGGTGGACTTCACTGCAGCCTCTCTGAAGGTGTGATAGGCCCAGGGTGATGTCTACAGATATTTGAACAGTTTCTGATTAGTTGTTTGGATTGCAACAGAAAACACCTGAGAATAAGTCAGTATTCATCCTGCTTCTGTATGAATGTGCAGAAGCAGGAGGTCCATGTCCTCAGAGGCTTCACAGACTAACAGAGGATGGGGAGAGGGGAAACCCAGACACAGAGAGCAGATGTGACTTGTCCATAGCTATGTGAGCAGTAAGTATTAAGGCTAGAAACAGAGCCTACATCTTGAAACTCGAAGTGCCAAGCCATTGCTCCTTGTCACTCTGGCATATCTGCACCCCCTTGGGAGACAGATCAGTGGTGTGTAATCATACGTTTATCCCCCAAACAGGTGGGATCATATAGCAGAGGTCCCACAGTGGGTTGCGTGGGAGCCATCCTGGGGCTGGAAGCAGAATCACTCCATTCAACATGTACCTTAGCCAAGCAGGAGAGCTTGCTTGCTTAGATACAGCCCCGCGTGAGCTTGGTTGTGCCACTTGTGCAGCTGTAGGCTATGTCAGAAGGTGCTCTGGGATACCTAGCACTTATGGGGCTCCAGCAACATGGGGGTCTCCATTGCCCAGTGTGGACAGGCCACCAGTCATCTGAGAGCCAGCTGTTTCTTAGATCAGGCTCAGGAGTGAGAGATGCTCCTAGAAGGCTTCACTCAGACCAAACTGAAGTCCCAGAGAGAAAGCACCGAATTGAAAAGGATCCCCACCCAGTGCTTCCCTTCTTGACTCTTCCTGCTGACACTGCAGCCTGGTGTAGTCCTAAGTGTGTATTTTGCAAGGATGAGGACATCTTCCAAGTAGGAATGAGACTGAAATAATTAACATTTCATGCAAGTTCACCAAAAGCCAGGCTTCTTTTTTATTGCTGGCCCACCAAAGAGTCTGGTTAAGGCTTTCTGTGACTGGGCCATCTGTGACATCTAAATCTATTAAAGATAAGTTGTAATTTTAATTATGTCTCATTTTAACAGCCTGTGCAGGGAGGCACCCATAAACTGTCAAATACACACGTAAATAGTGATGATGACACAGTTATAAAGAGGTTATATGATCTTTTCTCTTGGAGACACCAGTTAACTTGTATGAAGTGTGGGGGATTTTTTGCAGCAAATCTGAATTATTCATAGCATCTCTATGGGATCATAGGAATTGCCATGGTGGATCAGATTGCTTGTCCATCTAGTTCAGTATCCTGTCTCTCACAGTGAAGAGTACAAGACAAGACATTTCAGAGAAGGATCCAAGAAACCTCAGGGACAGCAGCCGCGGGACGACCTGCCTGTGGGGAAAACTTCTTCCTCCCTACCTTCCCCTCAGGCAGCTGGTGGGTTGGATATGCCCTGCAGCATGATGGCTTATAGCACGTATTCAGATTTAATCCCATTATTTTTATTTGTTATTTGGATTGCAGTAGTTTCTAGAGGAAGTCAGCTGGGTCAGGTCCCCTGTTTGTAGACACTGTACAAACACAGGGAAAATGACAGTCCTTGCATAATGCCATTGTAGATGCTCTCATTACCCATGTCGTCATCTCTACATATTCATCACTTAAGCTTCCTCTGGAGTTGTTTCAGCAGTTCAGAGAAATTCATCTTGCTACTTCTCTAGGACTCCTTAAGTCCTGAAGTAGTTTGTTAGTTAACTACTACTTACAGATGTTTGAACAGAAGAGGCAGAGCACCAGTGATGGAAGTGCACCAGTGTTCCTGAAAGTTTGTTAGTCTGAATTAAAGAAGAAAGAATACACACAACTCCAAAACCTGTGATGACATTCACTCTAAGAGCCTCTTTTCTTCTCTGTAATGCATGCTGAATTCTAAAGCTGAAGTGATATTTGCTACAATATTGACCCCCTCCGCCAGCTCTCCTCTCGATGTGGCGGGATTGCATTAAGCTTTGCACTCAATCTTCTTGTTTTGTTTCTGCAACTCCTTTTGCACAAAACTTATAAACTTGTTGTAAAACTACTATTTGACATTTTAACGCTGCCATCTAGGAAAAGATACTTTAGCTTCATTTTAGCTACAGGCGTTGTCCAAGCATTCTGCAAAAGAATCCTAATGGGGGCTCTGAAAAACCGTTAGTAAATTGTCTGCAAGTAAAGCTTTCTGAGAAGGCAGCAACTATACTGCACTGCCAGTTTCTTGAAAGAAAATCACAGTGCAGCACATTTCCTAAGGGTATGTGCATCTGCTTCCAGAATAGGGATTGAAGTGGACTTTGATCAGATTAATTTTTCTAGTTGGGTTTGGGGGATTTTTTTTTTTTTTTACAATTTACCCAAATATTTCATTTTAATGTAAGACCAAACCATAGATGCTGAAATAAAACTGGCTAAACAAAACCCAAAGGACTTTCCCCACCTGGGTTTTTAGCTTTTCAATTAGCTGAAATGTAATTTTTTTAAAAAGAAGAAAACAAACCCTTCATGTTTGAGAAATATTTTTTCAAAACCACTTTTTAGAAGCTTTCAACCACTTCTACTATCTACAGATATTTTGCTGGGATTTCTTTTGCAGGGGACTTATTTCTCAGGTGTTTAATCCTGCAGCTTTTGGCATTACAGATTTCTATTGCCCTCCTGTTGTCTTCATTCAAGGTTATGCAATTATAAGAGGATGGGATTTTTAGGTTCTATTGCTTAAATAGTATTATTGCAGAGAGCTGGTGAAGCAATCTCCAGCCTCCTGCCTTCTCACTGTCATTACCTGTCGTGTAAATGGTGAGCATTTGCACAACCCTTTATTCCATATCTGAATTTCAACTTGTCTATCAAAAGAAAGAAATAGAACTCAAAACTTTAAATCATAACAAGTACAAACAAGAACCAAAATATTTTAGACACAATCTGTACAGGGAGGGAGGCGTATAGAAAATAGTGATGGACACTTGAAGTCCGAGATATGTGAACTCCTACAGTAGCAGTAAAATTCCCTTTCAGAGAAAAAGGGGGAAATGAAAAAGTAATTCCTTCAAGCCCGGTGGAGCTTTTCCCACATGAAATTTCAGCAGATTCTGAGCATCAAGCACACAGACAGCAAATGATTATTTTATAGGTTTACACATTAAATGACGTGTATTTCCACAGCTTGTCAGAGCAATTAGAGTAACAGATAAGATGGCTGAAGACCCTTTGATGTTAAAACAAAAGGTTGGCATGATGCTCCAAGAGCAACTTTGGAGTGTCTCCTGAGGGACTCTGTTCAGGAGTGTACATGGATGCTCAGGATTGCAGCGGTGGGGCACGGCTCCCCATGTGGCCATGGGAACATGCACTTCTGCTCAATTACTACTCTTTAGGTCAACCTGAACTTATGCAGAATAATGGCTCAACCTTACTGCACAAAGTGATTGTGTCCAGCCTCACTTACGAGTCGTGGGAGCTGAGGCAGCAGTGTAGAGAAAGAATTTGCATTGCCTGATGGGTCTGGTACGCTCTGTTTGGGGACAAATATAGTAAAACCTTTATTTGCTTTAGAAGACTTGCTCTCTCTTTGCGTTTGTATTTCATTTCTGCCTGCTCATTTTCAGGCACTGTTCTATTTATACCCACATCTTTTGGGAAGCAGAAAATTGCTTTACTTGGACCTTTCAATCATGATCTTTTCCATATGGGTTGATCTTTGCAATTTTCCAAGCGCAGGTAACTCCTCGTGCAACAGCCAGAACTTCTGTCTGATGGCATTTTATTGTAAGGAAAGATCTGAAGGTCTGCTGCAAACAGTGGCCAAGCGCAGGCTTCAGTAGTCTCTCTTCTTGTCCTCTGGAAAAACTGATTGGCACACTAAATTTATTATATGGGGTGTTCATAATGAGTCCCACGCTTACAGATCGCCTGGCTGATGTAGAACAGAAATTTCTAAACCGTGATCTAAGAATTAGCACTATTTATTTGTACGCTGCAGCAGCCTCAGCCCTGGGCTAAATTCAAGGTCCCACTGTGATAAGGGCCAGGCAAACACACTCTGTCAGCCTGATTTGCCCCAAGGATCTGCAGCCTAAGGGGAGAAGATGGAGCCAGGGCTGGAGGAAGGCTTGCTGGTGGTCTCAAGAGCACTTGCTGGAGTTCCTCAAAGCTGATTGATCACTCGGTACTGGCAGGCTTCCTCCTTTCCAGCTGGTAAATGTCATTAAAAGACAGCTATAAATACATTAAATACTTTCCTAATATTACTTTTCCATGTGATCCGCTGCTGCTGTTGCCACAGGGAAGCTGATCAAGAATGTGAGAGGAGGTGATCTCTGCAGCTCTGGAAACGAGGGGAGTGCTGCGCAGCCCAGCCTCTCCATTAAGACGTGATCCACGCGGCGCAATAACCTGCGAAGGCAGAAGAGAATTAGTGAAGGAACATTTGTCTGTTGGTTACTACTCATTGATTACTTAAGACAAAAAAAAGCTTGGCTCTGGGTCTTTGCTCAGCAAATTATGTCATTCTTGTTCACAAAAGGGAGAGCTTACAGTACAGTCTCTAAATTAAAGCTGGTGTTTTAAAATTAAAAGCAGACAGGGCAGATGTGCCTAGGAGAAATTTATATCCATATCTTTTGGGAATCAGCTAATCGCTCTGCCAGGACTTCAAATCAGCCTTTTCTGTGTAAGACTCGATTGCACCACACCTATACAAGCCACATTGAATAATGTGGAATTAAAATGTTACCAGAGATTTCCTTAACTTTGCCATGTAAAAAATGAGGGCAAGTGTTGATGAAACCCAGAAATTCCAGGGCTCCAACAACATGATTTAATATTACTCAAGATGATTTTACAAAGAAAGAGAGAGTTCAGAGTCCAAGTGATCATCTCTAGCTTAATAGGCAGACATGTAAGATACTAAAAGATTGATTAGAACCATCTGAAACTGGAACATATAGTATTACTGATAATTCCGGCAGAGATATTGCAAGACAGACACATTTATTTTGGATCCCAGGTACATTATAGTGATGCTATATTGTTTTACAGTAAAACTTGGCCAGGGCAGGTCAAAGAAAAATCATTCTTCTCTCTTCCCCCCAAAACAGCCATTTTATGGAAGATGTTAAAAATGAGAATCTGCTATCAATTTGCAGAGTTCAGAATGGACTCATTTGCTGTTTCAGTTACATTTTTCCCATATTTTCCCCTTTAAGAATAACCTAATCAAATTCAGGGTTCATTAGTGAATTGGGATATAAGCATGATAAAAATATTAATAAAAAAATCTGAAACATTCACTAAAATAGGATTTCTTAATAAGGTCAAATATATTTGGAAAATGTTTCACTTTCTATAAATGACATGTTACATTCTAAGAAAAAAATTATTTTCTCAAAATTTTACCAACACCCTTTCCTGGAGATGTGTTATGTATCAATATATAAGTATAAAAAATAAACATACAGAAAATATCATGTAGATGTGCATTTGTTGACTTCTGATGTTAAACTTCACGTCAGTTGACCCTGATCACTTGGTCACTGAAGCTGGCTGTTGGGGTCTTTCAAGGGGGGGGAGTGCAGTAAGAGTTTTATACCAGCCTCCAGAGTGCATTGGTGGGGGGAAAGTGATTTATCAGCGATAAATGTACCCTCTACCGCAGATCTGTGCCTTCAGGCCCTTCAACTCCTTGCTGTAGGCGGCTGCTGGTTGGAAATGGTGGGGGTCTGGACCACCTTGTTGGTCTTCATTACAGACCCCATCATGTCTGATCTGCAGCCCCCTGGCAAAGGATGAGGCTTTGCCCCTCTTTTTGAGCATGTACTGCATATACATCCTGTGCTAGATTGAAGCACGCTCTTCAGAGATGTTTTATTTTTTAAAAGTATTTTTAATTTTTTTTTATATTTTAAAAATTATTCAGGCTGGTTTTAAAATCCGTCCTTAAAAATTGCAGGGTGCAACTGATGAAGAAAAGCACTAATGCATTTTAAACACATCCAAAAGACAGCATAAAGTAGCTTCTTTATACAGTAAAGATATCACAGCTTTAAAGGCAGCTAGCTCAGATCCTTTCTGGGAATCTCTTCTTTCCAATAATATAAAGTCTGATGAAGTTTCTAGCCCTGCTGTTTCATGAGAATTTGAATTGTAAATCTGTTCCTGCTTCAGGAGTCAGACTAAATAATCCAGCCATGGGCCCCTGGCCAGTGTGAACGCTGGGAGGGGAAATGTTACTGTTAGAGGATGAAAAAAAGGAACTATTTCTCCTGTGGGCTTTTTTTTATTATTTTTATTTTATTTTATTTTTAAATAGCAGCTGTGTGAATCTGCTGATGGGTTTGGAAAGTTGGAAGTGGCCCTTGGGGAACGGGGTTTGTGGGCAGCGTGCAGGTGGAGGTGGGGGGCTGTGGAGCCACGTGCGCTCCCAGCACCCAAAATCACGGCCTGCCACGGGGATGCCATGCTGCCATGCGTGCCTCTCGCTGTCACCTCTATCCCTAGGTGTGCACCGAGTTCTTTGGCACACGCGCCCCTTCCTCCAACCCCCGCGCTGCCACTTAGCAAGCGGCTGTAATTGAGCTGCCTGTGCCTGGTTACAGCTTCTGGCAGCGCGTGGTGCCCCAGATGGGGCTTTTCTTGGCAGGGTGGGCTCTGGCCCTGCTCCCATTTTTTTCTGGGGTGCGCCGCTCCCCATGAGCAGCCCAAGCTGTACGGGAGCCCCTGCCAGCTTCTCCAGGGCTTTGAAAGCACAGGGTCCTGGACCACGCTGGCGATGGTGTGTGTTCAGAGCAGGGACACTAGCCCAGCACGGTTTGTGCTCTTTGGGATGTTGCCCACCAGCAGCTCCAGTGTAAGAAGTGTCCGTGCTTCCTTGCAATAGGTGTCAGGGTGCTGTGGGCAGCGTTGTTGGGCTAGTGGAAGGGCAGGGGACAAGCGGTCTCCCTGCTTGCTGTGGAGACTGCATGCAGATGTGCTCATGGCATGGATCATGGGCAGCCTGACTCCACCAGCGGGTGGACCTGCGCTTCATTGGCAGCATAGTGAGGTCCATAGTGGCGAAGACGCCCAAAAGTCCAGGAGCTAAGAAGGCCTTCAGTCCCAGGCAGCAGCAGCTCCTCCATAGGATCGATCTGCTGATGTTGCTGAAGTACGTCCACAGAGCTGCAGCTGGTTTTTGTTTGGTTTTGGTTTGTTTTTAAGGGCTTTTCATCACCAGGAGAACTGTCAGTAGGGCTGCTGTGAACGCAGGAGAAGTGCAGTCACCCAGCTCTACAGCGTGAGCACTGACTGCTCATGCTGGCAGCAAGACAGGCTTCAGAAGCCACAGCATGCAAACCCTGGGGCACTGCGCCTCCTGTTTCATCCTTCAGTCTAGGAGAGTAGAAACGTCCGACTGAAGTCTGACGGGAAGAATGCACATGCCCTTTGAGCGGGCAACGAAACCCTGCCAAGCCTTGCAGAACTGAGAGGATGCGGGTACAACACAGACAGTGGAGGGGAAAAAAAAACAACCTTCCCAAGCCTCAGTATGTCTGGAGCACACGAAGCTGAGGAAAACATGAAACTATCGGGCCAAACTCAACGGGCAGTTTATGTGCTGGTGAGCATGATGTTGCAAGTTACCCTATGCTCCTCCAGCAGCATAGCATGCTGTTCGGGCAAGGCTAGTTGGGGGTACCCAGGGCAGAGCAAACGCCTCTGCCTGAGGATGCTGCGCCAGCCTTGCTCTCAACCTCCACCCAGGAAGATCAGGTGTGACAGTGGTTGGTCACAGCCTGCTCATTCATTACCTGGGAGATCTGAGGCACGTCATAAATCACAGCAGCCCCGAGGGACCCCTAACTTACACTGGGCCTATGGCTGTCCCTTGCACGGGCCAAGACGTAGAGAGTTTATAGGCAGTTCAGTTTTGTGATCGTGCCCTCCATCTCCCAGGGGTTGTCTCCAGAAAGTAGGGTTTGGACAGCAGAAGGGTGATTTTAGACAAGACAGACTTCTCCAAACTCGTAGGGCCCTGCTGTTTTCCTAGTCATGTTAGTTGTTTTCTGATAACAATATTATTTGCCATTGGTCTTCTGGGAGTGCCACTGACATCGTTAATCAAAACCCCACGCTGCTTACCAGTACCGAAGTATCCGTACTGCATCATCAATCATAAATGCAGCGAAGGGTACGCTCTGGTTATCTAAAGAGAGCGATAACATGGTGGGGTGAGGGGAAGGAAAAGGAAAGATGCTTAATTATCCAGTGGTCTTTGGTCCATCGCTCACATTGGAAACATCTCTGCAGCTTTATTTTGGTTGTATCTCCCTTTTAAATCCTTGTAAACAGCAGTTAAGATAGAAAGCTTCATTCTGCCGCGCAGGGTACCCCACTGCTTCTCGAGCTATTATTTTAATAAGGCCTATTTTACAATTAAGGCACCATGGGCTTTAAATTACATATAAAATAAAATGTGGAAATTGAAGCATTAAGCGCGCGGCTGCCGTCGGAGGCTCGGCAGCCTCGCATTAAGCGGCTGCCTGTTCTTAAACAGAGCGACAGAAGGTAGAGGGTTTGTGCTATGGAAGGAGATGAACAATAACAGCCCCTTGCCTCTGGGGAAGGCACTGCCATGGGTTTCGCTCGGGGCTGTGCTTCCCTCCAGTCTGGGCTGGGTGGGGTGACGGCGGCGGTGGGGGCTGGCCGGGGACCCCGCAGAGGTGGTTTTTTCCTTTGCCCTCCTCCTCCAGCTCTAGACGTGGTGCCTGGCACAGCCTCGTAAAGCCCGGCGGTTTCGGTTACGCTTGTTGCCATTGCTGTGGTCCGCTGTGATATGAGGAGCGACTCTCGCTCCAGATGGTTGTAAAGGTTAACGAGGAATTTATGCAGAGCTATATACAAATCAGACTGAATCTTCTGGCTGGGAACAACGAGCCACTGACATAAATTCAGTTTTCTGAACATATGTAGCTTGGTCACTAAGGGAAACTGGAGAATGGCAAGCTGCTCTGCAGAACGTCATCTCTCGCTGCCGCCGGCGGCAGGGAGGGGACAGCACTGCCCACGGCACAGGAGGGGTCCTGGGGCTTCGGGGCTGCTGCAAAACAGTTGCCCCACCTGAAGCCCCGGGACTCAGCCTCGGGTGTGAGATGGACAGAGGCCAGGGAACACGTGGCTTACGTTCCCAGGACCAAAGGAGAGGTTGGGGTTTCATGCGTATCCCTCCACGTGGCGCTGCTCTTGGATCAAAGCAGTCCAAAGGAGCCTCTTTCCTCAGGGCAGGATGCGGCCCTCGCATGAAGGGGGAAGGAGCTGGGCCTTTGGCTCAGAGCACGAGCTACAGTCTTTCACCCCCTCACCGAGAAAAGGCTCTGGCACCTCCTGTGAGGGAAAGGGAACGCAGGAGCCACTTTCTCTTCCTGCGTGTGCACAGATGCATTAGGAAGGTAACAGCTGGTTGTGCAAAGATAAAATTTTAAAACTTAAAGAATTTAAATTTCCAGCGAGCACCTGGGAAATGCTGTGTTAATGTTCAGATCCCTGGCAAGTGGGCACAACCTTTCACAGCGATATCCCCCTGCCAGTCCTTACAAACTGTATCTGCCTTTCTGTATACACAGTGCGTGGATATTCCCGTGCCAGAGGCTCAGGGAAGCTCCCTCTGCCACCTCGGTAAGGTGGCCCAGGTCCCCCACATCTCTTCTAACTGTTTTTTACCTTCTCTTCGCTAAGGACATTAGCTCGGGGCATTTGTCTGCTACCCCACTGTGCCAAAAGCTTGCTCTCTCCTCCCAGAAACAGTGGTCACGATGACATGGGACTTATGGTTTCATTTATATGTCTATTTTTGAAGTTATAAACAGATCAAAGCAGGATGCAGCAGAGGCAGCTAAAGAGTTTCCCTGTTGGTTTGCTGCATTCAGGAGCTGATGACTTCATCTGATGAGTTGGTTGCACTGGGGACAGGGAAGCGGGCTGGAATTTAACCTCAGGATTGTGTCTCCTCTGCAAGAGCAGGGAAAGAAGAGAGAAGGCTCCTGCTTTGCCTCCTTAGGATTCACCCAGGTCACAGAGGCGTTGGCAAACAATTCTGCCGCTGAAAAAGAAATGTATATGTTGATGCGCCTTGTGATATGCAGTAGGAGATAAATAGTGATAGGGGGGTTTTGTGAATGTTTCTCAAATTTAGTAGCATATCATTCTTAATTTTTCTGGGCATTTTAACTCCTTGTCTCAAGTGCCTTATTGAATTAATCTCTCTGCTTACTTAGGCTTAAGGATCTTCTATTTACAATTCTCCCCCTTGCCTTATATGCAGCAGAATGGACCTGTCAGTACTTTCTTGTGTGGTTCTTTCTGGGGGCACGGCGTATTGACTTGCTGCTGGCTGGGCCTGCAGGAAAGACTGAAATGTGAATCGTTGCTGCTCTGTGCCACTGGGATGGTGGCTGGTGGCTTTACTTATAACTCAGAAGCAATGAAAATGTTCGGTGCAAGATTGCCCTCTCGATCTGTTTTACTTCATGCAATAATGTGTACAAGCAGGAGGACTCTGAACCTGTTTTCAAGCCCACGTTCCCAGTACGCTGACCTGCTTCACTCATCTTTGGGCTTTTTCAGCTCCTCTGCAGTTCCCTGCCGGCTCTCCCCGTGCAGAGTTTCTTCTTGCCTACAGTGCAGTCCTACCTACAGAGTCACCTTGGCATCAAGCATCGCTGAAGTCTGTGTGCGTAGACGGGACTGACATGATTATAGATCTAGCGCTGACCATTCGCACAGGAAATAATTTCAATCCCTGTGTCTGAGACTGGGAAAAGCCTCCCGCGACCACACAAGCTGCTTATTATTGTACAATGCTCTGGGCCACAAACCAGATTCATAAAGAGCCCAGCTCCACCCTGTCTGGGCTCACAAGGCTTTTTTGGCAGCATCTCTGTCATTTCAAGATGGGCTAGGGGCAGCCTGGAGAAGACTCCTCGCTCTCAAACAGGCACCTCCAGTGGGAGTTTCTTCCCGAGGAGTCGATGGCTGATCACAGGTAGCTCTGCTCTCCCTTTCTCTGCCAGTTATCCTCTTTTGCATCTGAAGGAAACAACAGACTCCATGAAATACCCGATAGCCCTGGCTCCCTCCCCTGGAGCAGTAAACCCAGGCGGATTTCCAGTGGCTAGCATTTCCAAGCATATTCCAGTTTACTAGGCTTGAGGCTTGTCAACCCAAACAAGACTGAGGCTTTCCTTCTGCAATATTAAAAAGCAAAAAAAAAATCATAAATCCTGCTGGCACTGCTGGCTCGCACCACTAAGCTATTCCATGCCAGTCCTATTGTTAAACTGTAAGCATCAGTTTCAATACTGTAATAAAATACTGCATTTGAAATTTTACAGTTCCCCATTAACCTCCTTTCTCCCTCTCTCCCCCACCTATTACATCATCCCTCTCTCTTCTCCAGCCTGACATTGCTCTGACATAAAACTTGAAACTTCCCCACCTTTCACTTTTCCATTCTTCCCCTCTTTTTCAGAGCCTTTAGCTGTCACTTGTGCAATAGAACAGCTGAGCCAAAGCAATAAAGCGCTGCATACCGTCCCCGAACAGCCTGAGCAATTTTTTAAGACATCTATGCCAAATACTGCTGCTTCCCACACTCGTGCACACACATACCCCATCTCATCCCCAGCCTTGATTCTACCCAGTACATGTACTTGAAACCTGGATTTTTCTCTCTGTGCATGCACTGCCAGTCAGTGTGAAAACAACCCTGCTTTCACAACTTTTCCTGCCAGGGGAGTGTTTTGTTCTTCTATTTAGTTGTTCTTTCTGCACGAACTGCCAGGCTTTTACTTAGGAATAGGCACCAGACTTTTTATTCCCAGGGACACCCTGTTTGAGGATGCCTTGTGCTCCCCCAGGACCTGGGCAAACGGCAGCTTCCTCAAGTACCATCCGAGTCCATCACCATGTTGTGTGCCAGTTCTCTCCATCCTGCAGTCTTCTTCCCCAACACAAAGCTAACCTCTCTGAAATCAGCGAAGCCACCGTAGCAGAGGACCTAGGCCAGCATCTGATGGCTGTGATTGCCATGAGTTATCTTGTTTCACGTGTTCTCTCCTTCTCCCCACTCCTCTAATTTGTTTAAAATGAGCCTGGTGTAAGGGCAGGCAGGGGGTAGCACCGCAGCATCGAACCAAGAGAAGACTTTTCCAGTCCCAGCATAATGATCCGGTTGGCCAAATTAAATGGAAATGTTGCCATTGACTTTGCGGATCTTCGTGCGTTGAGAGCCTCCTTTGCAGTTTCGGCAACTGAGAAATCTGGGGGAAATAATACAGATGGTCTATGAAGACCAGAAAGTGGTTTTGATTGAATGATGGTCGAGTGGCATTTTTATGTTCAAAGAACTGTGTGGATGTTCACTGCTTGGAGCTAACAGGACTGCAGGATGGCCCACCCGCGTGGATCAGTTCCACCCTTTTCTTACAGACACAAGACCTGGGACAGGATGGGGAGCAGTTTGCCTTGGGTGCAGGAGTGTGTAACGGGGTGAGGGTGCCTGTGCTGAGGGTGCTGCTCCACCACGGGCTGCCGCCAGCCTCCTGCCCTCTTCGGTCAGCCTGGCTGCCATTTCCATGTTATAAAAAAAGCTCAAACCCTAAAACCAACCTTAGAGTATGCTCTGACACTAACAACAATGAAAAGCTTGTGAAAGTGCTGAACTGAGTCTTTTTCTGTTTCGGGGGGAGTTGGGGTTTTGGGGTTTTTATTGTGTTTTGGTTTTTTTTAGTTTAACTTTACCTCCTCTGTTTCGGTCCCTTCTACTTTCGGTGTCAAATAAGAAGAAATTTTTAAACTGCTGCTATTTGAGTTTTGTTTGTCCTGCATAATAATGTGAATTTCTGATGTTTTTTTCTTGTGTAAGAGCTGGGAATATCGGAGACTGGCTGTATTGTGAGCTCTCCCCACTCCTGCTTTTTATACACACACACACACACACAGAGTCTCACTGATCCGCCAGTGATCTCGAGCCTACCTAGACGGACCGCTCTCTCTGGGGATGTGTCTGCTGCATCCGCCTCAGGCTTTTCCTGAAGAGAGACAACTAATTGGGAAAAATTATGTTGCATTACATGTGGTGGCTCTGTGATGTGGACTTCCGTCTGAGGTCTCCCAAACTTGCTGCAAGCGTACGACTCAGTGAAGCTGCAAGGGCTTGCAAAGTGTGGAGCATCGGGGCAGATGTTTGTGCTTTCCGTCCTGAGGTGGAGGATTTTAAAGATTTGGGCTGATGGTTCCAATTCTGCTTCACGATTAATTGATGAATGGGCCCAGTATGTGGGCTAAACTGTTAACATTAGGTCTGACAACGGACATCCAGGCTTTTCAAATGCTCTAATTGATAAGTTTACTTTTAGAGGCTCAAGGGTCTTATTTACCTTTCAGAGTTTCAGTCTACACATTGTTTTTATTTTGGGTGGAAAAAAGTGCTTTGACTTATAGGGTGAACTTAGCTACCTGCATGCTTGCGTTTAGCTTGCTTTCCTTCCAAACCTCCCCAAGGGTGCAGAACAGAGAGGGGGAGAAGATGGAGGCAGTGACTATCAGATTAATTACAGATGCTGGGTTAACTGCAAAAAATAGCAGAGAAGGAGGAAACGGGGGAATAAAGTCTGACCTCATCCACTCTTTTCTCAAAAAGAAGTTAGCAGGTAGACTGTCACAGACAGGCTGTGAGCAAGACCCCAACACCACTTTGCTGATTTCAGCAGAGGATGCCAATTCACACTAGCTGAGATTTAGCCCACAAAGGTTTCATAGCCTGTAAATATAATTTAAGATGACGGGGGAAGAACCATATGTTTGGGAAAGGGGAGAGCTTCCCCCAAACAAACAAATACTCCGACTAAACTAAAAATAGCAAAATAGGTTACGTGACTCCCCAGTTGCTTTGAATTATGTAGCAGGATGATATTTGTCCTCACGTGGAGCTTGTCCCACAACTCTGACCAGTTGTGGCTGAACGAGGGGACATTTCAGTATTTATTTTCCTTCTGTTGATCTCAACCAGATTGCCCGTGTTCTGCTTAATGTAGTGCCTGCTGTAGAAGTGGGACGAATATTCAGTCACATTAAAAATAAATCCAGAAATAACAGCTTATAAATTTGGATTTTTCTCCTATTATTATTTATGGGTGAATCCTGTCAGATGCATAAATGCAATATCTTTGTAGGCCGATGCTGGGATTTATATCAAAGGGGTTCTAACATATACTTCATGTACTCAGCTGCAACTATTATAAGCTATTTCATGTACAGCTAGAGACAAATGATCTCTCCCATGTTTGTCTTAACTTAAAATGCAGTTGGGTTGCTTGAATTCACTTCCAAACCTCCTGCATGGGGGAGGGGAGCAGGAGATTTATGCCCCTTTAATATAATCAATTCTAAGCATATCTTTAGACAAATAATTTAGAAATCTATGCATCAAGAAACACCTCTATTAATTTCAGGATACACCGTTTTATGCATTTTTTATGTGCATTAAAAAAGGGATTAAATTTTTAAAAATAAAAGCCCTTACTCTGTTAAGAAAGCAAATTCTAACAAGAACATTTTGAAATAAAATCCCAGAAGGCAACAATCCCTCCAACAATTAAACTGGGAGAAGGTCCCCTGAGGGCAGACCAACAAAATTTAGTAAAAATAATTGCTGTGCTGGGTCCTTGCTCTATTTTAGCTGAGTATAAGCAGACACACAAAAAATAACCTACTGAGAGCAAGAACATTCCTACATGAAACAGGCTAACAACAGAGCCATGTAACTACCTGGCCACACCACTCGGCTTTTGCTGGCACGCAGCACAGATTTTTATACTTCAGCCAATATAAAATAACAATCAGGCTATTTACAAGGCTCTGCCAAATATTAACCTTATATCCAATTCTCTTCAAACCTTTCAAAGTCTCTAATGTGAACCATGCAAGTTCCTCATTACTTGATAATATTCTGTAACTACGATGTTATGGGCTAGTTATATTTTTTAAAAGATGGTGTGTTTATGCAAAGATAATGATGCGGTGCATTTTATGCTGAAAAACTCAACAATTAATTAATTTCTAATCCCCCTTATTCTTCACCCCCTCCCTCAAAAAAGAATAAAATAAAAGATTAATTTGCTGGAGAAAACAGGTTCATGTTTGCCCTTAAGACAGAGGACAAAATTACTTTAGCATGTGTACCGTGGTTAAAACAAGTTAGATGCATGCACGTTCACAGCCAGGTGAGAGCTATTGTAACAGGGAGTTGAGAGTGAAGAAAGCACAGAGCTAGCTCTTAAAAACTGAAGGTTACCTCCAAAAAGCAACATCGGGCATGCAAGGAACGATCAGGGTTACTGATTGTGAGACAAAGGCTTTGTCTCTGCCTGTGGGTAGCACTGCGTAGGAAAGGGGACGCTAGCAAAAGGGTGGTGGGAAGGAGGAGGAGGAGGCATGGAGTCATCCTTTAGACCTCTCTTCTGTGTCAGACACATGTCTCTGGATTTAAAAAAAAATGCTTTTCCCTTGCCAAATTTTCTGTCGTGGTCCCTTGGAACTCTTTAATTATTTAAGGTGACCGTTTGTGGGTAGAGAAGGGAGAGTGGGGCCACGGGAGGCACTTGCCCATCCACTGCATGGCTGGGTGCTCAGAGGTGACGGGGACGGTGCACGGCCTCAGCTGGCCACGCGCTGCCCCAGCAGCCAAAACATCGGTGTGGAGCCACGCGGGTGCCCACGCAGCCACCGTGGCCCACCGCGGCCACTCGTGGGCCGACGCCGTGCCCTCCCGGCGCTGTCCAAAACTGGGACCCGTCACCCTGTGGAGGAAGTGCTTCTTCCCACAGCTCAGTGAGATCTTCCTAATTGGGCTCCTCTTTTCTCCCTAAACATCTGTGAATATCATTTTGGAAATAGGCTGTATCGAATATTGGGTTTCTTATTTTAAAGGGAGCCTTTAAGTCTATTTTTTTTAGACACGTTTTTACCAGCAGTACTTTTAACAATAGGTTACCAGATCCATCACACAATCTGACTAAAAGCCCGTATTTATTTCCCTAATTTTATAAACATTTAATAGGTCCTTATTAAACACATCAGCCAGCATGATTTAATAACACAATCAGTCTAGAAGTTTAAGAAAATTGAAAACAGGATTTGAATGTAATACAGCCACAATTACCGGAGATTATAGGCAATCATTTCCATATGTCTGCAATGGGGAGCTGCTAATCTCTGTTTGCGTGGAGGTGATTTCCTCTGGAACACTTCCCAGCCTTCAACAGCGCTAGTGCTGAACAAATTAGATTTGAAAGTCCCCAATTTTATGACTAAGGTAATATACTCTGTGTATTTAGAGAAACACTGATTTCCTATTTTAACTGGCTTCCAAATGCTGGACAGAGACCTCAGCTTCATTTAGTTTGGCTCTGCTAAGCATATGGTAAAAGATTTTTTTTTTAAGGGTCAGCACATGTATTTTTGGGTGTCTCAGAGATACACAACGAGTTCCCTCCATCCATAGGAGGGAAAGAGTTAGCATCATGATCCAGTGACATCATGGCTGAGGAATGCACAGCAATTAGCCCTGCAGTACTGCAGGCAGCCTATGGCCAGGGGACAAGCAGCTCCCTCCTGCTAAACTTTAGGAGTCCTAACACCTTATTCCCTGACCTACCGCTTATGAGATCCTGAATAGCGTCACTTGTGTTTTGTGGGAATTCATCTGGTAAACTAGGCTTTTTGTGCATGGCCTTGGCTCGGCTTTGGCAGTTACTGTTCAAAATAGGACTGCTGTTGGGAAAGATTTCCTGTGCGGAGCAGCCAGGAGCTGGGCTGGTTTCAATAGGAGCCAGTGACTAGTGGAGATGGGAGAGCTGCAGGGAGCTTCACAGCTGCGAAAGTGCCAGCCCCTTTGGGGGACTCTGGGGGGGCTGCCTGGCCTGATGGTGTCCAAGGCATTTTTTAGAATTTATTTTGTCACATGATTCATGTTTATGAAATATTTATTGCAGATTCATAGCAGACAACCCAAATAAGAGAGTAAGACAGAAAGGAAATCTGTGCTACCCAGTGACGAGAGAAGAGCAAAGGAACAAGTGGATTCCCCGTGTGCACGCACACATTTGCAAATGGCATCACTCATTTCACCTCCCCGTTGCTGGACTGCGGCGTTGGTGAGCTCCCTGAACAAGCCTCGAAAGAGAGACAGAGATAAGCTGTGCTGGGGAGGGAAGCAAGGGTGCCAAGGCAGCTGAGTATCTGGCGCTTCTATCTTTTGGGTGCTTACATTTGTGAAGCTCGTAGCATTCTTGCACTATTACGAAGAGCCTTTCTCTGTGGGATCTGGCCCTGCAGAGTGAGAATGACCCTCCGCTATTTTACTAAATCAGAAAGCTGATACTTGTGTGCTGGACTAGGAAATGATAAAGCAGGTGCCTCTGCTAGAAAGACTCGTCTGTGGCTAGATGATCTCCTTTCTCAGCTGAAGGATGGAAAAGTGCCCTTAACAGCCCCAAGTCAGGACTTCAGCACATGCTTAATTCCATCATTGTTCAAGAAAGCACTTAAGCACATACCTGATTTAAAACACATGCTTAAATCGTCTTGACTTCAATTCATTCAAGGTGCAGAACAACACATGATGTCTGGACACTGACTTTGCTAAAAATGACACATGCTCTTTCAGTCGAGCACGTGATTAAGGACTTTCCTGAATCAGAGCCCTAATCTGAAATTTAGGATTTTATTTTACTGGTTTTGATCTTAGCAAGAGTTAGTACACTTGGGCTGAAAATCTGAAAAGGTTAAAGAAAGAAGGTCTCTCTCACACTATTCTTGCTAAAAAAACAATAAACCAAAAGACTCCCGAAAGAAAACCCCACCCAGAATAAAAAAACACATGGTATGGAAATGCACTTTGATTAGGAGTTGGCTTGTGGCAATCGTGAGCAAACTTTTAAGGTGACCAGAGCTAACACTTTTCAACTGCAATGACACTAGGGAAGTCACCAAAGTGAATTTTGCTACCTGTCCTAATATAACTGTAATGGAAGTTATGAATGCTGAGGTATCGGGGTGTCATATGGCATAAAACCTGCCATAGACCGAGCTTGGACATTAACAGCTGACCCAGACTGAAATTCTGTATAATGAATTAAACAAACAGTGCCAGGATTAAGTAGATAAAGGTATTAGGTGTGCCTTTTTCATTTCCAGATAGCACGGAACAAATCTGAACATATACCATAGTATTCATTTGCAAAGCCTGCTTCTATGACCTGTCTCCAGCTTGGTTAGACCAAAAAGAAAAGAACACATTGGTTCTTGTAATAAAATAAATGTACAATCCCTGCACATTACTGCCTTTGTAGTTACTTTTACCCTAAAAAAGCCCAGCTCTAGTGCACAGTATATTTTTCATCATAAACTTGCTCATGTATGCATTCCAGATGGCGTGAAGAAGGGGTTCAGGAATTCTAGTGGCAACCGCTAGTATTACGAAAATAAAGGTAGGGCCCAGTTTTATGATGAACCTTGATCTTAAGGAGTTTATAACTAGACTGGCTCCAAGTTATACTTGGAATACATGGATACATTTATTACATCAGTGGATTCCTTCACCCACTTAAAAAAAAAAAAACCACTGCCTTGTTCTTTTTTGACTGAAGAACTTGCTTGCATTTTAAGATGTTTCATGGCCTTCATTCCGTATAGAAAAAGAGATGATTAAAAGGAAGTTGGCAAGACAACAACCCCCAGTATATTGTAATCATTCTCCATTTGGAAACAAAACATTCTGCTACATTCCAGCTATCTAGGTTGATTAACTTTGCAAAGCATTATGGTGTACAACTGTGCTAACTCATTTTGCTATGTATTTTTGATGTGAAATATAACCTTTTCCTTAAAGAGGTCCATTAATAAGTATTTGCATCAATACACAAAAATATGGCAATTAAGGATGCTAGAGTGGTCTATTAAGTTCAACTTTTATGGGAAAGGTTTTTCCCTTCTTTTTGTTTTTAAGTTCTTGCCAGAAAGAAATATGAGCTCAACCGAAATAGGTTTTAGGAAGAGGGAAGCAACAGGCCCCCATTCAGGAAAGGCTTTCAGCACATGCTTATGTTCCATTGCTTTCACTGGGATTTAAGCACATTCTTAATTTATTTGTGAACGGAGTTGGTTTTTTATGAGGAAATCTTTACAGTGGACACTTTTTTATGATAACGTGTTTGAGGCTACAGCCTTGTAAACTGGAATAAGCGTGGCACAGTGTGAGGCAGGAACCAAATCTGGGAGACAGAAACAGGGACATGAGGCTGGGCATGCCAGAAAACAACGCGGGGATGGACTGTCCATCTGGAGTGAAATCAGGGATACGGAGAGGAGCAAGGACCACTGTGGGTGCAAGTCAGCTGTGTTACAGAGACACTGAAGGTAGAAGTAATTTCTTGTAGTTTTTGCCAAAGAAAGTCTACTGCAGTTGTCTAGACTGTGTATAATCCAGAGAGAACTCACCCCACCTGAAGGCGATTGTGTCACCTTTCTAAGATGCACTTTGGTTACAACAGGTTGCTTCAGGAGATGCTGTTCTCTCTTTCATGATGAAGGGGGACCCCAGGTGATGGCTCCAGCTGGATGAATCCCATCCCAGCTCTCTGACTTCATAGCTCTTCTTTTCTGTTTTCATGAAAAAAGGAATCCATCAAAAATATTTGTTTACCCCTCCAGCAGTAACTGGAACAGGGTAAGGAATGGCCTTATTTAGTAAATTATTTTTTGTTAAATAATTAAGTGCATTACCTTGAAACCAGCTCCTAACATACCCATGCTACTGAGCACAAAGGAAGTAGGAGCCGGTCTGTCTGTCTGCAATGCTTCCTTGATTTCTGATTTGTCTTCTGAGCTGTGGCTTAAAGACTCAAGCACGTCGTGGAGTAAGACACAAGCGAGTGAGCTAAACATGAGGCAGAAGCCTTTGCAGTAAATACCCTGGCTTGTGTTATTTTTTTGCTCTTTGAACTCTAAAAGCAGTTATTTGTCATTTATTTGATATCCCTTGACAATAAACATGATGTCTGTGAAGAACTAGTTACTGATAAGCTATCCAATAAGGTCAAAACATGCAAACAAATGACAGCAACAATAATATAGATGTTAACCATTGCATCCTCCTTTTTTTTCATAACTTTTTAGATTGTGCACTACTGTATTTTTGTTGGAAGCGTGTGGTACTACTCCTTCTGCAACAATTTGTCTTCATGCACAGCAAACAGAAAAGATTTCAGGCATTTTATTTCCTTGTCAGCTTCAATAAATGCAAAACGATTTACCTAAAAGAGCAAAATATCAGGCTCAAATTTTTCAAAGCTTTTTGTTGTTGTTGTCATTCAGAAAGCAAACTGTAACTTTATAAGCAGACAAACAAAAAAAGGTTTTTTCTGCATAACTTATAAGCTCATTTCCTTTGATTCCTGCAAGTGATGTCATGGAGCCCAGCTGTTGTGTTTCTGCGATGATTTCCCTTACTCATGTTTCACCCAGTCATTCCAGGCCCTAATGGAATTAGTTTGAGAGAAACCTGTTTTCTTTCCTGGTTCACCTCTCATATCAGCTGATACCAGGAACTCTTCTCTGGGATGCATGGAGAGTAGGTACAGGCAATTAAGTAGATTTTAAAGAAAGTTTTTCTGTTTTGTGTATAATCAACCCCTCACACTGATGCAGATCAGCACACTCTGGGCATGCAGGCCGATAAGGGATGCAGACATAAAATTTGATGTTGTCTAGTTTTCATATGCTTGGTTTCTCAGTGGAGTCCAGCAGCCTGGACATGAGTGTCGGCTCCACAGCTGATGCTGGGGAGTGTTAGGTCCCTTCTGTTCATATTTGGCGTGATGGAGGGAATGTGGGTAACTAGTTTTGACCAGTTTTATTGGCTATTCTTTGCTAATGAAAAACACCATGCACGGGGCTGATTCTTGATTCCTACCACCCAGGCACATCTCTGGACTTCAGTATAGCACCTTTGCCTACTCATGCAGAGACTTTTCACCTGGCACATGTTTTCTTTTTTAAAAAAATGGGTGATGTAGGTATTATCCTTCCATACCACCACCTAAAGGTGACAGCACACCCTGGGTTTATATATTTCCCTGGGGGAATAAGAGTCAGTGCCCTTTTTGAGTGATTCAGATCCATGTTTCCTCTTCCAGGAGACTGTCCAATGCACTCAGGTGCAGAGTTGTCTGACCCAGGGCATAGCAGATAGGTAGCAAATAACAGGATTATCTGCCAGGTAGCAGAAAACAGGATTAGGGACCTGCAGAGCTGTTTTAGACGCAGTGGGTTTAGAGCTTGAGACATCATGCGTGGAAAAAATAGGCTTCTCTGAAATATATAAGCTACATGTGCTTTCTCATAGAGTAATTGCATGAGCCATACCTAGATTAAATGCTTGCATCCTTTATGTCCCGCACGTCCATCTTTGGCTGATCTGGAGTGTGAATTGTGTGGACTTCTAAGAGCTTAAATTTGTAACACATTTAGTGTCTTCATGGAGCCATTTTAGCTGGAATATTCAGTCTTGTATGCGTGCATGTGTCTGTATAAATAGATATGGGAAAGTATCTTGTTTTCTTTGCAGTTGGGTTTTTTTAGGCTTTTTAATATTGCTGTTGTTCTTTACCTGCCGCTGAGATGTTTTTATTTTGTTGTTATTTGTATTCCCATATTGATTGGAGGCATCAGTGAAGACTGAGCTAACATGCTGAAGTGAAGAGACAAAGCACAGGAAGGGAGCCACTGTCATGGGGAGATGCAGTCATAAACCAGCAAGTACAGAAAACCACTTGTCCCGCCTTTAGTGCTCTAACTGAGGTACCTGTATTAAGGACACAGTTATGTTGTGGTTCCTGCAAAGTCAGGAGGGAGATTGGCAGCTCCAGAGTGACTTAGCCCCTTCAAAGACCTGAATTGGAGATGCTTCTCTTTCACCCCATTAGCAGCTATAGTGATTGAGTCTGACCTATGGAGCCCAACTTGCTCTTACATGCTCTTCCACCAACCCTATTCAGTGTGGACCCTTTCAGCCTGCCTCCCTCCCTGTTTACCATGGGGCCTCTGCCCTGCTGCCCTGCTTTGAAAAAAAAAAATTTAAAATTACTATTAGAAAAAGATGGAGCATGAAGAATTCCAGCCTGAGAGGGGAATGTAAGTGAATTAATCTCTCCTGGTGAGGACGAAAGGAGGAAATTATTTCTGTTACTAGCAAAGGTTGTTTTTTCATTGGAATTTTTCTCCCAAAGCTTTCAGGCATCCATCAAAAACCCAACAGCTTAATTTCTGTAGATACAATGTTTCACATTTTAGTTGCCAAATAACCTCATATATTTAATTTCCCAGATTTTTTAGATGCTTTCAGGAAGTTGTCACAAGAGACCCTCCCTGGATAAATTTCTTCTTCCAAGAAAACCACTTAAAAAAAAAAACCAAAACAGAACAAAGATGATTCAAGCAGTTTTGTCCTACCCAGAAACAATGCTGCAGCTAAGCTTTGACTGCCTTTTATAAAACTCAGTCAGAATCTTTCTGGCCCTTTTCATGTGCCGAGGGTGGGGGCCATTGATCTGCTCTGCTTCTGCTACAGCCTGGCAGCCTGGCCTGGCCCAAGCAGGGACCCAAACTCGCCGCTTTTCAGCTGTGCCTGTCCTCTTCTCCCCCCTTCTTTTTTGTTAAATGGAAGTTGACGTAACAGAAGAGAGGAGCCTGCCAGGAGGGTGTCAGAGTCAGCAACGATCACAATCAGACATTGCAATCAGATTGCTCTACCAACTCCTAGGAAGAAATAACCATCTGTTTCAATGGTTACAGAGGGAGGAAAAAAAAAAAAAAAAGACGGAGCCACGTCCAGGATTTTGCATTGCAAACAGTGCCTCATTGCCTGTCAGGAAGCGTTGAAATAGGGTTTGATAGTGGTGCAAGTTCAGGACCTTTTGCACTGGAGGCAAACATCCAGCACGCAGCTAATGTGCAGTAAAATCAGGTATGGTGCATATGACAGTTTAAGTATTTCCATTTTCCTTCTGGGACCTCAGTTGGCCAGTAGCCTGGGACATCTATGGATTGGCCTTAGCCCATCTGGCCAATGGATTTCCACTCCTTTTTCCTCCAATATACACTGAGAAAAGCCTGTTGCTGTTATTGGAAGTGGCGTGGTCTGCTGGGGTAAGTGGGTGTCCGCAGTCCTCCCCCTCACCTGTACCCCATCCTGCACAGGTGGCTGCCTGGCGGTGGCTGCCCATTGGCCTCACTGTATGATGTCCTCCAAGCCCAGTAAATATTCCAGGCCACAGAGTGCTATCATGCATGCAAGAAAGGCAAAATTCATTTATTCACTCAGGCAGCTGATGGATAGTCTGTCAATGTTTATACAGTAGACACAAGCCTAATTTTCAGGTATTAGTTGATTAACACTTGAGTCATAGTGTGTGTCCTGTGTCCAGTAATGTGGAACATCAAATGTGAGAAAAAGATTAATAGTGTGCAGAGATGTTACTCAGAGGATCAATTTGTCTGGGGTTTGAAGAGGTGGTACCCTGCAAATCAATAGGAAAGGTGAAAATTAGAGTAATATGTTGAAAGAAATCACAGCCGAGTCTATGCATGGCTGGGTTATCTGCTCCAAATACTCAGCTTCTCGTAAAGATTTTCAAAGACTGCAACAAAATGTTAAGCACATTCTCCTGTAATTTTTTTTTGTTGTTTCTTACAGACCTACAGCTTCCCCAAATGGCAAGCTCTTAGCAAGGGACACAAAGCAGCCCTTGTGTGACAGGCTTAGCAGCCCTTGTGTGACAGGCTTAGCAGCCCAGGAAAACTTTTCCCTGGCATTTTGTGTGAAAAATGCTTCCCTATATTATAAATAGCAACAGGCAGAAGGCAATAGAAATAAATGTTGCTCTGTAAATAAGGGAACCAAAGTTGGACAGCAGAAGGGCTCTTTCTGGACAAGCTCAACTTTCCCTAAGTTTTAAAGGAGAAATGTTACGGTACCTCTTTTCCCTGCTGTCTCCA
The DNA here is from genome assembly GCF_026419915.1 of Harpia harpyja. Classification (NCBI taxonomy): domain Eukaryota; kingdom Metazoa; phylum Chordata; class Aves; order Accipitriformes; family Accipitridae; genus Harpia; species Harpia harpyja. The sequence goes on from NC_068959.1 coordinate 9,700,168, forward strand.
AACACTGCCCAACAGCAGCTGCATCACGCAGAGTATCAGGAAGGCTGGAGCAGGTTCAGGCACTCACACCCCCACAGCACCTACTGTGCTGCAAGACCCCCCCCGGGCTCCCCACACCCTGGCCTGCCCATGCAGAAAGGATTTAAGCATCAAACATGCTCAGACCGACCTACAGAGAATTTTCTTCTGCAGTGGCAGAACAATGTCTCTTGAATTTAATGCTCATTTTCCATAGCAAAGTGCTCCCACCCCTTCACTCTGGGCAGCAGAGGGTTATAAAGCTACCCAAGTGTGTTACAGCCCCGTTTCCCATCACTATGTTGCACAGCCTCTTGGAGGAGAGTGCTTTGAGGTCTAGGAGTCTGTGGAGAGTCCCCCCACGGGAGAGGGACAGATCCCTCCTATCTTAAATATCTAAACCGTGTCTGGGCAGAGCTCTGGAGAGGACGCTGCACCAAACAGCCCCCCATCTGCAGGCAGAAGGACACAGTGGCCCCCCTTGTTCTCTCCTCTGCCTCCCTCACGGCGGTTGCGAGTGATGCGAGGCTGTAAAGGCCTGAAAGGAGGGAGAAATTTTGGGGGGTCGGTTATCCTGTGGGCAATGCCAGCCCCATCGCCTGCCCAGCCCGTGCAAGGCGTGGAGGCTGCACCTCCCTCCGTGGCTCCACGGGACAGCTGCCGAGCGAAGAGCAGCCTGCTCGCGGCTGACTTGAACGTACTGCCAAATAACAGCGCAGAGGTTCTGCGTATCTGTTTATCTCTGTTATTCAGAAATGGTTCCTTGCCACGGAGATAGAAAGCAGCTTTGGACAGAAATTTCAGCATATGATGGGAATGTCAGCAGTGTTATGCTCTTTCATATTTTTTTAAAGCCTGGCTTTCTGCAAACTGACATATTTACATGCTTGCTTTATAACATTGGCATGGGATTTATGAAATCTCCTTAAAATTAATGTCTATTTCTAACAAATTTAAATTAGAAATGACCATACCCACATGAGGAATAGGATAGGAAATTTAATTTAAGGGGAAGCTGGGAATGTGTATATTTCTGTTGCATATATTTCAGACTGTTTCTGTTGCAACCTAATAGCACGTGTGAATGAGCGCCTGATCCTTCAAACATAACCTATGGAGGATTGTACTTATACAAGAAGTTGCTTTATGCAATTAGCAGGAAAGCTCAGAAAGTAAGAATTACATTTAGTAGGAGATTTTTGCAGGAATCCAAATTCATCTGCCTGGGGGCCCACTCACCCAAAACAGGAGTAAGGGGGGAGGAAAGGAGGGTGAAGAGAGGGGCCGAGGGAGGGGGCAGGTGCTGGGCTGCAAACACCAGGAGGAAGAGGCAGGGTTAACAGCAGGCTGGACAGAAATGCCTTTTTCCTTCCCTGCACCACGTCCAGGCCAGCTACTCCATGTAATTAGGAGCCCTTCATATATACCCCTGCTTCGAGAAAAAACCATGGCTTCCTTGCTGAGGATCGGCGTAAACTGCTCTGAACCATCATAAAAATAGTATATTCTCATTTTCTCAGCACAGGCAGTAGCAGCTGAGCTTACATGCACCAGACCAAAGTCCAGAAGCCAGGCTTGGCTATATGTTTCCTGCACAATATATTTATATAGACAGCTAACCCGTTGCTAGTCTGCTGGCAGTTTTGCATTTTCCTTGTAAACTGTTCTTATGTGCTACAACACATCTGGGCATTCTTAATTCTGCCTCTCACTTCATTACCTTTCATAGGAGACTCTGGGTTTACAGCAAAAGAATCAATAGTTTGAAAGTTTTAAAAAGTGCAATATTAAAAATTTAAAAGAAACCAGGAAATCATAGTCTCCATTCAGTGGAGAAAAAAAAACCCAACACAAAAACTTTTTCTTTGGGTAAGGATCGGGGCTCACAATTAATTATCTTTATACACAGCAGTTTGGGATTTCTTCAGATATTTTACTAAACCTATGTGTGAGCATGCTTGTCTTCTGGAATCCACATTAAATATATTAAAAGAGTTTAGACACGGCATGGTTTGTTGGCAGCGTTCATGCGAAGTGGACTCCAGCAAACAATCTGTTGCTATTTACAAGATTGGAAAGAAGGGTTTCGGGGCGGGGGGAAGCGGGGGGTCTGCGGGGCACGTCCCGCTGCCCAGCCTCTGCCTGCACAGGCAGGAGCCCCAGCCCGATGAGGCTGACTTCAGCGGAGGATCAATCCCCCGCTGCAGTATTTCTTTGCCTTGAGCAGATCTAATTGAAATCAGATCTTTGCGCTGCGTTAGGATTCCTCTGGCAGAGCCGGTCTTGGCATTGTTTTCTTTACCATTTTTCCTGTTACTGTTAGTACCAATCACCAGAACAAGGCAGCAAGGAACAGAAGAGAAAAGCAACATGCTGTGAAATTGTTGAAATAATTCAAAGGTTTCCACAGGAAACATCATCTCCAAATGCTTGAACGTAGCCTCCCAGATATAAATATAGTGCAGGGAAAGAGAGGGAGGGGGGTGAAAAGGGAAGGGAGAAAGAGATTTAGTGATATTAAGAGGCTAAAGCAATCGGAGCGATTTGTAAATTATACAGGCAGTTGTGTTCCCCGTGCAACACGCTCTGTGTAGCGCCGGAGAAAGAAGCAGACGTCTCGACAGTGCTTAACAGCCTGTTTTAACCTGGGTCTGTGGTCTGCGGCACCCTCTTTGCTTTGTTAAGGGGTATCATTAGACTCTTTCTGGTTTTTTCTTGCAAAGATGAAAGTTTGATAAATAAAAGTTGATTACAGAATAAAAACATGCTCGGTTCAAAGAGGATCCTTCAGCACGTGCTGAGAACAGCATCAATAACACCCGTGTATTTATTGATCGATATCTTTCAATCATTCAAGGAAACATTTTGTTTTTAGCAGATGGCATTCTTTCAGCATAATCCATTCAAGCTGATGGTAGCTTTATCATTTTACTACCTATAACACTAAAATCTGCTATATTTTAATATTTTAAAATGAAAAGTCAATTCAATTATTTTAAGAAACAAAGCCAGCTTATTTTCTAAGCCTGAATAGGTAGGTTAGATTTCCAAATATTTAGGTTCCTAGATGTAATATATTTGATTTGTAGAAGTGTACATTTTAGGAATGGTTAAATAATTCTATATTAAAACTGTTTTTTAATGGAAAAATAACTATTCAGTTAATCAGAATTTCACAGAAGCAATGGTTATGCTTTTTGGAGAAAATTTTGTTTTCTTAGAAGAAATGGAACAGCTTTCTGTTTTCGAAACCATCATTGGAGTTTTTGTAGTTTGGTTGAGCAAGAAAGATAAATTCTATACAGGAGCAGTTTAATGAAAATAATTATTTCATTTTGGCTGCAATTTTGTAATGAGAGGGAGGGGACCTTTCTGCAGCTAGTGTTTCTGAGTAACCAAAAATCCCCATGCCATCCAAGTGGGAGTAGCTTACAGGTCTTTGATGGTAGACAGCCAGGTTTGAAGCATTTGCCTTAGGAAGTTGCCTTACAAGAGCAGAAAATCCATCTCTCCTATTGTCTTCAGGAGCTCAGCAATTTCTGGGAGCTCCCAGCACCCACCCCACAGGCTCTCTTTGTCTGTAAACAAACTTCAGCTCGGCTCCCCCCTCCAGCTCTCTAATCCTTTGCATGAAATCATTACCAGCTACTTGCAATGAACATGCCATTCTTCAGTTCACAATTATTGTTGTCAGCTTCACATAACAGTTCATCCCTTTTCTGCTTAATCAGAGGCATTAGATTTCAGGTATTCATGGAAATAGAGAAGAGTTTTGAGGTTTCCAAGTACTTCTTTTAATGAATCTTGTGATATTTTTAACAAAGAGGTCAGAAATACATATTTCCTTCTTTTCTAAATGTTAACAAAATGCAGAAAAAGAAAGAAAGAAGGGGTGGGGGGAAGCAAGTTTCCAATGATTTTAGTCTGGTGACTGGATGTCCTTTGTGCATCTGTTCAAGTATTTTGTGGTTTGCATTTACGTCTGTATTTGCCCAATTTACAGCTTAAAAAAAATCAATAGTAATGTTATATTTTCATGAAACCAGCATTTTTTAACTGAGATCTCATGAGTAAATTAAATTTCATCCAAGCTGGATTACATCCAAGTTGGATTACAGTTGCAGGCCCTGATCCTGCAAATGCTTATGCACATGAATATTCCCACTTAGTTTATGCCTTAGGCTGGGACTTGAGAGACCTGGAACCTAGTTCTAGGTTTGCTATAGCCTCCGTCTTCCCCAAGTCCCTTATTTGCTCTGTATCTCAGTTTCTGCTATTTACTAAAAAGAAGAAACAAAGAGAAAAGTTGTGCTAATATTGACAGTTGACTTTATGTTGATGTTGCATATATTTTTCATACGTATTTATGAGATATCACTTGCCATGGTCATATATGAGCTATGAAATCATAAAATATATCAAATATTATGGTAAAACAGGCCTTATTAGCTATGCTCATCCCAGACTCTCCTGAAAACTAAAGTTAGTCTGTCACAGAAAAGGTCTTATTGAGGATTCACTGCTTTTCCTCTTGTTCTTCAATATCCTGTTGTTTCTACATCCTCCTGCTTCTGGTATATGCAGACAAATTAAAGTAAACAAGAGCATGGCTAAATTCTTCCATGCAGGGACCCTCTTTTTAGTCTGTACTTCTTTAGGGCTGACAAAATGGATACTACCATGTTACAAACAAATACTAATAACAGGAATAAATTCCAATACAAAGCTTCAGAGAAGCAAATGTTATGTCAAAAAAGAGAACCACTGGAGCAGGTGGACACAAATGCTATAGTGCAACGTACAGAACAAAATTGCCCATGTGGTTGAAAGATGATCTTTGCTGTAGGCAGTTCTCTAGGCTACAACATAAGGTACTACATGAATTAAAAGAGGATCCTAAGCCTTGGAGACATTAAATATGACTTAACATGTTATTGCATGTCAGCTGAGCTACTGTAACTGCCTGTGTATCAGCTCTGCCTCAACACCTTTCATGCCAGGCTCAAGGAAGTTGTACCACCCTGTAACTGCCGTAAGGGCTGAGAGCTCATATATTGACTGTGGCCATAGCTCAGATGAGGTATCGCAATTTGTTCTGCCACAGTAATTTGGGCTTGTTCCTAAAACCCTTGTGCTCTGTGAAGGTCTCAGAAGTAGCTTGAGGGAAAATGGGGAGAAGGAGGAGATTTACCCATTTGTTCGTTTGCAGCAAAATAAAATAGTAGCCTGCCAAGCCATCCTTTAAAAAAATGTTGGTGAAGAGATTGCCTGTTGAAAGATGGAAATGTCTTAAGAATGATATTTTTACTATTCACCATAGTGTAGGTGATAGCACTTATGGAGCAAGTGAGAAGGCATCCCACTGCAATAGACCCTGTGCAGGCAGGGTAGTAAAAATCCAAATCCCTGAAGAGTTCACAGTCAGCAATGATTAACAAGCCCAAGGGCCTGGAAAGTAGGAATGAAACACACTGCTTAACCCTTCACTGGTCTGGAAACCAGTGTAGGGCATGGCATGCACAAAATTTCTTTTGAATGTTCATTGAGGTTGGCATGTTCCTTTGCAGTTTGTAATTTTTATTGTGGGTGTTCTGCGATGCGGCAAACCCTGATCACTTTGCCCCAAAGTGGAATTGAAGTTCATCTAATTGAGCCCAAGTGCTAGGAAGTGAATACACCAAATAATTAAATAAATACATGCAAAACAGAGACGATGAAATTAATTGCTCTGTTCTCCCCAAATGTCTTATAATATTGCTGTCTTCATGAGACACAGGTCTGTGAGGTAATACAGCTTATCAGATATTGAACATTAGGTATACCAAATTATATGCATATATTTACCTCACTATAACACCAGACATATATATATGTATATAAAATAACTTCTTTTCTATAGAAAGCCTATGCATCCGACACATCTTTTTCAGTGCATTACACTACCTCCTCACCAAACATCACTGACTGCAGGACACAGACCTCCCTTCCAATCAATGTATGCACATCCCCTCCTTGAAAGAAGACCATTATCCTATGGTATTTAGGTGGAAAAGCACACGATAGGATCTTAGAGTGGCTGTGGCAAAAAAGATCCAGTGTGATTTATGCGAGGTGCATTGGGAGCTGTCTGATGTGAAGTCAGCAGCTGAAGGGCAATGAATAATTCAGCACCAGGATCCGTCACATCATCTCTCTTCCCATGTTATTGCTGTTTTTACGTAATTGCAAAGTGAAAAATAAATTGATGTCATAAAGAAAGCTGCATCATTTGTCTGGAAATACACACAAGAGTTATAGGTACATTTCTGCTGCTTTGTGAGCCCTGTATGATCCTACTGTGTGCAAAATTAAAAATGTATCTTTATTAACACCTTCTCTAGGGTTAGATGGGTGACCCATGCAGCATGACATCTTTTACGTTGGTGTTAGTAGCCTGCATTGATAGAGAGTGATGTCTCTGAATTGCTTCCTTCAAGCACTCCAGTGCCATTGCCCTTGCTCTGTGCTTCCCTAGCAAAGCTTTAATGCGGACCTGGAACTGAGGCGTCTGCCTGTATTGTATGGGAAATTTTGTTTGTTGAACTGCAGACAAAAATAAAGCCAGGTGGAAGGGTTCACCTGCCTCAGGGGAGATTTGGAAAGAGAAGTTGTGTACAATGTTGCATTTTTTTCCTCTGTGCCTCCAAAATAAAGAACTCAACAAAAAGATAGGATTTGGTCAGTGGACAGGCCAATTCTGTACAACGTAAGAAGCTCAGCTGGCTGGCTAGATACATGCACACAGACATGTACATATACACATACATCTCGTGCTTTCACAGCGTTCTTGGTGTTCATGGGAATTGGTGAGCGGAGGAGCCGGTTCAAGGGATGCTTTCCTTGCCTGTAGAGTGGGCTGACGTTTTGTACTGATTCACAAGCTTTAGCTGGTATGAGAACTTGGAATGCCCCAAAATTCTTGTATTTGGGGCTCGAAGTTTGGGGTTTGCCCCTTTCAGAGGTAGGTCTGAAAAGCAGAGTTCAGGGCGGGACCAAAGAGATTGGGACACAGGCTGGGAAAAGATCTGACTTATTTGTTCTTGTTTTACAGGGAAGGGTGCATTATCCATCATTGTGTTTAAGTGTGACTTGTGCTCTATGCCTTTCTTGCTGTTATTATTTCATGACTAGAAGAAAAAAAAAACCTTTGGTGTATTTCTGCCTTTTAATCTGAACTGTTCCAAAAGATGTCATAACCAGCTCCTGACTCTCTGACTCTCCTGTCTTCCTTATAAAGCACCGTCCCTGCTCTGTTCTTGACTTTGTCCTTGCTAACGCGAGGCTGATGTGAGCAAATGCTATTTCTTAGGAAAGTTCTGACTCAACAATGTAAGCTTTTCAAAGGAGAATGAATGCAATCTGTGAACTGAATTGGCAATGCAGGCAGATTAGAAGAAATGCTATGCAATACCCAGATCATGCCATTTTAATATCTAAAGATGATTGCTTTTAGGAAGGAGACAATAGGTTTAGCATAGAGGTGACAAAACATATTCTTTTTGCCTTTCCTCTTGGTAAACAAACTTCTTTCAGAAATGAAATGAAGCTGTATTATGCAACAGTGATGGAAAAGGGAAGACGTGGCATGGGGACTGTCCTCCAGCTGGTAAGATAATAGGTATTTACCAACAGGAGCCAGTGGGCTGCAGAGACCTTCTGATACCTTTTGTCTTGCAGGGCTTCATATTCTTTAAGTTAGGCTGTCAAAAGTGAAGAGCTGTGTGGGGTTTTTTTCATTCATATTAGTTGCTTTTCTCAAAGGTCAGGTAAGCTGGAAAAGTCCTCACTTTTAGGGTCAAGCATCCCTCAGAAGCAGGTTTTAAAGGAGGGCTGGTGAGCGGGAAGAGCAGCAGAGGGATGCTGAAACAAGGAAAGAGACCTAGAGTAAAGCCCTGCGAGGGGTAATACAGGTTGGAAGAAACTTATTCAGTTAAGAGACAAGATCTCCAATTCTTAGCAGTTAGGCAAAATACCTCTGCAAAAGACTCGTTTTGAGTTCTCAGCATTTCCAACTGATCCTGCGAGATCACACTTTTCCCCAAACCTTCCTTAATTTGTCTCTGTTGTTCTCTTCCAGCCCAGCCTTGGAGGGTGGAGGTTGGTATATCAGACTTGGTTTTCTTACTATTCATGCTGGTGTTATTCCATCAGTAGAGAAAGAAATTACTCTATTGTATACTCTGCTTTCCATCGTCTGAAGTAATGGAGGGCTGGGATAGGCTGATAATGGGAAAATGGGGATAATATAGTTATTATTGCTTCTGGATGCTGGGGAAAAGTCTTGACAGAAGAATCAAAAAGGGAGAGTGTAAAGATTACCAGCTGGACAGTGTAGTAGAGTTTCCTTGTATATCAAATCCTCAACATCATATGTGACTACTCCGTGATGATCTATAGTATCACCAACCTACATACACTGGTTGTTAACCCAGTCTAAAACACCATGAGACTTGATTAACACTCACAGATTTATTATTTCTAAAAAGCATTCAAATTCTTTGGTTTTGCTTATGGGTTCCAGGCCTTCAGCACATGCATTTTTAAGTCTTTTTCAAGCACAGTGACACTGTGAAACATCCTACACTTTGTTTTTTGAAAAAAAAAAAAAGAAAAAAAAAGAATGAAACCTAAATCATTACAAAGTTACTTAAGTCAAAGAACTGGAGCTCTTTTAGGAAATAAAATTTTGCCAGGCTCTCAGTAACATGGTGAAGTTTGGCAGCACTGCAGGAATTTTGGTCTTAGCAATTTCTTACCAGAGTTAAAATAGGACAGAAAAAGAAAAAGTAGAATTTTAGAAGTTCCTTTTTCTCTTATTGCTACTAATTCTGGGGGGTTTTGGTTTTTTTCCTGTTACTTTTTTTTTTTTTTTTTTATTCTGCTGAGCCTATTAGTTAATGCTGCAGTTGTGGCCCTCCCCACCAGGTGATCCTCCCTCTTGTTCTTGTTGGCCCTTAGCCCAGATTCTCCTGCTTCATTCAGTGATCCCAGGTCTCTCTTGTGTTTTCATACTCTCTATGGTCCTTCTGACAGCGTTAGCAGGTGAGCCTCTTCTAGGTCTTGCACCAATATCCTTCTCTTCTGATTGCAAAGGCAGCTCTGTCCCATCTTCCCTTGTCATGTCCTACTTCCAGCCAGTATACCTCCCACTGAAGGACAAGAGGTAAGTGCCCACCTTTATTTTCACTGGCTTAAATCACCCTGTACCAAAGCAGTTTTGTTCCTTAACTCCCCCTATGACATAATAAATTGCAGGTCCAGGGCAGAGGTTACTACAGTGGTAAGTAACAGGAATTACTTCCCTAGCTCAAGCAAAAGATTACTTTTGTCCAGGATTCCTGGAAACTTACTGGTAATCGAAGCAAAAACTTGCCGATATAAGCAACCCTACAATATTTTTCCATGGAAATAAAGTGACAAAGCTATGAAGTAAGAAAAGTTTTAGCTAGCTTCCAAAGACACTTCTTAAAAATGTAATGATTAAAAAAAAAAAGGGGGTAGCAAAAAAACCCACCCACCAGAAAGTGTCCTTTATAATCTCTTTTTAGAAAAAGTGCTTTGCCTTCTGGAAAATAAAATCTCAAGCAAATAACAACCTCCTCCTGCTCGCCCCCATACCAGCAATCTTGAATATTTCAGGGATTGTAAATAATGAGGACTCAGTTATCTTCATGGAGACAATGATGTTGTTCTTGAAAACACTTAACTGGGGTCTTGGTTTTAAGAAGAAATATTCCTCAGTGCATTATTGCTGTGAATTGTAAGTGCTGAGTTTTCAAGTATTTCCAAGCACATGCTTCACATTAAAATGTAGGGTTTTCTTCTAATTTCTCATCCATTAATGGATAAACTCTACTGGGGTTTTGAATGCAAAGACATCAGAAAAACACATGGATAGTTTATTTCAGTTTATAAGCAAAGTTTTCCTAAAGCCACTGGCATGTATTGTCTTGTAGCTGGTCAGACAAAAAGTAAACCAGAACTGTCACCTGAATTCTATTTTATTACATGTACCTTTAACACTAAGGAACTGTGTAATTCAATATAGGATGTAGGTGAGAAGAGTCTAATCCAAACCAGTAGTTGATGTTGTATTCCTTTTTCTGATGCTTAATTTCTAGCAGTTCCATGAAAAGTTTTGTAGACACTTTCCTGATGTGGATAATAAGGTCATTTCAAGTGCACGTTACCTGGACTGTGCTCTCTTGCATCTGTTTGGGATAGTGATAAAAATTTACTTCTACCTGATACTGGAATTGCTTTGCACAAAATATACAGGGTGGGGGGGAACCCCCAACAATTCAGCAGTTGTGTTCTTGCAAGTTTAATTTGGAAAGCAATCATATGTTTTCTATAAAGCCTGTTATAGCTGTTTGGGGAGGGGACTGTGGAAGAGGTCTTGTTTGTTTTTATGCCCGGTTTAGTTCCTGAGAAATGCTTTCCTTTCCATTTGGACAAATAACTGCAGCACAGTATTGCTGAAACCCCAACGGAAGTGAGTTTACCTGGCCTACTGGTTCCAGTTTGGTGTGAGTCCCAGGGTAAAGATACGCAGCTGCTGAAGTTCAGTATGCCCAGAAAAATCTACCAGGAGCAACCACCACTGAATCAGAGCTGTAGGAACATAGCCTTTCTGCTTCGCCAGCGTCTGACTGAAGCAAGAACAACAGGAGGTTGGAGCAGAGGCTTTAAGCTGTGACTTTATTGCTTCTGTTGCTGTTAAAATATAGTATTACCACAAATTGTGCAGCCCAGGTTGCTAGCTTTGAGGCTCCAGTCTCAGTCTCCATGTACAGCATTTTCATTGATCCTTATCTAGACAAGCAACTTGTTTTGCTGCTAGGATTATAATCTTCTTTAAGAGAGTGATCAGCGCAACGCATGTTCTTTCCTCCAGCGCAAAAATACAAACTAATTAAAAATGTTTCTAGGCAGCTGGCACTGGTGTGCAAGACTAACAAGAAGTTCAGCACTTCTGTGGAGAGGAAAGGGAATCCCAGTAACAGAAGAGTTTATAGTCAATCATTTAAGGTCAACATAAATGCTGCAAGATTTGGGTCTTTTTGTTCATGTTGTTAATAAGAACCATTTAGAATATGACTCTTTCAAGCAAATTATCTTCCCAGAAAACACAAACCAAATAAAACTAGAGCATTTAGTTCAAGCTTGTAATGTAGCATACTAATTAGTCTGTAAAAATTAATTAGTATAAGGAAGAGTAAGATACTGTGGGCCAAATTCTTTGGTGACTTCAGTGGGAGAAGTGCTTGTATACCTGAGGGTAGCGTTTAGATTGCCCTTTGATCTTAACTTTTGGAGCTCAAGTGCCAAACTTTATTAAAGATTAATTCTTAGAGCCCATTTTTAAAATATGGACAGCCATTCCTAGAGGCAGATGCATCCAGCCTGTGGCTGTGGGAAAGGTGACACTACAGACCTCGCAGAAGGCAGCTTCATAAGGCTGGGGACCTTGACAGTGCTAAAATATAGCTTCAGACCCTATAACACCACTTCTTTGAGCAAATAGGCACCTGATTTCTGTTCTCATGGGATGGCTAAATGGTGCTGCCCATTTGTACAGTGAGAAAAAAAAGACAAGTCCTGTAAAGAGTTGCCCTGTCTTATGTCAGTCATTTGTGGACTAAATGTTAGTTAAAGAAAATAGAATAACGTCCCACTGCATACAGGCATCTCAGATATGGCACTTCAATGGGGATTTGTTAATTGATTTTTTCTTTTTTTTTTTTTTTTTTTACTCTCTGTAATTGTTTTACTTTTTTTCAATTGTTCTAAGATATTATTTTTCTCGCTCCTCCAGCCCCTACATCTCTCACCCATCCCTACCCCAGTGGTTGCTGACACCCTAGTGTGACAAATGCAGAATCAGCAGTTTGCGTGGCAGTGCCCTCATGGGGGCAGGAGGCTGTGGTAAGGCAGAGTAACGATAACAATTTTTTAACCCAGTTGCCTTTCAGACTAATTCTCAGTTGAGTTTGCAGGTTTTAAACCTCTAATATCAGGCAACTGCCTCCCCTCCCTCAAATGCTGCAAAAGGCTATTATTTTTTGCAGACTAACAGGAAGAATTATAAATTTGGATATTTATGTAGTGATAAAGGTATTTCACTGTATCATTGGCATAGTATTAAATATAGCCTGGCAATATTTGATGCACGTGCTGTTATTCCTGGTTTTCTGATGACAGGTCAGGGAAACCCACAAAGCTCTCACAGAAATCAAGGGTCAGGTGCCTAAGCATTTTTTGGCTCTCTGTCTGTATCACTTGTCCACAGGGATGTGGGAAAAGGAGGACTGGTTCCAGGCTGAGAAGGTTTCCCAGTATGTGTCCTGGTGTCTGCTCCCTTGTGCTGGGAGTTCTGTCTCAAGGAAAGCTCTGTCTCATGATCTCAGAGATTTGTGGTCAAGCAGTTTTGCTACAGGTGGAGGGCAAAGTTTCTCCTACAGCAGGTAGAAAATGATCCGTTACCATTTTGTGTACCTGGCATGGAGAGGTCAGATGGCTGAGGTATATGTGAAAATAAGTATCTTTGGAAATCAAAATAGAGTTTCTCAAGGATTGTATCTGACTAATGACATTAGTGTTGTCTGTGAATGAATATTTCACCAATGTGAAAGAATTCCCTTTTTGGCCATACAATTTTCTGGTATATGTATTTTATTTATTGAATAAAGGGAGCTTTATTTGCTCACTTTGAGGATAATGTAATTTGAGCTCATGACTCTTCCCTTTCCAAACGGTGTCAGGTCGGAGTGGTTTGGGTGATGCTCCCAGAGTCCCAGCAGAGTCGTGGTTCAAGGGCTTCCCTTTTCTTTTTTGGCAGATAGAGTATTGGATGCTGATCCAACATCCTAGGAGAATGATCCTTTTCTTCCTTCACATATCTCCTCAGCTGCTGAGCAGCTGAAGAGCTGACAGAATTAAATTACATTGCTGCTGCTGCTATTAACAAAGAGTAAAGAGAAACTGTTACATCTGGCTCCACTTCTTTGCCAGAGTCTTCATTTAATTGTTTTCTAATTTGAAGAAAACCACAAATGACAAGATGAAACTGCTAGAAATGTAAATACAAGAGTCAAATTGCTCTTGTCAGATTTCTAGTTCACAAACCACGGTAATGTGATTCTGCATATCTGACCAATAAATAGGGGCTGCAGCGAGTGGATGCTGTGGATTTCTCTCTCCAAATTCGCAGTCCCCTCACTCACAGTCACAAAAATACTTTCATTTGAAAGAACATCGAACGTGCTGAATTTGAGGATCCAGCTTGACAGCTGCAGACTTCTTCAGTGCATGCTCCAGGACAGTGTTCCTCCTTGGCAGTAAATGGGGAATCCACACTGAGCTGCCTGGAAAGGCTTCATTATTTATTCTCTGCCACTTTTACAATGATTTTTTTTTTTTCCCCTCCTTATTTTAGTCAGGTAATGGCCAAATATATTTGAAGAATACAGAAAGTTTCACAGACTGTAGTATGAAGGTCATCCAATTTCTAAATGCATGCTCAAAAGTCAGTAGTTATGCTCTTTCCTGAAAAATACAAACAAAATAGTACCACTAGTCATTTTTCTCTAATAAATTTGCAAAAAGTTTGATACTCGGATGAGAAATTTAGAGCAAAGTATTCCTGAACAGATTGTTGGTGAAGAATGAGGTTTATCCTTTAGAAAGTCCTTATGAACAGTAAAGTCCAAGTCATTTTACAAATGGTTTGTTAGTCAAAAATAAGACGTTGACAGTTAAAATACAGAAATGCAAACAAAATCTGCAAGCTAGTATTTCTTTTCAAATTGATGTCTGACACTTAGAAACTTACAGTCATGATCCTGAGCTCCACCGGGCATGTTTACACAGTCAAATAACGAAATCAATCACCACTAAGGGATTCCCTGGCTGAAAGAAATTCCCAGGTAACGTGAGGACCCTTTATTCCTTTACAAATATGTTGCAGCCTATCAGCGCTGGCAGTGCCTGGCAGATAGCTGACCCTTTTGTGAGACGTCCCTACTGCAGCTTTGAATGACACAGTTGGCCAAGTTGCTGAAACTCATATATTTCCTTTGAAGCTGCCCCATTGTGGAGGCTAACAACCTTACTGGCTTGATCCCTATCTGCTGCACGGGTCAGCTAGCAGGTCGGTTTGAAGGACAGCTCGTTGGGGCTGCAATGTCATGTGTGGAGTGTTATCAAAACGCTGCTTTTCCAATCTGTTTGAGTTTGGTTTGTTTGCCGTGGAGTTCTCGCAGCAAAGCTAAACATTGCTCGCGATGTGACTTAAACACAGAGCTGCAAGAGAGGAGCAGAGCCCTGGGGGGGCAGAGAGGAGCGCAGCCAACAAGCACCAGTAGAAAGTGCAGCTGTCACAGAAGAGAGAGAAGTTAAAAAGGGAAGGGGAAAAAAAAAGCCTTGACTGTCCCTCAGGGGCAGGGGCTGCTGTCGTTCCAAATGCCGACAGCTTTCCAAACTAAACCAAAGCTATAAAATATGAAATATAATGAACAAAAGTTGGCACCCACCCATGTGTAGCTGTCAACCTAATAAAAACAAAACTATCTGGCAGCTGGCACTTAGGTGCTGGGAGATGCCAGCTTTGGACTCCTGCAGAATAGGTCTTGCGTTTGCCTTCTACTTCTGGGTGTTTGCTAGATTTTAAAACGTGTACCCGAGGGTGAGGAAAGAGGCACCTCCATGCCTAGGCAGACCTTGGTCATCAAAATGAGCATCTCCAAACTGTGTGTCCCTTCACACTTTCCTACATAGAGAGGACAAACAGAAAAAGAGTGGTGGAGACTGGATGTTACCCCATTTTGGTTCCACTTCCCCTGTCATTTATTTGTTACGTGCTGGTCTAAGCTGTTGAGCTGGCCACTGTAAGTGGAACTGACTTGCTTTTGATGTGGATGATTAGCAGATTTGGTGGCACAAAGCTGGCAAAGGGCAGAACTCCAAACCAGGACTCAACAATTGTCTAAAGCAAATATAAAAAAAAAAGAAAAAACTTATTTACTAGACCATTTAAGAATCAATCAGAAGTGGGATTCGTGGGGGAAAGGGAGTGACAGTCTTTCCCTATACCAGTGCTGGGGCAAATGTATGTTCTCTCTATATTAATAATTAATTCCAGACAATTAGAGAGGTAGGTAGGTCAAAGCAGCTGATCATGACACCCCTACATATCCACTCTGTGAGAGTCAGTGATTTTACTCTGGAGTAAATTTAGATTGGATTGGGTGTCCTCACGTCACATGCGGTTCAAAGAGGTCTGAAGGACCAGGCACTGATTTGGACTTCATGTTCCGCAAGAAGTTGGGGCACATTTGGCATTCACCTGGACTGGAGCATCTCATGTAGTTTCCTCCAAAAGGGATCCCATTCAGGTGTGGAGGAACCACTTTGTGATTGAAAGCAATGCATGGTAGATGGGGATGTGTGAAGGATTCACTTCAGAGCTGCACTGCTGCACCAAGCTGAAACACTGGCATAGACATAATCGGAGTGCTGCACAATGCTCTAAGCAAAGAATGTTTTTAAGAGCAGAATGTGTCATTTGGGAAGCAATCAGGTTGCGATGCTCTGGTTTTTTTAGCCTATGCTCACTGGGGAGTCTGGATCCCCAGCTCTGGCTGAGAGGCAGACTGCTTTCCAAGTCGACACTAGCAGAGTAAGGTACCATGTGTGGGAGGAATCGTGGCAAATCCAGGCCTTTAATTGCAATGTAATCCTAAGATATTATACCTGCTTTGTGCCCCCACACTCCAGGAATAAATAGCTATCTGCAATTTTTTTACATTTTCTCTGAAAACTGCTCCTTGTTACAAAAGAATCTACCTTGAGTGTGTCTCACTCCTCACAGACAAATTGCTCGGTGGAATCTCCTGTGAATCTCCCCCTCTGTAGGTTAGAAAGTATTTGTTCATTTTTATGAAGGGCAGCCTCTCGATATTTAGTGCAAACAGACCATCCCTCAGGCACCTGACACTCATGGCAAACAGACAAGTCTTTCGGTAAATGACAGTGCCCCTGTAGAGTGGAGAAAGCAGTTGGTTACAGACATTCAAGGGCAGAGAGTGAAGATTTCCATTGCAGGGACAACACATCTGTGGCTGAGTACAGCCTCCTTTGCTTATCTGCCAGCAGACTTGACCATGCTTTAAGGGTCTGGGACTTGCTCGTGTTTTTAACAAAACACGTTCCTTCTTATCTGCAGTGAATTTGCCAACCATCCCCTCCCAGCTTTCACTGGCACTGAACCAATCTATACCACTCATCCCGCTGGCTCACGGGCTCTCATGGTGATAGAGGCAACCTGCTTCCCATCAGAAAGGTTGACTTAATACTGTGCACTTCAGTTGTATAGATCATCACAGAAAAAATGAAACCAATTCTCTGTTGAGAGAGTTTGAGAGGATCCCCTGTTGCCATTGTGTACTACAGTATTTGCATTAAAGGCTTCCTAGTTAAGGGAATTCTGTGAACAGGCACTCACAAACGTACTGCTTCTCTCTCAAATCTGAAGTAAATATGGCACCCAAAGAATGGCCATGTATAACTGGTCCTCTCTCCTCTGAAACACATCCACCATGTGCACATACATACAAGCATATGCATACATGTAATCCTATATAGCTGTTTAGAAGCATTTGCATGGGCTCGGAGGTTTTCATGGCTGAAAGGAAATTTTCATTAAAAATAACCTATGGGAAGACGTGATCTGTCATAGTCAACTTACTAATGGTTAGTTGCAATATACATAAATAGGTGTGCTATGTACTGTTTATCTGGCTCTTATGTGTAATTAAGGTTGTTGTAGAAAGATTTGCTTCCAATTCACTCTGCCTGTGGGTCTGCCTAATGTCTGCTGAGATCCCTGCTTTATGTCACTCATTGCAATCGAGAGGATATTGGAGTTTGCTCTTATATATCAATATGCTCTTGTGTCAAGATAATAAAGGAGCAAAAATGGAAGTGTTTGTATAGCAAACATGAAGATCCAAGTGAAGCTATAAGGCCAGCTAATCTGGGCTTAAACCACGGATCCTTTTCACTTACTGGAGTTTTAAATGGTAGCCATGAAATTCCTTTTTTCTGGCACCAGAGATTACCTTAATCTTTCACACAAGGTATGCTGCAAACCCCAGTGAAGGGAATTTCAGCATGGATATCAGATATGAAATATTGTCAGTGAGGGTGACCCACTGCTGGAACCTGCTCCCACGAGATGTGGGAGACTCTGGTCTCATTTTAGCCATTTAAAAATTTGTGTTCATACTAAGCTAGTTGTCCAGTATCCCACAAAGGTTAGCAGTGAGAAAGACACCTTCAGAGTCAGTCCAGCCAATCTGTCCTGAGAGATGTTGAAATCCTTGCAGAGGTACCTGCTTTTCTCCACAGGCTGCTGAAGGAGACTTGGGTAATTTAGACTAGATAGTTACCTTCTAGAGAGCTGAATTTAGATTATGTTGGTTTAGTCCTGCCCATCGAGGCTTGCTACGACATGCTTTCCCTGAACCCCTGGCTTCCTGGTTTAGACACCTGGATCACTGACTGCAAACCATGGGATGTGCAATACAGGACATCAGGCTGGATAACAGCTTGGATAATCACAGTGGTCTCTTCCTCCCTTAAAAAAATCTGAGATTTGAAGATAGGGCCAGGACTGCGGTATGCAGTTTGCACGTTCCATCGAAAAAGTCAGAACTGAGAAAGAAGAAGTATGATCCACAGAGGTGCTGTCTGAAGCTGCAGATGCTTTTCCAGATAGGAGATCGGCATATGGGGAGAGCTTGAACAATGGACCATTCAGGATGGTCTCTCTGGGACAGCACGCGGGTTGTGTTGGCTGCAGAAAGAATCTCCTTTGGAGAAGATATTCTTTCCTCACTCTTGAGAGAGGGAGACAGAGTAATGTCACTAAAACAATGCCTCAGAAAAACCTTCTAGGGAGGTTTCTCTTTAGTCTCATTTGAAATGCTAGAAGCCCAATTTTTTTCATGTTTTTGTTTTAATGATACATTCTTGCAAGGATTCAATCTGTCATCAGAGGGTGTATGAAATTCCCTCTGACAATTATAGGGGTTCCACCCATAGATCAAAAAAAAAAAAAAAAAAAAAGAAATAAAAGAGGAAGAAAGAAAGAATAGCTCCCTGTCTATCAGCAGCCCAAGGCCCACAGTTGCACTCTGCCAAAGGCTGCACAGCATGTAAGTTGTTGTGATCATTCCCATCAGAAAACAAAATTTTTAGCTAGGAACAACTCAAAAGATTTCACATGGGCAGCGCCTGCATGCACCCAAATTAGTAGCAGGTGTTCTACTCTATTGTATGTTAGTTTTGCGGTGGAAAGAAAGTACTGCCAGGTCAGCGATAGAAGGGGTTCATGCCTCCTTCTCACCCCTCCTCCATTCTTCAGCTTCCAATCCACACGGATCCCTGCCTTGGCCATTCTGCGTGCTTTCTTGTCATCAGCACCATCAGTAATGGTTTCCTCGCTTCGGGTATGAGTCGGGTTGCGCTCCGTGCCAGAATGCTTTGGAAGGAAATCATTCCGAGTCAGCCTAATGCCATAACAAGCTCTGCAACAGCTGCAGCAGTGATATGCTGGCAAGCTGTGTTGACCTTTTAAAATGAATAAAGAATGACTATTTCCACAGTACATATAACTCTTGTCCCAAACCCTATCTGTGTGCCCAGACAGCACAGGCATGCTGCTGAATTTGCAAGGAAGCATTTTTTATTTTTGCTTTTTTTTAATGTCAAATTTTATCAAAGCCTGTAAAATTATTTTACAAAGGTTAATCCTCTGAAGTTTAAAGTCAAAAGATCCCATTCTAGAGGATGGCAAACAGGCTCTGAGAGGTTAAGGAATTTTGTAATGATCATTCTGTGCACTTGTAACACGCACGAGAATAAAACCTGGAACTTTCAGGTCTCAGTTCCCTGTTAATCCAAGCTCCATCCTTTAAAGAAATGCGTAATTGAAGAAACAGGGTGTGTATACAGTGATCTTTTCCAGCAGTCTGCAGTCTAGAGAGTTCCCAAGCCAGAGATTCTGAAACCCAAATCTTGTTTACTAGCCACTTAACAATCTCCTCCACGGGTTTGCCTTTCATCCAACACCTATTGCTGTCCTGTAAGCCAGGATGGTGGTCAAATGTTTGGAGATCTTCAGAGCTGGTAATCTGGCACTGTCCCTTGGAGAAGAAAGACTGTACTGAAAAACTCCAGTTAAAAAGGTTGTATCATAATTTAGTGGAGACCAACTGGTTTCACCAAGCTCCTGGTTACCTGTCAGCTCAGCTCACCTAGAGAGATTTCCAAGGTCCTTAGCCCTACAGCACCCCACCAAGGAGGCTGCCCTAGTGTTCAGCTCTGGGGGGTACACAGGTTTCATCTTCCTGCAGCAGTCCTTCAGGCTGGGATGCTCTATGTCCCTCCACATTTTCCATTGTGAAATTTTGGAGCTTCGTTTCAAATTAAAAAAAAAAGCCAGATACCAAGCTAGCCTTTTTGTCAGTGAGCTCTCATCCACGAAAGCAACCTGAGAGCCCTCCTTTCTGCACCACCAGCGCTGGTTCAGAAGTCTGGAAACGCAGCTGCTATTTTCTGCTCAGTCAGAAGCTTCCTGTATGACCGGAAGAAAAACGTGTATTTGTGTGCCTCAGTTACCCTTGACGAAAAAGGAGACAACGGCACTTAAGCTCACCAAATCACGGCAATGAAGATAGCGGGGCACTCAAATTCTAGACCTGTGTAGAGCTGTACAAATAGCCTAGGTATGTATCGAATTTTAGCCATTTCAGTGATGCAGCAGGAAAAATCCATCTATTGACCCAAAGCATAACAGACACCAAGCTTATGGGAAATAAATATATTTCCATTAGTGTGCTTTCATATTACATCTACGTTCAAAAAATGTTGATGAAATTGTTACAACTGCATTGTCAGGAATGTGGACTTACTGAAACTGCTATTTTCTTGCTGGAAAGAAGGTTAGTTTAACAAAGTTTTCATCACTAGAGAGTTTTTTAAATGTTCCAAATTATCAAAATGCTTTCTTCCAATATTTTCCAAATTAAAAAATCATTTTTTTATGACTTTTTAAAACAAAAAAGTCACTCAACGCCTACAAAAATAGTAATAAATTAAACATTTTAAAACTATTTGAGACAAAATGTTTCACTTGGCCTGAACTGTGTCTCCCACTCACAGCAATTGTCATATTAGACTTTCATCTCAGTTCAGGATATAGCTTTTTTCCTAAAACTGTGACTATCTTCATGGATGAAAAAAATTTTCCCACAGAATATTAACGTCCACATAAGAGCACAAAAGCTATTTTTTTATGAAGATGCACTAAAATCAAGGCCATTGTCAATGAATCATGAAAGTGGGCTTGCTTGTTGAGTTTTCCATAATTCTCTAGGAAAACTCTTATTTTCTACCTCGTTCTGCACAGGCAAACAATGTACGCTGGAGACATTGTGGTCCATATGGAGAGGAATGTTGAACCCAAGCCAGATGTTTGTAAACCTTAACTTTGAAATGTGGCACAATACCACAAGCTGTCAAGTTGTGTAAAAGCTTAAGCAAAGACAAAAACAGAACGTAATATTTACCAGATGAGATTTCTCTGTAATCTTGTTGGAATTTTGGGAGTATCCAACTTTCATGGATTTTGAAATGAGCTCTGTATCTTTTTTTTTTTCTTTTTTCTCTCTCTCTCTCCTATGAAGAGGGATAAGGAAAAAACCCATGCTAATAAAAAGGAAACATTTTACATGGGCAAACAATGGACTTAGAATGTCCCTGGGCAATTTATGATGGGTATATATTTTCTTGAAGACTGAATCCCATGGAAGATGTACATTTTTGGCATGGTATTTAAAGACTTTTCCTGAAAAAAATTTCTATTTCTGGATCAATTTACTAAATTGGTAGTAAGTAGGACAATACCATAGTATTAACAACATTTTTCATAATGCCTGAACTATTGCAGTAACATATGTTAAAACAGTGCAAAGCTATCCAACATATTTTACATCTTTTGCCAAAAATAATTTAATTCATCCATATAAAAAGATGAGTAAAATATTTCACTACTTGAATTAAAGACATACGACTCAATTCAGAAATAAAATACTAACTTAAGGAGTCTAAGGTGATATTTTTTGCTCTCTGCTGAGAAACTTATCCTTGTTGGTTTCCTGCTTTTAGTTTTTGCGAGCCCCCAATATTTCCAAGGTGCTGTTCTCTATAGGACGAGGCTGGTATCCTATTAGACCTCTTCCCCTGCTAATTAAAAACTAAAGGCCTGTCTGTGGATGTGATCCCAGGGCTTTTTCCACTGCTCACCTAGCCCAAGAGGAGCTGGACTCTGGCTAACGAGAAGTTGCTGAGACCTCACCTGGAAGCAGGGAATGGGTATATGAGGACAGCATTCCCCACCCTACAGAGACCTTATTGCCTTTGAGCCTCAAATTAATAGTGTCTGGTGGGGGGGGGGCAACCAGTTTCTGCCATGTCTCAGCTGGCAGAAGACCAAGAAGGGATTCTGTCCAGCTGGCATAGTTTATTGCAGCCACTGGGCTGCTCAATATCACCCTGGATGGGATTGGCAAGGATTGCACTGTAGAATCTGGGATTTCTCCAGTGCTTTGACACACCTCCCTGGTACTTACGTTTGCTGTAAGAGAGATACATAGCATATATGTTGTGGTGGTGAAGAAAACATTTGTTGAAGGAGTGACTGAATTGGCGCCAGCAGTTCTGTCTTTTTCAAAATATCCTCAAGATCCAAAAATAGCAAATGCACAAATCTGCAAAGAATGATGGGCTATTTTGAGGGTTATGTTGGATCTGGTTCCCAGCATCAAGGAAACGAGAGCAGTACATTCTGTTGAATCTCTGCTAAAACATAACTGAGAACAGTGATTTGCATCACTTTATACTCACCAGAGTCACGGGGATTGTTGTTTGTGTTGCTTTGTTTTGCTGTTTGTGCCAACAGCAATTGAATTTAAGGACTTCATTTTCCAGGAAGTCTCCATCCAGCTACTGAATCGGTGTGCACATCATTTGCATGCTCAAACAATAGAATGTGAATATACAAATTGTATTTGTGTGTACAAATCAAGTCATTAGCATGTTAGTTAATTTGCATTGCAAATTGAGTGCCAGACTTTCAATATTTGGCTCTCACTAAGGCTATAAGATAGAGGAAAAGAAAGAAATACAGAAATCTTGAGACTTTTGGTTTTGAACATTGTAAAACATGATTATTGACATCTGTCCAAGTGTATTTAGTTGCATGGAAAATACAGTCTATGGGTATATATTCATACTATTCTACTTCAGGCAGGCAGAGACCAAAGCTAGATGGCAAAGTTACTTATGACGTAAATATAGGAACAAATGTGTCTCCAGGCTGTTTATTCAAAGTAGAGAAATTAGATATCTGAAATAGCCAGGAATACATGATATGATGACTTCTTTGCTTACCACTGTGTTGAACCAATACTGAACTACACAAAGCTTGTCAGCTCCCTCCCCCTGCCCCCATCTTCTAGAGCATCAGGATGCTGTAAGATCAACTAACAGCTAAGTAGTTTTTTCAGTACATGACTGTGGGCACAAAGATCTCCCTCATTCCGAGTAAACAGTAGCTTCCATTTTCCCCAGTAGTTGCTGGTTTGAGATTGTAATGAGAGTTCCCACACAGCAACCCCCCAAGTTCCTGGGTAAGATTTCAGCTGGAATAGTTGCCTCCTAATGGAGCACGGTCCTTTATTTGGATGTTATTCACATGATTCTTTTCCTAAAGACATCACCCAGTGGGACTTCCGCAAGCAAAATTGTTGCAGGACTGCAGCTTGTATTTTGCCTGGAAAAATGAGTATTTGTCAAATGATTAGTAAGTCATATGTGATCAACAGGCAGCTCACTTCCTGTATTTTCAGTAAAAACAACTCCTGGAAACTCTAATTCTAGGAAAGGATTAGGCTCATCTTTTCTGGTTGTGCTCGATGAACAGATAGGACTTGTCAGATTGGATCAAGGTCACGTATCACCCACTTCAATACCCAGAATCCCAGATATTTTCAGAGGAAAGTGAGGAATCCCTGATGTCTGCAGATGCTGTCCATTTTCCGCCAAGAACACCTGGGGACATCTAAGCCCCCATTAGGTAGAAATGAACATAAAATCCAAGCCACGAAGTTCAGCATCTGGAAGCTATGTATTTTTAAAATACTTTGTTAGCACTTGTTACCCATTCTTGCTGATGTATGGATGGAAGTGTCATTCTTATTAATGAGGAGCCAGAGATAAAGGTCCAAAATTTCCATGTTTTGAAAGTGGGCATGCTGGTTTGTAGCACGGCTATAGACATGAAGGTGGAAGAGAAATGTTCGAGACCAGTGAAGATTTGGGTGTGATTTGCCTTTGAATAAAGGGTTTCATTCATCTCAAGGTGAGCTAATATGGCTTGCGTTTAAAGGATATCTAGAAGGACACTGCGGATGGAGAGTGAGGTGGAAGGAGTACTGTACTAATGCCTTTAAAATCACTTTCTACAAAGTAGATGATTGTTAATTTAGACTTGTTTTCTTAGCTGCTATTTTTTAATACAAGACTGAGACAGAAGACACGAGATGTAATAATTACCCATCAAGACTTGACTTTAAAGAAAAAAAGGAAAACCAACCAACAACCTGAAAACAGAAATAGAAGTTGTGAGGAAAGGGGGGAAAATAGGAAATGTAATTCATTTATTCAATGCTGGTATTAAGGGAAAACCAAGGTTAAAAAGAAAAAAAAGTATGTCTTTGCAAAGCTCTAATAGATATGCCAGATCCTCTCTTTTGCTTTCAGCAATTGTGGTGCATATTGTTGGCAGTGGTTCAAAGAAATGAAGTGTTCGTTCCCTGGGAATTGTCTTTCACACAAAAAAAGTAATTAGGGGAATAAAAGAATATGATGTATTAGAAAATGGGAGCCATAACAAACTACCACGTAAGCTGCCATGGCTAATTCTTCTTAACATTCTTTTAACCACTTTCAAACTTGTAACCGCATCCCAAACATTTCACATTTTCTATCTCGTCAAAAAATTCTGTATGGCCCATCTGATGAGGGCAGAGATGTCAAACATCTAAGTGCGTATTGTGTGTCCTAGTGACAAATATGTTCCCTTGGTGTAGGAAAAGGGCCAGAAGGTACAAAGGGAGAGTGAGTAATCTATTTATAACTTTTACAATGCCTTGTAAGAGGAGATCTTGGGAACTCTTCTCCTGGGGTGGCTGATTGTGCTCTCTCTGATGTGGACTCTGCTAAGTACGGGTAGGAATCCTATTACTGACCACTACAAAGGACTGTGTGGTTTAGTTCAGAATATAAAATTCATATTATGAATGCTGTATGGGGGCGGAGGGGGGAGGGAAGTAATATTAGCCTTCTGAAGAAGAGGAGACTGTCATGAATAATGCAACAGTGGCTCTCCGGGAGTCACACAAATGGATCGGATTTAAGATTCCTTTGCCAGTGATAAGGTCATCCATAGGGATGCTTTACATTTCTGCAGCACTTCCCAGGTACAGGTCTCAAAGCACTACGAAGCCCGTAAATGACTGTGATTTCACAGAACCTGAGAGGCTGACAAGTGTTAATACACCCCAGGTCCAGATGCGGGAAAGGGCGGAAGGACAAAAAAGAAGAGCTGACCACTAAGTTGGCACAGATGGAGCCAGCCCAGCCCAGCTCTGACCCCTGGTTTCTGCTGTCTTTGGTTGGAGGATTGTTTGCCCAGCCCTTGTCTCAGTGCCAAAATAGTCTATGAGGGTCGGATGGAAGTCCGTGTGAGTGACTGTCCCAAAATAGGGGTTTGGAAAAACTCCAGGGCAATTTGGTATCTAAAATCGGCCACTGGGTCCTCGGGGCTACCAGTGTCATTACCAACAACGTTGCGTGGCACTGTACAGAGGAGAGCAAAGCTGGATCCTGGTGGCAGCATCCCAGCCATTTTCAGCGTGGACCTGACACAGCCAAAGGCCTCCTGGGAGAGCTGAGATGTGTCAGCTGAGGCACGCGGGGACGTCGGGCGCAGCCCTGGCTGTGGCCCCAGGACAGTGCCTGGGGAGGGCAGGCAGTGCTGCTGGGGCCACCCCCCCCCGAAGGATGAGTGCGCTTGGGCGAAGCTGCCTATCGACCACTGAGCCAGCTTTGGGCACACCTCCTGGTGATGTTACCCTGTCCATTCAGGATGGATAAAGCAGAAATATCAGACAGAGCGGGTGCACTGCTTCGCTGCTATGTGACTTCCACGGCTACCGGCACCTTAGAAGTCAATGCTGGATACAGAAACGATGGCTCCCTGGAAGAAACACGTAACCCCACGGCTCAGAGTCCCATCAGCTGTGTGCCAGGACTGTGGCAGCTGCATGGTGACATGATATTTCTGTGTGTTTTGGGTAGAGAGTAAAAATTTTTTGTTGCTTTTTTTTAAACTTGAATTAACGGCAGCAATAATGAAGTGGGATCACATCTTTAACTTAAAAAATATCCTTGATAGTCTCTGCTAATGCCATCTGCAACAGTTCATAACTTAATGTGAACAAATAGAAGGATATCATCTTCAGACAAAGTTATAACTTGCTTTCTCCTGTGGAGCTGAGTCTATAAGAAGCAAGACCATTTTACTAGGAATAAGCATTTGACCCAGGAGAGAACTGTAAGTAAACACTGGTAATACAATGTGCTTTAGAAAAAACGGTATGTTTCTGCCCCTTGATCTCACTCAGTCTTAAGCCAATTTTGGCAGGTACTGCTGTGTTAAGTGGTCAGTACCCCATAGTGGTCACACACTGTTTTACTGGAGGTCTGACAGCAGCTACAGGAGAGATAAAATTAACCCTTTGGCTCCAATGGCTACAATGGATCTTACTGCCCACAACAGGGAACGCATCAAGAATTTCTAGCTCTTGGCCTCATGGGGTTAATGGCAATCTGTTGCTGATTTCCCTGGGACAATCAGAGTAGCAAACACTGGGCTTTTTAATGAGCCCCAGAGGACAATGTTGGCACACAAGGCTGTGAAGATCTGGACAAACCAAGGAAAAGTAAAATGAAAACAAACATGGACGTTTATTTTCCTAACTCACCAGTTGCAAACAAAATTTCATTTAATAAACCATGAAATGATTCACAGAGTTTCTGTATATTGTTGTAAGAGCAGCTGGGTAATGTAAAAGTTACTTTCCCTCCTCTTTGTTATGCCGTCCCGTATCCAGTTCTCATCCAAACAAAGCTGTATTTATTTATGTGTTAATATATTTATCATCTTACTCCTTACCATGCTTTTCTGAAATGAGTTTAATTGTGACTGAAGTCGTTATCATGTGTAGGGTATCCAACACAGAGCAAAATCAGGGAATTGCTGAGGTTGGAAGGGACATCTGGAGGTCTCTGGTCCAGCCCCCCTCTCCCCCTACTCAAAGCAGAGCCAACTTGAAAATTGCATTAGGGTGCTCATAATAGAGCATGAAGGAAAAGCTTTTTCTGGTCATGGAATGGGGCAGATTTTCTGGTGAACTGGAGAGAGAAAACAGCTAGCTGAGTTTCAGTTTGCTTTTTTCCCCCATATCTGAAACAAACTGGAATTTACATAAATGCTTTTCAATTATCCTAAGGGAGAAAAATCAGCATGTATTTCCTATATCAGGAAATTATCCCTACTCAGGGGAACACATAAAAAAGTGCTGAATTTGAGCATGCAGTTGAGTCCCACTGTGGTAAACGAGCACATGCTTTGAGTTAATCTCCTACTGAAGTACTTTCCTGATTCAGGATGACATACTGGTTGTGAACAATTTTTCTTGTACACATCCTTGATGCATACATAATGCTTGGTACCTGATTTTTTACTGATGCCCCCTGTTTTGTGTTTGTTCCTTGATTGGATGAATGTAAACTAGTGGAAAGGGCAATAAATCAAGAGAGATTTCAAGATGGCAGAGGAAACTCTGTCACTGTAAATCTATGAACCAACATGAGATATCTGCAAGACTTTTCTGTCTTTCAGTGAACCAAAACTTCTGTCAATCACATGAATTCAGGGGTTTCACTTGTTCATATGTTCACAGAGGTCATAGCATTTGGTTAAAGCTAGTTTGTAGCAAGCTCCTGTCCAGAACGAGTGAATGTCAGCTTTGTCTCACAAGTTTTATAAGGTTGCATTGAATTATGGTAGAACAATTAGTTGCATTCCGACACGATGAGGTTCTTATTTCTTTCAAAACTTCCCTTACTGCCAAATATGCAAGCACATCCACTTAAAACAATACAATTACTATTGCAATTACTATTAGATTTAAAAAAAATTATTTCTAGACTCTTTCAGCCAGCATCACCAAAACTTCCCTGTAGGAGAAGATCAATGGGTGTATTTGTAACCGCTCTGTGTGCTTGAGAACATGATACTGATCTAATTGCGTGGTGTTCCTGAAACCCATTTCCACACATCTGGGCATATGAGATAGCACATGAGATAGTCCTGTCCTTCCCTTTTAAACACACACTGATCCCACTGGACTGAGAAATGAAGCAGAAGGGAATTGGTGCTATGTGGCAAATTCAGATAAGCATCGTGGAGGCAATAACACCTGCGATTTCATGCACAATGGCAAATGAATTACCAATTAGCAAGAGGGACAGTGTAATGTGGCACTATAATTATGCTCATTAATGGCACTGCAGGATTATACCTCCACTCAGTGGTTTCTATCTTTTGGAAGGGAGTAGAGCACAGCTGAAATGCAGCAATTGAAGAGGATTTTAGTAGGGATAAAGATAAAAGCAAACTTGGTAGTGGTATTCAACTTGTCAGTAAACTGATGGAGCTTCACAGACTAAAGACTGGTGAAAGACAACTGTTGTCAGTAAGTATGAGCTGCTAGTGGTGTGCAACCCAGAAAAGGTAGAGGAGTCCTGGCTACCCCATGGATATGGACAAAAGCAGCAGGAAAGGACTTGGCTCCTGTTTGCCAAGTGCGGGATGTGGCGACGGCAGAGCTGGTTCCTTGTGGGTCCAGCCCCAGCTCTGGCAGCAGCAAGCAGGTTTTTTTAACCGCGCGGTTAACAGTGGCTTTTGCTACCTCACTCTGAAACACCTGAGCAAATTCAACAGGCAGGCAAGACAAGACGGACTGGTAGTTTAATCCAGTTTTATACACCTGCAGGAGCTGACTCACAAAAGGCTTGTACCTAATCTTTCTATTTGGCATCACAGCTCACATTGCTGTTTCGGTGGGAAATTGTGCTGTTCAGCAATGAGAGACCTAATCTCTCTGATGGACAGGGATCAAATGATGGGCTGGTGACTCCGGAGACTCTCAAACTCTGTGAAGGAGCAGCAGTAACCTTCACAATTCTCTGTCAGCCCAAATGATAGCAAGAACTTTTCTGGCTCTCCATGTTCACCTTTAATTTAATTTTTAAACATTTAGTAAACACAATTGTAGGGCTTCTCATTAACTTTGGAATCTTATAGTCATAATTTTTGATACACAACATTACTTACCAATTAGCTTGTCTTGTTCGTTTAAATTTCTTCGCTCATATTTTAATGGGAGCTAATGATGCCTTTGTTGACTTATTTAATGTTATGTAAATGTGGCTATAAACTGTGAAGGGTTTAAAGAGCAGCTCTTTTTTTGCTTACTCGTCAGTTTTCGGAGAATGTTTGGCATTCTCACAATCTGCACACATCACCCTGATGAATAGAGGTAACTAAGAAGGCAAATAATAATAATTTTGTAAGATAAGCAGCGAAAAGTATTCAGTGTAAAATTTGATTTCTTCTCTTTACTGATGATTACTCTTTCTTTTTTCTTTTTTTCTTCCTTTTTTTTTTTTTAACGGAGCCTAAGGGGACTTTGTGGCAGCTAATCTAGTTTATCATGATATTAAGAAACTGTTAAACATAGGTGGATGTTTAGATTCTGCCACACTCAGGCTGCCAGCTCATGAGGACACCTTGTTTAATTTTGCTTCACAGAACAGAACCTCTCACGTGTGGTTATACAGGGACTTTTAATTCAGTGTACACTTTCTGTTAAACTGAGATATGAACACATACATATAGGCGTATATGGAAAATACTTGCACACAAACATATATGTATATATGACACACACACACACACATTTGTGCAATAGGTAAATATAGTTACCTCTACAAAACATATGTCCTTATTAAAGAAACCATTGACTCTTGCACATATCTCTGCCATTTAGCCCTCTGGAGAAAGCAGTGCAGCTTATTCAATATCCCCTTGCTTCTCTGCAACTCAGGACTGCTTCCCTTTGTTTCCTTTCCACCGTGCTTTACTGGCTACCAAAGGTCAGCCAAAGGGAATTCTTAGAAACTTACTTAGAGAGAAGCAGCCAGTGCAGCCTGTATTTGGTTACAATTACTCTATTGCATGTAAAAGCTATTCTGATTGCTAATGAGTAGAAGTGGGGAGAAGGGAGGCTTGTGAAACTCTTCAGCAAGGAGTTTGTAACCAATTGACTACTGGTTTCTCAAATCTGATGATAATGCTTTGAAAGTGCACTTCAAACATATTGTAGAAAATTTAAATATTTAAATATTCATTTATTCTAATTTTGCTTTTGATAGGTACCAACCACTAGGCATACATTTCAGCAGCCATGAAGATCTACAGCACACTGTCTATCAATGTGGATTTTAGCACAATTCACTGTAAATTAGGGAATGATTTTCAGCTTCTTATCAATGTTTCAGGTATGACTTTATTGCGATATTTAACAATTGGGGACTGAGAAGGAACACCTCAAACAATGAATGAACAAGTTTTACCTCTGATTACTATATAGATCTGTTCTAAGGGTTGGTGATCATGTGGTTGTCTTTCTCTAGAACAGATACTATTTTTACAGCGTGGATTTGCACAGACAACAGGTATAAAAGTGCATTCGTCATAAACTTAAAAATTCTTTGGGGATTTGACTTGAAAAAATAAAAGTCAAGCAGACGTGACATTCAAACGATCTGTGCATTTTATATGATACATATAATATCAAAATGCAATATTTTGTGGTTGAGGTGTGTCCCACACCATGTTGTCAAGACTTGGATGTTTCCTACCCTAGTAGTCATCTAATAAAGAAAGTAATATTAGCATATTAAATTTGGCATGCCATAACTGCTAGACAAACAAGTTTAGTGCAGGAGATGTCAGTGATATTATGTAATAATGTTATCTTTGATTGCCAGTAAATTGTTTCTTGGATTTTTGCTTTCTTGTGACAATTGTCAACTCTTTTATATGCATTTTCAAACTTCCACACTGCTTTTTGTTACAGATGTTATTCTGCCGAGCATTGAAAACATACTTCACTTTTTGACTTAGTATAACAACCCACAAATATATCTGCATATTTTAGTAGCAGAAATGTGGAAAAATGTATGTATTCTTCTCTTTCACTAATTGTTTGGTGTTAGATGAGTTCAAAGACTCATGTCAAATGCACAATGGTGCTATTAGTTTCACTGGTATGAAGTTTACTTTAACAGCATCTATTTGCAGAAGACACAGTACTCATCACCGGTAGGCTTTGAAGCTCATTCCAGATGAGTGATGCTGAATCCTTTATATCATACCCCAGTGCTATCCGTACCAAACATGCTGCAAATTCTTAAATCCTCTCTGGCATAACAAAACTTTCTAAGATGTGTTGTTCCATTTAAGTTTCCCATGAATGCAATAGGAGCTGTGCTGGTGTGAAGTTCAGTTCTGTAATTACTGGGAACTATTACCTTGTGCTCTGTTCATTGTCTTTTATCTGTGTAACACAGACACCGTGCCAATTGCTGTATGATGTCATGTGTCTTTAGCATAATTCCACTTTCACTTCCTTACAAGCCCATTGCTTTCTGGGGTGTTTCACTGTTAAAAGGTGGCTTTTTGAGACTACATCATCAGTGTAAAGTTCTTTAAGGCGTACAAAAATATCTGAGCAGACTAATGCAGACTGCAAAACATGAGTGCCTTCTAAAAGGAATGCTATTACAATGAACCATCTATAATTGACATTTCAAACATATTTCTCTCCTTCCTCTTTTGTTTTATAATCCAGAAGTTGTTGAGTGTGTGAAAAGAGTTTTTTTCATAAAACACCTTTCTCTCATAATAAGCAGATAATAAATTCTATGGAGGTTACTATTATGATTTCTTGGTCTGAAATCTCATTGATAAAGGTGAAAGAAGGATGCTTAGATATTAGTTCTTGAGGGATACTTATTAATCTCTGTGTTTACTGGAAACAGATATTAGAATTACTGTTTCTTGCTCTCAGATTAAATTAATTCTGCCAGTCTCAGCTGCCCAGCAGTCCCTGGCAGAACATTATATAGTTTTGGAAAAAATGGAGTTCCAATGCATGGTGAGGGGAAGTCAAGTTTATTTAGCCCACAGTTAAATGGAAAATTATTGGGGCTGTGACTGAACATGCAGATTTCACAAGGTCCCAGAAGTTCACGTAAATTCAGATCAGTCCCCAGGTTTTGCTTCTTCGTCAAGCTTGATCTAAAGTGTCTTAATCTCAGGGGTTTTCAAAGTAGAGCAGAAAAACCTTATGAAAACAGGGTTCTGTTATCAGACTACTTCTAGCTGCTCCTGCTGAGGTTGAAAGTTAGGAAATAACAGATTCATCTGGAATCTTGGTTAGGAGACTAGTATCGCTGTATCACAGTTCTCTTCAAAGAGAGGGGTGAAAGAGTG
Organism: Harpia harpyja; assembly: GCF_026419915.1. Classification (NCBI taxonomy): domain Eukaryota; kingdom Metazoa; phylum Chordata; class Aves; order Accipitriformes; family Accipitridae; genus Harpia; species Harpia harpyja. The sequence continues at coordinate 9,732,038 of NC_068959.1, forward strand.
TGCAGACGAGGAGTCTGATGACCAAGAAGGTGCACTACAGATCATAACAAATGCAGACTTTGCAGCCTATTTAGGTCACTCACTGGGACTAACCATGCTTTTTGTGCTGAGATCACCTTGTGTGTGCTGTGTAGGTACACTAGCAGTCAGGGAGAGGGAGGAAGAAGGTTGTATTTTCTTGCAGGCAGGTAGAGGTGAGGGTATTTTGTAATCACACACTCAAAGGACAGAGAGATAAAAAGACTAAAAAAAAAGTCCACAACTTCTGCTGTCAGTACTGAATGAAGGCCTCTTACCATAGCCTCCTTCTTTACTTTTTCCTTCCTTTGTTTATTGTACTTCATCACATAATTTGCTTGTGTAAAAATTTACATTAATTAAATTGTGCAAGGATTAGGCACTTGTGCCTTACCAGAGCTAAAAACACCCTGTGATTTAAAAATTACTTTTGTTCAGAATATAATAAAAAGCCACTATTCAATCTTACTTCTAATATAGCAAAATGCAGCTGAGATCTGCAACAGGCCAGTACGCTTCAGACCCAGCCCTGCTTAGCCCACTCCATCTGCAGTTGCTGGCAAGTGAAACCAGAGGCCATTAAGAAAGCTAATGCTTAGCCATTTTTGTTGATGGATTCAGCACTAGAACAATATTTTGCAGGGAAGCTGGACAAAAATGCTGTTAGTTCTCATTAGAGATGGAAGAACTTTGTGAAGCTAGAGGTTTTTGCAAATCAATCATATTGCTTTTTAGGTACGCAAACTGAGTCTGACTTCACAAACCATTTTTTTTTCCTGTCACTGAATTCTCAGGGGGTTTCCCCCTCCCCACACCACCGATGATTAATAAAAAGGGAAAAAAAAAATCCAAATGTTTTTCTAGCACAGGGGAAACCTATTCCTTGTGTTAGCAACAGTAATGCCCACCCTTTAAAAAAGTAGACCTTGCAGAAAATAGGATAGGCGCTCTCACTTTTTTTTTTACTTCTGTTTTTCTCAATTATGTTTTTAATTCTCTCTTTTTTTCCTTTGTGATCACTCTCTGTTCCCTGTTGTATGCTAGCCCAGCTCCTTGCCTTTGCACCCATGCTTTCCTCACTCATAAATAAATTTCCCATTGAGGTTTCCATTTGAGTCCAATTTCCAGTTCCATTTTTTCATACAAAATGAGTTTGTGTGTTTACTAAATCTTATGGGTCGTTAAGTGCCATTGTAATAAGACCTCCGTGGATAATGTACATATTTTCTGGAAGCCCATCATGCTGTTATTATAGCTGAGTACCCAAGCCTCCAGTAAGAGGAAACTCAAGATGCAGGAGAGGGAAGGGGTAAACACCAGACAGATTTACTGGGAGGCTAACGGGCCTTTGGAGCCCATAACACTCCTCATCTTTGCAGTGCTGGCAGCCCCATACTCCCAGCAGCTTCTCTCTGGCTGCTCGGTCCCATCAGCTAAATGCAGCTGACTGGCCCGTGACCAATACATCTGGCACAGGAGTTGCTGGAGCAGAGAAAGTGCAGCAAATGCCTCTTTTTCTCCTCTCTCTGGACCCTCCCCTCCAACTTGGCTGAGCATTTCTCCCAGGAGGGAAGCATGCCTGCCCCTAGCGTATCATAGGCTGGCTTCATGCCATCCTCTTGGCATAAGCTTTGCATACCTGACCCAAGAGGTGAGCATGTGGGCAGGATGGAGAGGTGGAGAGGGGTGGTCGTGCTCTTTCATGATGTGGCGGGATCGTGGCCGTGCAGACGAACAGCCCCTTGTCCGCTTCCATCAGGGAACAACTCTGCCCACCTTATGGAACAAATCTCATATATTCTGCAGTAACCCTTACGCATGGTCGCTCCTGGCATACTGATGCAATGCACATCCTGCACCGTGATGGCACCGAGCACAAATCATTGGATGGGGGGGGGTTAGAACATGCTTCAGCTTTGCAAAACATGCTGTTAAATATTTATTCTAAGTGTATCTGTACCATTGTGTGATTAAACCTTCTCCATTATTCACAGCAATAGATCCGCTTATCATAATGACGTGCTGTCTTTTGAATATTAAATACCATCTCCAAGTTGCTGTTCGAGGTTTTTTCTCCCTCTTTTAAAAAATACTGAGCTATAACAGTCTGTTTCTTACTGAATGAGTTGCCACTCATAAGTGAGCAATCAGCATTATCTAAATAAATGAAATATTCTTTGGGCTCAACAAAACACTTGTTTGGTTGAAAATAATCTGTAGGAAATGAATGGTGTTTGTTAGTCTTTGAGAACACAGAAGAGATTCAGTTCGCGTTAGTATTTCCAATAGTGCCAACATAAATGTGCAAGTCTCTAAGATACAGAGCTTGTTATTGTTATCAGATGAGGGGTGGAAAGGAATGTGGCGTTATGTAATTCAGAATTATTATTTAACATGGAAATAGACAGGCTGCAGAATGCACTCAGAAAATCTAGTTAAAATGTACAGTGGATGCTCTTTAGTGGCAGAAGAAACAACCCTGTATGCCAGGGGCTCTCAGGATGCTGCAAACCCAAATTGCTCCACTAAAGTCCGTGCAAGCCACTTGAACTTAGCACCCTTGAAAAATCAGTCCAAAATGTGATTTACCGAGTGGCTGTTCTGTTTCATATTGTGTGTTTTTCATTATTGTTTTTGCAAGCAAAGGCAGGCTGATAGGAGTCGCTCTCTTGAGAACCATGAAAAGAGAGTGTTCTTTGATAGCAAAGCTGGCCTGCACTGCCACAGCCCCAAAACTTTGAGAAAGCTGCACCACTTTCAAACCTCGTAATTTCCCAGAGACCACCATGCAGCTTTATCATAAAACTTTTGATTGAAAACATGCGACATCTTTCACACTGCTCCACAGCCCATCTTCGGCCCTTTAAACATAGCTCGGACCACCACTCACCCACAAAATGCTGTCCAGAAACAGGCAGTGAACCCGCTGGCTTCACTCTCACCTTCCTTCCACCAGCGTGGTGGTTTCTACATTGCTTCATATTTCATGTTCTGCGTTTCTTTTTATGTCCAAAATACCTTCTTAAGAGTAGCAGGCAACTTTGTATTTTTGGCCATTCGCAGACCAGATTCCCCGCTAGACTTTTAAGCAGTAGTGAGAGGAGAGATGGTCCAGTGCTATGAGTCAGAGGATAGTCTTCCTTGACAAGAGCCTCCTGTGGGACCTTGGCAAGTCATTTAGGCTGAAATAAATGTATTGAGGAATGTGAGCCAGGTGAGCTGCCCTTTGGAGCTGCTGCTTGCAAAGCAGCTAGCAAGGAAGCCGCTTATATCAAGACTTCTGGAGACAAACCCCACCTTCAGTAATTAGGAGATGGCAGTTGGAGACCTGGACTGGTTTCTGACCGTCTGCTGGGGTGAAAGGATCCATTTTCCATCATCAGCCCCTGTGCAGCTCTGAGCTAAGATATTTTTGGTTATAAACTTTTAGGTACAAAAGCAATTTGCAACTTAGAGGGGAAAAGACCTGACATTTTAAAGGCAAACTATCAACTAAAATAAAGTGAAAGGATTATTATGTGCATATGAAAGATGGAGAATAAATGAGATATTTGTAAGTGACATATACAGATTGTTCGTGGAAAAATGATTGCTATGAGTAACATGAAAATTAGTGCCGTACTGCACTTTGGCATGCTCATGCTTTTGCTTCTATCTTTAGAGCTTGCTTTTATGGTATGGCCATCTCAATAGTGCCTGAAGTTTCTCTTACTCTCTGGTTTTGAGGATACTTCTTTTGGACTTGCAAAGTCATTAGGTTATGCTAGGTAGCACAGTTCCTGATACAGAAGTCTCAGAACTGACCTGAGACCTTAAAAAGGTTTCTGTCATTGTGAAAAGCCTGAAAATTCAGTTGGCAGAATTTCCTGATGACCAAGCAGGCCGCGGACCAAGGCTCCCTTCTTTGGCCCCACATCTATAACGCATTAAAATGAACACCAATGTCCAACCCTGTGCCTTCAAAGCTCTGCAGTATGTGCTCAACATTTAGCAAGGTCTTATCTACCATCAAAACCAAACCGAAGCATGTCCCTGCATGCTTTGTTGGGCAAAGAGCCTTCAGAGTTGTCGTTACAGTCCCAGACTAACAGCTCCCTCTTTCCCAGATGTGCTAATTTCCACCATCAGTCTGTCCCTCAAAATAAACATGTAGTGTCTTTCTTAAACAGGAGGACCACACTGGAAAGAGGATGAAAAACCTCAGAGGAGGGAGGTGTGAAAAAGTACAGTTATTAGGAGGTCGAAGTCAAAGAAAAATAGAGCTGCATCGTCTCCGAACAGCGTGTTTGTGCTAAGAACTTCTAGCACTGTTTAGTTTTGTTTTGCTATCTGCCATTGACTGTCACATTTCACAAGTTAAGAAACATGTTATTTCTTTGTTTATTTTGTCAGTCTTAGATAGTCTCTGGAGGGAAATTATATCACTGTTTCAGTGGAATAGATTTAATTTGTTTGTGTCTTGTTGTCTATAGCATCTATCTAACTACTTATCTCTGAAGTTACCTCTCAGTCAAAGGTTTTCTGTTTTGTTCACATTTTAACAGGAGGGAATTTGCACTTGATTGCTTTGAACATTTTCTAAGTTTGGTCAGCTATCTATGTATTTATTTTTCTGTTCTAGTGAGAGAAAATGGGAATTTAAAATGTATGGTGCCAGCAGAGGTTTAGCTGCGATTTGTTTCTAATGTAGAGGAAAATTGCCCAAGTAATCTTATCCCATTCATACAACTAATATGGCTATGAGGCTCTGATGTGTTGAACAGTAAACACCATGCAACATGCCCTTAAGAACTGTGGCTTAAAAGATTTCTTATTTTCCATCACACAGTTCTAGCTTTCGATGAATAAATATCAGGTCCTGCTTGCATTAATGTCCATGGGAGTTTTCATGGGTTTAAACGCGAGTAATATAAGTTCCTACTTTATAAGCATATTTTATAAAAATGATAGTTATAATGCATTATGGAGTTAAGTGGCACCACTGGGTAGCTATGTGAGGAAAAATATTTCTGATGCAAGCAGGCTACAAAGTGAAACACAGCCAATTCAGATTGAAAATATGTAAGCCTGCTATCAACATTTGGGCAAGGGATGTCATGCATTCTCCAACAGATGAGGGCTTGAAATCCAGAATAAATTTTTACTATATTCTTTAAAACCCCCAAATTGAGATACCCATGCAGGGAAATGCTCTGACCTGTGTGATATAGAAGACATTTTAGATTAATATGGCAATTTGTTTGGGCTTAATATCTATGGGTCAGCTCACATCTTCACCAAGCAACAGGATCTTTGAGCAAATTTATATATATGTGCATATATATATGCAGGCATCACAATCCCAGGACTAAGATTGGAGAAGATGTAGGAAAACATGGGGGGAAAAAAACATTATATGTATCACCTTCCATACCAAACCATAGGAAGCCAAATCTTGTCCCATTATCATCATTAGTGCAGCTTTCATCTGCCACAGGCTTAAATATTTTAATCTCTTTCATCAAAGTCAGTGTGAAGTACATAGGCTAGGTGTGAATCCAAGTCTTCGCAGAATTTTAGTGACTCTCCCCTAATCTTCTTTCTTAATCAAAATATCTTGTGACATTTGACTATGGTATTTCACACCTGATACCAAGCACATTGTTAAGTGGCAATTCAACACCTTGTCTTGCAGGACTTTTAATGGATCAAAACTCATACACTGCCTCATTCTTTTGCAATGATGCAAGCAATAAGCAGTTGGCTAACCTGGGGCTTTTTACAAGGGGTGGTTTTAAGCACTATCCCCACCCTATTTTATATTTATCTTCTGTAAAATTCTTCCCTGAATATACAAAATATTAAATGTTGCTCCTTCATCTGATGAAAACTACACATTGTTTGACTACAATTCTCTTTCTTACATGCCACCTCCCTCCTTTGCCACATCCCCACTGTTCCTTTGAGTCATCTCCAGATCCAGTAGTTGTTGAATTTACATTCTTCTCTGGGCTGTTAATGAGTATATTGATTAATACTGGCTCTGGTATCAATCCCTGTGGGAAACCAATTGATACTTCTCTCTCTTTTGACATAAAACCATTGATGATAACTCATTGGTTCCTAGCTGTTGGATAGATTTTTGTCTACCTTATTGTATTATTATGCAGGCTATGCAACTTCAGCTTTCTTATTGAGTTCATGTGTAGCACTAAACTAACAATTTACTAAAAATACAACTATGCTATGTCTGCCTTAATTAATTAAATTCTCAGTATAATTGGGCCTGAGCTTCTATTCACAGACCTGTACCACCTATTACATGGTTCTACATAATCTTCACCATTTCTGTCAGGTTTCATTTCCATAGAATCATGGGATAATTTAGGTCGGAAGGGACTACGGAGGTCGCCTGGTCCAAGCCCCTGCTCACAGCAGGTTCTATTAGATCAGGTTGCTCAGGGCTGCGTTCAGTCAAGTCTTGAGCACCTCCAGTGGTGGGCATTACACAGGCTCTCTGGGCAACCTGCTCCCATATTTGATCACTTTCATGGCTAAAAAAAGACCCTTCCTTGTATTTTATATTCCTTCTATTGTTCCACCTTGTGTCCATTGCCTCCTGTCTTATTGCTGTGCACCTCCAAGAGGCATCTAACTCCGTCTTCCCTGTATCAGGCAGTTGCAGGCAGCAATAGAGTCTCCCCTTCATCTTCTCTTGTCCAGGCTGAGCAAGTCCAGCTCCCTCAGTTTCTCAGCTCCAGCACTCAACCAAATCTGTGGCCTCTCTGGGATTTGCTCCAGTAGGTCCGTGTCTCTGTTATAACTGGGAACCCCAAACTGAACACAGCACTACAGATGTGGTCTCACAAGTGCCAAACAGAGGGGAGCACATCCCTGGACCTGCTTGGCTGCTTTCTTGCTAATACAGCCCAGGATGCTGTGGCTCTCTGCTGCTTCCTGCGGCCTGTATTGTTGCATAAGGCTGTTTCATCCCAGATATCAAGACTTTGCATTTGGTTTTGCTGAACTTCATGAGGTTTCTGCCAGCCCATTTCTCCAGCCTGTCCAGGTCCCTCTGAAGGGTAGCCCTGTCATCTGGCATATCGAGTGCTCTCCCCGGTATTTAGTGTCATCTACAAACTTGCTGAGAGTGCACTCCGTCCCATCATCAGGTCGTTAATGAAGACATTAAGCAGTATTGGTCCCAGTACTGATCCCTGAGGGATGCCACTACTTACCCACCATTTTGTCTAGAAGCATGCTAGCTAATTTACCTCTCATGGTGGTAAGAACTAATGGTATGAGCCAGGCACAGTGGAAGGACATCCTGCCTCACTGGCATTGGCATGTGAACGAGAAATTGTGACACTTCTTAGCTGAAGGCACTCAGGGTCTGCCAGGAGAGCTGGAATGATGCTGCTAGCTGACAGCTGAATCTCAGAACAGTCAAGTATTTTGGGGGAGACAAAACTAATGCTGCCTTGAAGGGCAGATTCAATACCCAAACAATTTAGCGAATCTGTGATCCTTTAGATTTGGCATTTCATGATGTTATCACATACCAGTTCCAGCTCCCAAATTGATGGACAACAGATACAGTAGAGGCTGTTACCATTTGTCAAAGGCAGTGTGGACACAGCCCTGGGCTGTCTGTGCTAGGGACAAAGTTCATACTTCAAGTTTCCTGTGGACCCACACACACTAGGACAGGGGAGTGGACCCACCACACCGAAGGACTACCTAAAACATCCCTGCTTTCCACTGTGAGTGCAAGCTTGCTTCCCGGACCTGTTGCCGTATCAAGCACACTCAGCACATCTTACGTAAATATTTGCTCACTTTGGAGGCTGGGATGTTATTCCTTATCCAACTACCTTTCTAAGCGATGAGGATGTGGGAAAAGAGCCCCTTCTTAATACCTCTGACACAATAAACATTCAGCTCCAGTAACTGAGGCCCTGATTCAGTAGGAACCCTTACTGGAGAGGAGTGCTTAAGCAAATTATATCTCAACGGAATCAATAGGACTTTGGCACATGCTGAATGTTTAAGCACGTGCTGAAGTGTTTACTATTCAGCCCCTCATTTAGCTCCCATTTAATTAAACAGGATCAGATTCTCAACAGGAGTAAATCACTGGAATTTCTCCCAAAGGAGTTTTCCCAGTTTGCAATAACTGAAGAGTTGATCTAATGTCCCAACTCGACTTCTTTTTTCAAACATCTAGGTATCTATCTGTCTGTCTGTCTATCTACCTAACCTATGTTATTTTTACCTCCTAAGTGATAAACTATTCAAGAGAGAGATGCTGTCAGAAGCAGCCCAGAGGGACACAGGTCTCATTAGTTGCAAATGAAGTTCTGAGCCTCTGGTAAATGAAATGAAACTTTTCTGATATTATTGTTGTTCAAGTCTAAGCTGATATAAGCATCTCTGCTTCCCCTAATACAGGCAAGGATTTCTTTGGAAGTTTAGTGCTTCCACTCCAGATAAAAGCAAGTCATTTGCTTCTTTCATCATGTCGCTACTAATTTCCAAACAGTCAAAGCTGCTGCTAATTTATTTACTGAACACTGAAGCCCTGTTAGCAGGGGCTGCTACTGAAACTGCTTTCTGGCCTTCGGCTTTTGTTTGTTGACAGCCTGATTTCCCAGTAGGCCATTTCCACCTGTGTTTCTGTTGTTTTTAGTGCATGTCTTTCTTTCTTCTTCCCAGTGACTGTCTCCCAAATGGCTCCTGAAGGCTTTTCTCATCTTCCCTCGCTCTCTCATCCCCTTCTCCCTCCCAGCTGCAAGGACTCTCAGCTCTGCTTTCAGTCATTCTGCAGTTAGTGGTTGTCTACACTGCTGAGCTCCCATGGGGCACTAATTTTTGTTTCAAGGACAAGATTCAAAAGAGTTTGCTACACACAGGTTGCAGGGTGCACCTTCAGATGTGCCTTCAAATAGACTTTGGAGATTTGAATATATAAGCTTCTGAAAATCAGTTTTTAAATTGCAAGGGAGGCCTATTAAGTGCTGTAAAAAAATTTTTTTTTTGCTTTTCTATTTTAAAAGCTGCATTAAAAAAGTGATATTTTTTTTTCCTTCCTCTCTCCCATGACATTGGGTGGAAATAGAAATTAGGAGACTGCCATTTCCCTTTAACTTCATGCATATCAAAGGAAGAGAGATGACAGGATAAAATGATTCAGAGAGTGGCCAGCATACTCTGTATCTGGAGGAGCTAGTGAAGAAAGATACTGAGATGTTGCAATGGTTTCTTTGCAATAACTCAGTGTGCCAGGAGCTTTAAGTGTGCAAGAAAGGTTCTAAGATGATTTCCATGAATTGAAAAATTTGGAGCCTGCACAGCTTTAAGGATTTATTTATTAAGATATTCTTTTAAATTTGCTGCTTAAAATTGCCTAGCTTCCTTGTGTGTGAGTGTGTGTGCATTTCTTGACACGCACTTCACTTCACACGCAACTTCTGTTTTACACTTACCTTATCTCAACCCCAGCGACCCGTGTAAATCGTTCTGAGGCCCGTTATGAGAGGACTCATAACTAATGTCTCGTATACTGTGCTTCAAAAAATCTCCTTTGCTTGCATGTTAGGTTCAAGTGGGATTTTATGACTTCAGTTGTGCTTGAAGACTTGGTTTCTATTAAGTCCATAAAACTCAACACAACTGCTTAACTTCTGGCTTAAAATAGGAACTGCAGCTTGGGGGGTTCTTCTGGTTAAAACTGCTGGGCCCTTGATTTCTCAAACTGGATGTTCACATCTAGTGGGTACCTTAGAATTTTTTTCCTGTTTGCCTCAGTCTCCCATTTGTAAAACAGAGGTGGTAAGACTATCTGACGCCCAAACAGGCACTGTGAAATTGTTCAGAAATAAATATTGATGGGACAATTTTCAAAACAGTACTCAAAGCAAAGTTTGAGGAGTGCATAGTAAACCTCCAATGTCCAAAGACATATGCTTTGCCAGGAGGCCATCCCTGCACACAGAACTAGAAGCTAGGCATTTGAGCTATAATCTACTGACCTTGAGTAAGTCTCTTAGCTGCTATGTCTCTCCATTTCCCAATAATATTGCAATAAGACTAATATTTACTTACCTCACAGTCACATAGTCAGAATTGAATTAATGTTTATAAAGTACCTGGAAGTCCTTGGATGAATGGTCTCATAGAAGTGCTAAGCAGAGCATGCATTGTCATTTCCTTGTAGATAAATACATACCATTTACATGGGTGTACAGAGCTGTTCACACAAGCATATGCAATGTCTCATCTCAGTGCACTCAGGTTAGCACAGGATATAAGAACAAACCCAACAGTCCTTGACAATTCGTGTCATTTTGCTTTGAAACGAGTATATTTTCTTTGAGAACAGAGCTTATCATGTAATCTCCAATGAAAGTTATGTTCTGCCTTTTTACAGTTGCCATGATGCAAATGTCATTTGTACTCTCCTTCTTTATGAAAGTTAACAGTTATTTAAGAGATCAAAGTTAATTATCACTAAGGAGATCATTTTTACCTATCAACCCACTTTTGTAACCCCGCTATCACAAGTAGAAGCTTTATGCTAATCAGTTTTCTAATTTCCATAAATTACTGATAGAATTACTTTTTTTTTTTCCAGCATGAAAGTAGATCTGTTGGTGAAAGCTCTTGAGAGGTAAAGAGACAGAGAGAAAACGAGGTAAGGTGTATTTTCAAGAGTTCACCAGCTGAATGTGGTACCAAGAAAATAAAATCCAAATCATTAGTTTCATCGCATCACAAAACTTGTAGATGCTACAGCTTCCCTGCACTGCAGAAATCTGATGCACACACATTGTTTCAATTTAACATGGTGATAGGAATGGAATCGAACGTGAGGATCACTGTGTGACCCTATTACATGTGAAGTGTCTCTATTAGAGCTGCAAAGACAGCATGCCAGAGGAGCTGAAATGTGTTGATAGAAACAAACAGATATACCTTTTTAAAAGCAGCAGTCAGATACTCTGCAGTGTGATCCAAGCGTGTTCTGCTGGAGAGGGCAAGATAGTCTATCCTAGGGGAAGATGATATTAAGAAAGAGAAAGAAACCCCTTCCACTCCATCACAGCACTTTCTGTAGAGTGAGCTTGCCAAATGGAAGCTGCTACTGTGGAAGTTGTTACTGCTATGACTGACAGCTGCTGTAAAATAACCTCAGCTACAGCATGGAAGGAACAATAAGAAATCAAAATGAAACAGATGCGGATATTTTGGGTATCCCCTTGGTCTAAAAGTTGAGTAAAATAATTGCTTAGTAATTAACAAGCTTGTTGCTATGCTGCTCCAGCCTTTTAGACTGATGCTGATGAATTCCAGCATAAATTAAATAATTTCGAACACAGACTCTACAACCCAGAGCTAAAGTTGTATCCATGCATCACTTGAACCGCACCATACTTTTGGTCCTTCATTCTGAGTTGGTAACAGAGGAGTTCATCTTCCAGTGGGCATCAGTAGATTTCTGCTTGACCACTGCTCTCTGGAGTAAGGAGGGACCTGCGCTGTCATTTTGATCATACTGAAGTCCCAGTGTCTTCTGTCTTTGCCACTGTATCTGTGTCATTTTCTACGGCATTCCTCTTCAGCCGACTGAAGAGCTCAGCTGTTGGTCTGTCAAGCGCCTGAAGCACTTTCCTTTTCCCCAGCTCCAGGAGGAGACCAGCAATAAGGCAAAGCCCAGAGAGGCCACGATCAGTGCCAAATCCCCTCTCTCTGTCATAGGCATCCCATATCCCTCAGAGCACTGTCTGAGCAGCCCTGCAACCCAGATGGGCCTCCAGAGCTAAATGCAAGGGGCACCTGCAAGCACCCGAGGAACAGACAGGCACAAAGGAAACTAAAAGGACCTTCCCTTCCCCCTGGCTGTGGGGTTTTGTGTCACTGCTTAGAGAAAAGCAACACAAAATTATATTCTCGCTTGGTTTTTTATTCTTCGACCTTCACCTCTCCTGCACACATGCACCTATTTCTCTTCAAACGCATGAGCCATCCCATTGAAGTCAGCAGGACTCTTCCGGTGCTTCAAGCAAAGCATGCATATACCTGGATCAAGTTGATATTTACAGAAGGCTCCTTTTGAATTGGCTTTTGATTATACACTTATGTCAGCGAGTTGTTCCTTATTGCATCTGTGGGCAGTGAGGATCAGTGTGACTTACTTCCGTGTGAGAAAGATGGCAAAAGATTGCAAATATAACCTTTAACATTACAGACCTTTTTTAACTGTCATGTACTGCACTGAACTGTGTATTTGTGGTTGAAAGGGAACATAAACTATGATGCAGAACACTAAAGGATTTAGAAAATGTAACCTTTGTGCATATGGTTTGGGTTTTATTATCCCATTTATTTATTCTGCTGGATATCTGTAGGATAATATGATCAATGAGTTGGAATCCTTCTTGTTTCTACCAACAACAAATCAAACCATTAATAGGCCAATAAAACCCCAGGATTTGGAGAGAGGGGAGGAGGGGAAGTAATTGCATTGTTCTGATGCTAACGAGGCACATCTATCTTGAAATAACTGATTAAAGCTGGTGCCGACACAAGGCCTTTGCACAAAAAAGCATGTTGCTAACATACAAGGTGTGTAGTACTGGGGTATGGGAACACGAAGTCACGGTGGCAGCTCTGCCTTTCCTGCATGCTCTGTGCAAGTGGGATGTCTGGGGGGATTTCATCCTGTTTAACTCTTTCTGTACACCACGGTGACAGGCTCACAGCGTGGTGGGTCAGGAGCACGCAGGGTTCATGGGGCACGTTGTGCGGCTGATAAATAGTTCCAGAGATGCGTGATTGCATAATGATAGCCACATTCATTCACATGCCTATCAAAAGCGGTGCATTAAAGTTTGAGCTCTCTTCCCCTGGGTCCACGAAGAGATGTTTCAGTGTTAGCTTATAGTCTTTAACATTCCTCCTAACAGTGGGCTAAGTGCAGTGGGGTTAAACAGAGTCCCTTTTGCTTAGTAATCCATTAGCTAATGGGTGCGTAAGCCCATCAATTTTCTGTTTATTCCCTAACCCCATTAGGGTACACCTGCTGTGCATAAAAAAATACACCTGACAAATCAGAGTGATAGTTGAAATAAAATAAATATCAAGTGTTGTTATAGCTGATCCACAGTGTTTAAAGCAGAAAGGGCATAACAGTGATTTGTGAGGGCGGAACAAAATAGCGTGTGCTGGCTCACGGTAGCTCAAGCAGGTTGATATAAATCCTCCTGCGATCTTGCCAGTTCACCTGTAGACTCCAGCATGCAACTGCCTCTTTCCCCAGCCCCACGGGCCCCTCTGGAGGGCTGGAGTTCACCTTCAAACGCCGTCTCCAAGCGCCTTCCGGAGAGCCATAGCGCTGCTAAGTGATAAATTAATTATTTGGGGGAGGGAGAGTGAGAGCTCGCAGGCTGCTCTCCCACGAAGGCAGCCAGAAGCTTCAAATCTGTCTCCGATACCAGGCCATTTGTTTTGTCACTTCATAGGCTTTATTTATTTATTTATCTTACAGCTCGCCTTGTGATTAAAACTGTTGAAACAGCTGTTAGCTGGTAGCAACTTTCGTCGTGCTATTTCCTGACGTCAATCAGGGGAACGCGGGGCTGTAGCAGCGATGGGAGCTGCCCCGCGCTGCTCTGCCGGGGCTGGGCGAGAGGCAGCAGCATCCCCGGCTGTCCCCGGCCCCTCGAGGACCCGCGGGGGCTGCTCGCATCGGGCAGTCACGATTGCAGCAGCCACACACCCGATGGCACGAGGAGGAAATAAGGGAATAACAGCAATGAACTTGTGGAACTCGTTGCCAAAAGCCGTTACTGAAATTAAGAGGTTATCAGGAAATTAAGTAAAAAGGGGCTTTTATGTTTAAAAAAAGAAAAAGACCACCATCACCACCCACTGGGCAGGCTGACAACAATAAGATGGACAAGGCGCTTGGTTCAAGGTGGTCAGTCCAGTGTGGAAAACTCCCTGGGGCGAATGACTGGGCTTTGAACGAGCCAGTCTTAGGCTTTATGGACAGGAGCTGGATGCCCTCTGCCATCAGGGTGCTGAGCAGCCGGGCCAGGGAGGGCAGATGGAGAACAACATGGGCAGAGGGTCACTAGCATCTGGGGTGGCAGAGGCTGGAGAAGCCTTGCAGTCTCCGTGGTTGGGGAAATGTGCCTAGAAAGCCTCTCAGGCTGAGGAAAGCTTAGGACCAGGTTTCTTGTGTCGGGGGCACACAGTCTAACCTCAGGTGTGAAGGAGTCCATGACCGCAAACGTTGCTTCTCCTTTTGCTGTTGAAGAAAACAAACATTGTGCAGGCTTTCTGAATCACATCAGGCACCTCAGGGCTGGGTGTGCTGGCTGCGACAGGCCTGCTCATGGCTGCTAAATCCACAGTTGAGCAAGCTGAAGAGCTCAGCCTGCATTTAAAAAAAAAAAAAAAAAAAAAAGAGAGAAAGCAAGAAAAAGAGACGAGGTCAACCCAGTCCTGCAACGGAGCCAGTAAATTGCCAAAACCCTCAGTTTGGGTAAGGCAGCGGAGAAGGGGTTTGGGAATCTGCCCTGGGTTGCCCAAACTCTGTAGATTGCAAGCGCTGCTAATGGGCTAAGGAGCAGTGATAAAATGAACAAAGGAGGTCATTGCTGTTGGGTTGTATTATCCACAGGCTTTGGCATTTTCCAGCCGAATGCTTGCCTTTTCTTCCTTCCCAGCCCACTGCTGCTATTATTTTTACATCATGACTGTTGAGGAGTGTATCATTCATAACATACCTATCACAGAGAGATTCCTTTTTAAATGCTTAGGGAGATAGAGGGCTACAAACCCTGGGAAATCAGCTATGCCTAATATATTATGTAGAAGTTCTGTAATCATTATTGAACTAAAGTGCATTGAGTAAGTGGATAAAATCAGTCCCACTGTAGCATAAGTCTCCAGAGAGCACAGATAAAAATGCCTCGCACTTAAGTAGAAAAAGGTAACAAAATATTTCCAGTCCCAGCAACTGCATTTTCCTCTCTATATAAATAGGGAACCCTCAGGAGAAGGCAATGATGCAGCAGAGGTTGAAGGCAAAGTTAATGGTGGCAAGGTGGGGGAGCGAGGCAGTGCCTGGGGCAGGCTGACGGTGAGCAATGTGAGCAATGCTCCGTGGAAATGAAGCTGAAGGCAGAGCCCTTCGTGGCAGGGGCAGTGGGCAAGGAGGCAGTGGGCAGGACCCATGCAAAGCTGGGGGGGACAGTGTGGGTCTTGGAGGGAGCAGAGATGAAAGCTGCAGCACAACCACCTTCCAGATGAGCCTCTGTGCAATGTTTGTGCTCCCCTTTTCTCTAACCACTGCAGAAAAGTGAAGTTTTGTGACAGGGTTCATCTTGGTGCTTGCTTCCCAGAGCTTGTCATGGCTCTCACACAGTTTCCCACCACAACACACACACATCTGCATTTTTGTGCCTCCTGAGCTAAGGGATGAGCTAAGCTGTCGCCTTCCTACAGGCAGTCACTGAGGCATCCTCACTGGCAAATTTATCTTGAGGTTATTCTCAAGCAGATAACCTGTGCCCCTTCAGAGCAGACTTGTATGTTGCTACAGACATAATCGGTCCTTGCCTCTCTCATACGCATGGTCAAGACCTGCCAGACTGCAGTGAATCACCATGACATGGTGAGTCTCTTCTGTATACCAGCTGCAAACCCACCGAAACCCTTGTAAGGGCTTACAGTGTAAGATACACTTTGACATGAATAAATGTGCGAAAATTAGGAACTCATATACTTTAACAAAAAAAGGAAGCGAACAATTTCATCCCCCTTATACAAAACAGAGTTTGGCTGGACTGGGACATGTAGGACAGAGTTTGCTATATGTTTCAGGAAAGGGTTAGGTGATCATCTAAATAATTTTTTTGATGGAGATCTTCATGTGCGCATCCACATTAGTGATGAAGTTTGGGTCATTCATTGAAAATAAGGAGAAAAATGTGTGTTAGAGCATTGTATTTCCTGCTCCTGTTGTAGGCCTACACAAAAAAGCCACCTAGAATTGCAGACCCTTCTGTTAGGCTGTGACCTGGGCAGTCATTGGCATTCGTGTCCTGGAATGCCTATACTAAAGTTTTCTAAGAAAGATGTGTGTTCTTTCACATGACCTGCCAATCATGTTGGAGCAGTGCCATAAGCTCTGGTCTAGTTGTATCCTCAAGGGCACCAAGGAGAGGAAGAGAGAACAGGGCTGTGGAGCTGGAACTATTACTTATTTATCTAAAGTATTGACCTGACCTCCCCTACTGAAATATCAGCAGTAGAGGCAGGGGAAAAGGGATGCCAGAGCCAGCTCCTTCTGGGAAATAGAGGAAACAGAGGTGTCAAATGAGGCCCAAATCAGGCAGCATCCCATTGAGACAAGGGGGGGGGGGGGGCAGGCAGGGAGGTGGCAATGCCACGAAGGAGTACAACTGGTGGGTGGGCAAGGAGGCAACAACCAAACTGACCAAGTATCTTGCTGAAGCTCTATGTCAGGCTGCTTCACAGCATCTCTGAGATGCAGCCTTATTGTATGCAGTGGACTTTGAATGTTCACTGGTAGGTTTTGCACATTTTTATTAGTACGATGGCAATGAAGTGTGTTTGTGAAGGGAGAAGGAAAGAAGTGAGAAGAAAGTGATGCTTCTGTAATGTTGCTGTGAATGGAGCTAAGCAAGTAAATGGTCACAGCTCTGACATGATGAGATGAACGGTCCTCATGGACTCCCCATCTCCCTGTCAGAGATACGCACCCAGGCCTAAGCGGGAAAAGTACAGAGTGAAATGGAATTGGAAAAAAAAGCCACTGGCATTCTCCACGAAAAGGAGGGCAACTCTCTTAAATATGACACTAAAAGAGCTTGGTTTCCTTAGCACAGCAAAGCAAAGACCGTAGCAGCAGCATTTGTTTGCTATATATTTAACAGGAGAGCTAACACAGGTGAGAACGTATTTAAAAGCACAGTGCTGGTGCAGGACAAAACTGTATAATGTTTTCTATGCACTAGAGGGTTGGGCTTCAGTGTCAACCTCCCTAAAAGGGTAATGAGGGCAAATAAACTAAGATGCAGTGGATGCATTTTTGAAAAAGCTTGGGCAATGTGGCATTTGCTAAATCAAAAACTTCTGTCCTGTGAAACTGGAGGAGTCTGGACCTGAGTTGGGAGGCCGGGGACCCTGTGGGAGACCTCCAACCCATCTTTAGTACAGCAGCACAATGTGAATATTTACAAGAGTACTGGAGAACAAGGGGCAGTAAACAGGGAGGAGCTGAGGAAATCAAGTGTATAATATGAAATGTGTCTGCAGCTAACCCATGAAATGGCAGAAGGTACATGGGCTGTGATGCTAAGCCATCATGTAAATGATTACATGGAGTAGCTGTGGCAAGAGCCTATGGACACAGCTTCTAAAGGGAATAAGCACACACACAGACAAGGCCTGGAAACTAACAGTGAAGGTAGCTCATTTTGCTGAGGTTTCTTTAAAATAAATAAAAAATTAGAAGCATGCCCATACAAAAATACAACCAATCCCACAGCCAGATGCAAACTATTCAGTCAAAATGACTACTACAGTTGCTGAAAAGTTAAAGCAGCCACCAGTTTAGAGGGCAGCACTAAGCCATGCCGTTATACACCTTACCCTAAGTCCCCATGCCTACATGTTCTCTGTGTGATGACAGAAGACACTCTCCCTTTAAGCGTATGACCCATCATGGATTATGTGTCTCACTGCAGCCATACCTGAATGGGCACCCTGCAACTGGTCCACACACGGTTTGGGTTTTGGAGGGTTTTCTTCTGTCATCAAAAAGCAACTCATCGTCTGTTACAGTACTGTCACCCAGGCGATCTCAGTTTGGATTATCAGATGAACATTACTGGGGCTGACTAGCAGATTCTTCTTCAGCATCCGTCTGAACTAGAAGCCTGATGGTTCACGCTATCTTATGCCCCTCAAATGCCCCCCCCCCTTTTTTTTAATATGGCTGAAATTAAATTTCAGACAAAAGCATTCTCCTTGGATCCAAAAGGCTGAAGCAGAGCTCTGGATCTGCTGCACCTGGAACAGGTTGCCTAATATTACATCCTGAATGTAATCTTTAAGACTGCTTTTCAGCCACATGTAATCCAACATTTTGCTAGTGAGCTGGGCACTCATAGAGCCCTCGGCTGCAGTGAGAGCTGCCAATATTCACACCATTTGAAAGAGAACCAGGAGAATTATCTCAGACAGAAGAAACAGATATCTTGTGCTGACAGAATAAACACATTTGGGGTCTGACTCTGCCAACAGCTCTCTCTTCTCTAACAACCACTGGAGTGGATCTGCTAACATTTAAGAGATATCCAACACTTTGCATTGCAAGAAGCTACTTCCAGCTGCTTATGTTTTTAGTAAATTTAATTTTTAAAGTAAATTTTAATTTAATTTAAACTGCAACCCCAACATCCCTATTCCTACCTTGGAAATGCTTGGAGGCTTGCATTATGTGTGGTGTTTAAAGGGTTTTGATTGTCCCCATACAGGTCTTCTGTATGACAGCCACTCTTCATGCCCAGTTAAGTGCCATTATGTCAACCTTCCACATGCCAGAGGTAAAGCTCCTTATGGTCCTCTCCTGTCAGAGGAGTACAGAATGAAATGAAAATGCCTAGAACCAATTTAGTAGCTGATGGATTTGTCATTTACGAAGGGTAGCAGAATGGAAACATTTTATAGGAGCCTCCTTCGTGGTCAAGTCAAGGAGCTAGTTACAGCTCAGCACACTTTGATGCAGTTCTTGGAGCTGGCCTTGAGCAGATCACTTAAGACCTACCTGGTCCTGTAAGTGTTGCCATTAATTTAAATAATACCAAGACGAAAACTTAAATCTCCCTGGGTCTCTGGCACTGGATCCAATATGCCTTTGTCTTGCACTTTATGATCACCATGTTTAGAGAGAGACAGCTCTTTGCAACTGGGTACGTAAAGCTGGATATGCTCCCGCAATCCGCTAGAAAAATACGTTGGCCTTTCAGGCAATCAATAGACTAAAACAATGGAAATAATGAGAATAATGATAACAGGATGAACATTCAGCATTATGGGTGAGGATCCTTTGAAATCCATTAGTGACAGAGTAAGAGGAGTTTCAGTGCACCAGCATTTGCCATGTTTCACTGCATAATTCCATAAATTTCTGCTTCTCCTTTAATTTCAGAAAGACATTTCAGTAGCCTCTGGCTTCTATATTTTATTTTTTCTCATCTACTAGCTAGCAGAAGCAGAAAAATAAACACACAACTAGGAGCTGTATTCACAGACAGGAAGTAACTTTAATTAAATATTGTGAAAGTTGAAAAGTTTTTACAGCTTGAATTTCTGCAAAAAAATTATAACAATCTCTACAGTAGTTAGTTTCTCTAACAATAGAACTGTACAGTGTGTGTGTCTATTCAAAAAGATTTAGATAAGAAGGTGAAAGGTTAGTAGTTTCAGAGATGACTTCATTTTAGCTGCATCCTAGTACAACTGTGAGGAAATAGGCATACTTTATGCAATCCAGTCATTGTGAAGCTTCACCTTGTTAAAACTGAAATCTGAATGTTTCCACTTAAAGCCATATTCTGTAAACAGCTGCATCTTTTACTTTGTAAAAGATAAGGGTGGTGCGGGGGAGATTTTTATAAATTCCCATTCATCAGATCACTATACATAGCTGCAACAAAACAAAATTGTGCACATTGTCAAAGGATCTTTGGACACTGGCGTAGAAGACTACAGACATCGATGGCTAACACTGGTGTCAAAATCGCTATGACTTTGAGTGGAGCTCTACAAGAGTAATTGATGGTGTCACTGGACAAAATATGGCTTTAAATTTGATTATATTGTCGTGCTGTTGCTTACTATGTGAATTAGAATAATCGCTTGGAATACAGAGAAGCAATAAATTGATGTCTCTCACATTTTCCAGTTTTCTCTTCTTTTATTTTCTCACCATGAAAAAAAAAAATCCTGTTTTCTTCCCTTCCCCCCAAAGATCACACTGTGACATTCTAGTGAAAACCATTGCAAAATTCATACAGGAAGCATGCACAGTTGCAGCATCGTTGTAAATGATTTCTTGCTCGACTAGAAAAAAGTTATATTGTTTTAAGGTAACAAAACAGTTCTTTTGTGCTTTTCAATTCCTTTTTTTTTTCTTAGAATGTTAGTGATGATTGACAGTTCTGGTGCACAGTACAATGTACAAGTGAAATGAATATGATTTGCATTGTTAAGGCATCCAATCTGCTGGTTTATATTTATGTGAAAGACAGAGAAATATACAAGCAGACTTAAGAAAGAAAGTATTTTCATTGAGTTCTATGAAGTTTCTCCCCATATTTAATGCACAAAAATGCGTCACTCCAAAGAGGAGAAATCCCATGCATATTAATAGAGTAAAACAGCATTAGTTTTTGTTAAGCCTCAAAAGCAAAGGATACATTTTTTTTAAAATCTACATAACTAAATGCTACAAGAATAATATGCTACTTTTTGCCATATATTGGAAAAAACTTCTTAACTTACAAATAATACAAAAATAGACAATGGCTTTGGGGTGGAAATTAAAAAAAAAGGAAGCATGGTTTTAAACAATTCTAAAAAAAATCCTATAAATGAAATGTTTTAAAATCACATTTAAACAGCTAATACAACGGTGAATGACCAAACAAATCAGCACTTTTCACATAGCAAACATACACAATAAAATAAACTTGGTAGGGGAAAAAAAGCAATGTACAAATTCCAAAGATAAATACATTATTTATATGGATATCTTACAAAATCCCCTTTAAAACAAACAAACAAAAAACAGAAACAAAAAGCTTTTTTTTTCTTTAATTAATTTTGCAAGTATGTGCAAGCTAAAGGTAGTGAGCTCTTTTTGCAAAATATGCAGTAAAATTCTTTTTTTGTGATATTGAAAAACTGTCTTAAGACATTAAAATGTATAAATAGAACAACAACTTTGGCAAAAAATCACAAAAAATCTACAGTATTTATAACTACATACAAAACACAACAGCAAAGAAAAAATATCAGGTAATGCATCTTCAGAGCTTTGCTGCCTCTTTGACTAATAGTTTTTAAGAACACTTCCCAGATAATGATAGCAAAATTTTTGTAAAACAGAAGCTATGGTTTTGATTTGAAACCTTCCTAACAGCCCCACCACCCACCCCCCAAACTCATGTTTCCATTTACTATTCAAAAGCAGTTACCTGTTGCTTAATATATTATGATACAAACTGAGAGGGTCGACTGATACAGGAACAATCCTGGCGGGAGGCTGATGAAAACGTGTGCTTTTAGATCGTGAGGATGCAGAACCACAGACAAGTCTGTTCTCGTTCTGCCCCATAAAAACAAATAGGTGAAGGGGCGAGGGGCTACGCTGAAAACACCCTACGCCTGATGGCCGCAGTCTGTGTCAGGAGACGGCTATGCAAAATCCAAATGGCATTTTACGCACAGCTCGGGTGACACTAACCTTCAGGAAGGCCACTCGTTTGGAAAGAGCCTGATATATAAGCTAAAGAGAGAGCCACGCTCATCTAATTCTGCAGTTTTAGCATTATATCTAGAGGCACTGGATTTTCAGTTCAAGAGGAAATGTGTTTGCTATTTGCATCTTTACCTTCCCTTTCACCAAATTTTCGTGTTGCATTATTTACACAATTATTTAGCCTGATATTAAAGACAGAGGTTATTAATCCCACCCCTCATCCCGCCCTCGTCATCCAAAAATACCAGCTTTCTAGGGAGTGATATCTATTTAATTAGAACATTAAAAATGCATCATATTAGCAAGTCACCACAGGATAAGCAACCTGTATGAGCCGACCCTTCATTAAATGGCCATAATTCTTCTACGAGAAACTAACTGGCACTTCTATTCTGTCCCATACAGACTTGTATGTAAATGACACCACTTCATTTTTCTTTACACAGCTTTAAAAAAAAAATCATAAATTAAAAATGTGGAGTTTCATCTCTAGTGTCCCTTGTGTAATTGTATGATTTATAAAAGACAAATGGTGTTGAGTTAAATCAAGCCTTAAAAAAACACAAAAAAAAGAAGGAAATAAAAGCAAGCCCCCACCCCCGCAAAAAAAAAAAAAAAAAGTGGATTTTTTTATCAACATACAATAAATATATCTCCCAGTTATTTGGGATGGACAACTTGAATCAACACCTTGCAATTGTAGATTGTTAATTTCAGTATTTGCAAGGATGGTGATTTTTGTTTTGTTTAAAAATCCGCAGTTATTGTAAGATTCTTCTTTATTTCTTTTTTATTTTTAAAAAGGCCTGAGTAAAAAGTTCCACTCTGGGACTTGTATCAGATTCTCTCTGAAGCAGAATTCAACCTCTTCATTAATAAAATTCTTCAAGGCAATTCTTTCACATGGGGGGAACAATCATGCCAGATATAGCTGTCAGGAGGAAAGGGGAGGGGGGGAGAGAGAAAGGGTGGGGAGGAGTTACTTTTGTGCATTATCAAGCAACTTTTAAAATCCTCAGAACTTTTAAACATTTACTAGCAATGTACTCAGCTGTACTGTGAATTAAATTGATATGTATCATCCAGTAGAGACAACTATGTACACAGTAATCACGGGAAACCTCATTCTGATCAGAAAGTGCAAGCGATGCTGAAAATAGTGATTTCCTTGCAGAAAAAGTGCACTTCCCCTGGTATCAGAATCGGACCCCAACTTAATTTTCTGATTTTAGTTTCAAAATTTCAAAATGCTCAGGAGGCTTAAACTTGACCCAGCCATTGCCACACATTCTATTACTCTTTTAAAAGCAAAGCAGATACTTGCTCCACGTGTGAGAAAATGGCTGGAGTCCCATAGGCCACCAACACTACAGACCTGGTAGGGTGTTCATTGCATTAGGCACACTAACAGTGGTTCGTTCTCCTCTGCCAGTTTTCTCTTACGAGTTCAGTGTTCAACCCTGGGACTTCTTATGTATGTATTTCCAGGTGCTCGGAAAAGGACTTAAACTCTCAAATCCAATTTTCAAATTGAAATATGTCCTTAACTGGTGGTTTAGCAGACCGGCATCTCATGGTTTTATTACGCTTGTAGCAGACATCACCAACTACATCGAGTGAGTTGTATATTAATGTTCATTTAGAATGTCTTCTCTTTTGTTGGCTAAGTTCAAACATCAGTATTTCTTTATTATGCTTCCTAAGCTCATTTTCTATGAAGCCACCACTTCTTTTAAAGAGGAGACATTCATTAAAAGTCAACAGGTACAGACTTCCACCTAGCTTGACCTCCAGCTTGGTCTCCCTCTATTTACCGGGGACTCTATGCAGATCAGACATACCAAGTGTCCAAGTGATATACTGTGAGCAAGCACATCATTACAGGAGGTAGTCATGTAAGTTTATGATGAAAACTGTAACAACAATGCATATTTAAAATACCAGTTGTACGGTTATTTGCCAAAAGGTAGAAAACAGATTTGCCTTCAGGTTGGCGGCACTTCATGGGCACTTTATTTAAATGCTAGAACTGCCTGCCATCTCAGACATCTGGACATGTAATTTCTTAAGGAAGAACTCAACCCTGTGACTGGTGCTGATTCATTGTGCTTTAATTACAGCTGCAATTATTTGATAAGAACAGAGCCAAAGTAAAAGACTCACAGATTTGGGGTTGGAGGGGGAGAGGAGGGAAATGTTTTCTCCACAAACACCACCATATGTGCAAGAATTACAAGTCTAATCAGCAAGGGGAGAACAGCTCGAGTAAACTGCACTGATTAAATGAAATAAAATGAGAGGAGAAGGCGAGAATGCAAAACACATCCACATGTTTGCAACAGACCATCCTCAGAGGTGACATGTTGCAACTATACAGCAGCATTTCAATTCTTGGAATTTATCATTCAGCAATGGGTTTATGTGGCATCACCATACTGATTGTTTCCGCTCCACATAAGGGCTCTTCAAGGAGCTGAGAATGAGGATAAAAGGGATAGAGAGGTGAATTAAGTTGCTTTAAGCCCTACAGGAAGACACTCAAGTGAGTAGCATAGAGGACACCACTGTGTCTTAGATGTTCCTTGCTGAGGTATTTCCTCTCATGGGCCTTTTTGGCTCCACCATGGAGATAATCTGAGGATGCACTTTCATATTATCTCCATAGCTATGCTGTCTCCTTCATCTCAAATCATAGGATGAATTCGATATTGCCTTTTTTTTGGAATCCTTCCTGATTTAATTAACACTGGGTGAAACAACAGCAGCTTTGTTTAAAAAAAAATTCTCAAAGGGTTTTATTTCGACAGTGTCTCAAATGAGTTCTGAATTCTCACAATTGGGCTGTCCCCTTCGTACATGTGACTGAAAATGAAGCAAACCCAAGCCAAGCAATGCTCTCACTGTTGTGGTTTCTCCCTACTTTGCTCTTGGGATCCTTACATATGCGCCAGGGTACAGACCCTGAACCACAGACCTCTATGGCGTCAATAAAATAGGTATTGACAGTGATGGATACAGTCAACCAGACTGTAATTCTGCTGTGGCAGCCCTACAAGGCAGCCACCTGCAGCTAAGGGTGAAAGCGTAATTTTCCCTATCTGAATACATGAAAGACTCACGTGGGCATGGATCTGAGACACAGGTTTTGACCCACTTCTCCTTCTAGCTCATTGTATTACATCAAGCAATTTGATTTGTTTCTGTTTGTTACCTGAGGATAACAATTTTTATCCCTATTAAACTTGGAGATTTCTGGATGGCAGCTGTTTAGCAGAATATAGGGGTGGGATCGCAGTGCTTGGACATCAGTGCCATATATTACAGCGCAGAGAAGAGCAATATTGACAACAGTGCTCCCTCCTTTACTGCTCAGATAAGGAAGGAGTTGAGCAGATGGGAATGGGTAGTCTTCCTATATGTGATGAGTGCAAGTGAGCAGAGTCAGATGGATAATTAATCCTCTGTGCATAGTACTTCAACCTTTTTTGTCCTTTTCAGCCCTTTCTAAATTTAGTGAAACTTTAAAACAAGATGTTGTTTTGCTTCAGAAAAATTACCTATACCTCAGAAAATGTCAAAATATTATGCCAACAAAGAATTTTCAAGCGAAAAGATTCATCAGAACCACATCAATTTCACCACAAAGTGGTCAAGAATCATCTCTCTCGGGACAGCACAGCTGTCTACCCTGGGTAAGAGCCCAAACAAAGGTGACATAATTGCAACTCCTCCCTTCATGGCTTAGACATTACCCTGTAGTTACATATCAGCCATGAACATTTTGCCATTGGAAACAAATGGTACAGATGCAGATCTTAGCTCATTTTTCCAAAGTATTATTGTTTTTGAAGAGCTCTGAAATTCTGAATTAAATTGCAAGGCAAATGGCAAATGATATCTTTTCTGCTTAAAAGCTTTGATATTTCCATTCTTTCCAGGTCTTCATTTATATCGCTGTACTTTTATTCTGTAAGTGCTACATCTAGTCATGCAAATTCTCTAGCTGTAGCATGTTATTGATCCTGAAAACAGAGATATCAGTGGGAAACGGTATAGCTATGAGATCACACCACCTCCAAAAAGGGAGGGCAGAGAGTAGGAAAACTCCCACCAATGGGCATTATTTCTTCTATCATATACTAATTTGTATTTGCTGCTAGCAAATTACAGAAATAATGTATTTTGAGTTTTACAAAATTGCATGGCAAAGAGAACAACAGATAAGCCTAGCTGTTGTTTTAGTGAGTTCTGCTGATATCTGAGCTACATAAGGAAAGCTTGATTGCTTTCTGATGTATCCAGAAGCCCAGGAGAGATAAGACAGCCTCCTTACACATGGTTGTTTATTTAAGCATTAAGGCACAACAGGCAGTGCATTTCTGAGTGATTATTACAAGCCTCAGGTGGTGTCAGAAGGCATGGGACTAAGGGCTCTGTGTCTTTAACTCACCAAGAAGTTCAGTGATGACCTAGAAATGAACCATCTTTTGGTGTCTCATTCCTATTATGAAAACAGAATTGCTAAATAAAAATTAGGGGAAACACTCAGATCTGTATGGTTTCTGGGCATTACAGATGTGGATGTGACATAAGGAGGAGGCAATCAGCAAGCCCCAGTTATGTCCGGTGCTCTCAGCTCATTCCATAATTGCTTTTCATAACCACGTATGTGGAATCTGAGAATTCCATGTCTTGTGAAAGGAAAAACAGTGCTTGAAAAAGCTCCCTTCTGTTACTCGCTTTTTTCTCTCTACCCGGAACAGCAAGTTGGGACAAGGTGAAGAGAAGAAAAAAAACATTACCGTGTGCAAAAGTTTCTAGCAGTCAACTCTTGGCCTCTTTTTTATTTTTTTAATTCAGAGGTGAAACATTTTTAGCTGTTGCCTTTAAAATTTGTAGCATGTTAACAGTGCCGAATTTTTTAAATGCGCAAAATGTAATCTCCTAAACACCTCAGCTCATCTGAAAATTTTGTTGTGTTTTATTCCTGATGTAGTATGTATTTATAACAAAGTCCTGACCAAAGGTACCCAACGTAGGAAATATGTTCCTAGTATTTTCACAACTTCTGTGTGCGTGTGTGTACATCTGCAAGGATTCCTCCTTCCTATTCACCAGTGTAAAATGCACTGAGGACAATGCTTTCCTTCAGTCACAATAGATCCCAGCTTTTATGAATGAATTCCTTCCACTCTGCCTGCATATAGATTTTTTTGGCTGTTAATGGTGCTATCAGCATTATGCCCGCAAGCCCGGTGTTTCTCTTCCCAGAGGCTGTAGAGTGACATGTGGAGTCTGTGGAGCTATCCTCCCCCCGCTCTGCACAGCTCCTTCTGAACACGGCTTTAAAAATGACGGATTTTATTCCCTGCTCAATGCTTTTTGGATAATTTGCACAGGCACGTGGAAAGGAAAACAGACCTCAGGTCTGGGGGAAGCACAATGCATACTGCAAAATCTTTCCCACCTCTGGCACAGTTGGAGGCAGCTGGCTGCATCTGCTTATAGAAACTCCTCGGTCTAAGCGAGCATGAAAATGTCTCTCTCAGCACTCTAATGCATAGGGAGGTAATTACACAGGAAGGTTTAGGCACAGTGTTGTAAAACAGGCTCAACCAAACAATGAAATAGGCAGTGCTGGTCCTTGCGGCATCCTCAGTTTGACAAGCTTTTGTCTGTCACTCCCTCGGCTTAGCATCAACGCTTCAAAACGTATTTAGGTGCCGATGCTGGAATACTTTGTAATGAGAGGGGAAGGGATGCAGAAAAGGAGCAGCCACTTGATACCAAGAGTTGAAGAGGCTTTCAAAAGGGCCCTGCGCCATTTATGGAATTAATTGGCACAGAAGTACATTAATCAGTGGAAACTAATGTTTGCCCTGGTACGAGTTAAACAGGAAAATGCTGCTGTTAGTTTGTAATGTGTCTTCTATTTATGAAAGGCAAAGGTTTGCGCCAAGCTCTGTAACGGTCTATTTGCTCTCAGTAGGATTTCTGCACAAGTGTACTATGACAAAGGAAAAAAGGAAGGGAAGATTGAGTGACGTACTTCAGGAGAAGGCCAGCCCCTGGAGAGACCCTGCAGTGGAGTACTTGCTAGAGTCCACAAAAGACTGGTCTGATAAAGGACGACAACAGGGAATAAGAGAGGAAAGAAAGAAAAAGGATGGTATTAGTAAGCTGAAATATTACTCGTTTTTATCATAACAGTAGGTCTGCGCTTTAAAAGACATAGCCTCTCAATTCAGCAGTATTAGTCGAGTCAGAGATAGTGTGGTTGCCAAACACCTGCATGGTACTAGGTGGGCTGGTGGTGGAGTCCAGTTACTCTTTACAGGAGGAAACTTTAGGACAGAGACCACCAGGGATCCCCCATTGTCTTCTATCCCCTTTGACAACTCAGTGTCGCTTAGAGCCTTGCAAGGCACTAGGAGCTCACGGGTTTGAGAGCAGCCATCTATGCTCCAGACTTGGTTTCACCTACCTTGCAGGCTATTGCCATTGGTGCTGGTGCAGGTGGGAGGAGGAGAAGTTTGCGGTCTCACAACAGGCGCAAAAGCACTCTTCTGTTTCACCGCTGAGACCATGTTGGCTGGTGAGAAGGAGAAAATCCCAGAGGAACTGCTACAGTTTGAGGGGAGGCTAGTGGAGGAGGCCATTGTCGGACTTGATGGCACAACTAGAGAAAAAGAAAAGACCCCCCAAAAGGCATTCCTTAGTATTAGTAATCAGCAGGTTGCAGAAACAAGAGAATTCTGCTTCTTGGATGCACTGGGTCTAATTTCAAATGGCCAAGGCCTTTACTGCAGTTAGATTTCTGTTTGTTCACAGAGCGTGATCAGTCACTACAGGAAACCCACTTGTTGTTTTGTTTGTTTTGCAGGTGTTCAGGAGCAGTTATTCTAGGAGCTCTTAACCACACCCTTAATTCTCTGTCAATGCAACTCTTTACTCTTACGACAACTTTGTCCTGCCATCCTTTTTAAAACTTTTCTAGCGATTGGCATTAGCCACTGCCCTGGTCCGAATTTGTAATGTTTTTGTGTAGGTGGATAAGAGGGAATCCAGACTGTGTAGGTAACTCAGGGCTTACAAAACTGAGGGGCAAGGAGAGTGGTTAAAGTACAAATCTGGATCTGGAATTTTTAACTTGGAAAAGTTTGAGTTTTTAACTGGTTTCCAAAACCAGCATTTTGAGCTGTGCTTTCCTTGTAGCAAGATGGCTCCAGAAAGACCTATGGGGTTTCAAGCAAACTTGCAGAAGGTGGAGAGGTCCTAGTGGCGATCCAGTCAGCCTGCTTGTCAAAAGTCAGCAAAAATGGTTGGGTTTCTTTCCTCTCTCAAACCCTGCAAGAACTAGGGTTTAAAAGGACTTGTTCTGAAAGCTGTGAATATATATTGTCCTGGGATAGAGTTAATTTTCTTCTTAGTGGCTGGTAAAGTGTGTTGTGGATTTAGTGTGAGAATAATGCTGATAACACACTGATGTTTTAGTTGTCGCTAAGTAGCGCTTATCCTAAGTTAAGGATTTTTCAGTTTCTCATGCTCTGCCAGCAAGCAGGTGCACAAGAAGCTGGGAGGGAGCATGGCCAGGACAGCTGACCTGAACTAGCCAAAGGGGTATTCCATACCATAGAATGACATGCTCAGTATATAAACTGGGGGGAGTTGGCCGGGAGGGGCGGATCACTGCTCGGGCATCGGTCAGCGGGTAGTGAGCAATTGCATTGTGCGTCACTTGTCTTTTCTTGGGTTTTATCTCTTTTTTTTAATTTTATTTTACTCCTTTTCATTACAATTATTGTTATTATAATATTTTATTATTATTATTAGTGTTAGTATTACATTTTATTTTAGTTATTAAATCGTTCTTATCTCAACCCACAAGTTTTACTTTTCTTTTCCGATTCTCCTCCCCATCCCACTGGGAGGGGGAGAGTGAGTGAGCAGTTGCGTGGTGCCTAGTTGCTGGTTGGTCTTAAACCATGACATTTATATATGTGTGTGTGTGTGCATGTGTATATATACATCTATGCACATATATATATACTTGGAGGCTGTCCAGCATGA
Organism: Harpia harpyja; assembly: GCF_026419915.1. NCBI lineage: Eukaryota > Metazoa > Chordata > Aves > Accipitriformes > Accipitridae > Harpia > Harpia harpyja. The sequence goes on from NC_068959.1 coordinate 9,761,685, forward strand.
AGCAACCAGTGAGATGGCTGGTCTGACAGTTTTTTACTCCTTTGGTCTCCTGGCACTAGTGTTTTCAGTATCTGTTGTACAAAAAATGTGTGGATAACTGACAGAAATCATGCTTTTCTTTTATCTCCCATTGGAAGAAACCACTAAACCTTTCTCACAATGGCCTGAGATGCTTTCCATGTCATAACTACTAGTACCAAGTCAGTCTTCAGCTTCCCTGTATCCATCAGCTTTGGGAAAGTTTCTACTGCTGGGACATCCCAGGAATTCTCAGTGACATGAAAAACAGTCATATTTCTCACATAACCATTTTATTTATGCACAGGAATGGAGCTGGTATTTCATATCTCACCCGAGATAGAGAATTTTGAAAATTAAAATCTGTTTTATAATGGTCAAGACAAATAATTCTCCCAGAGGATCTATGACCACCATCTGAATACAGTCAATACAACATTCTCATTCAGAGCCATCGACTGGAGTCTCAGCTGGAATAGCTAAGCAACCAAGCCATTCTGGTATACATGAAATGAAGATCTGGCTTCAACTACAAGACTGAAGAAAATGAGAGTCTTCAGTTTTTCTAAATAAGTGTAGACATAAGGCTTCCTTTTTTTAGGGACTAAACTGATTGTCCAAAACACAAACCTGCTATAGAGGAGGTTCAGGTTTTAAACACATATATCCTTAAACTGTTATTTTACTATATAGTGGGATAAATATCTTTGGTTCATGTATTTATCATTGAGGTTTTAAGTGAATTTGTTTTCATGAACACAAAGCCAACTAATTCTATATTCAGACAGCATTGCCAGTTTCCCCGCTTATCCAACAAAAAAAAGGGAAGGACCAATAGTAAGATCCCATACTTTCATTCTTCGTCCTGTTTAGAAACTGCTTATATACATGAGGGGCCTATGAATAATTACATATTATAGAGTAAAATTCCTATCATCTGGGCTTTGAATTATTATTTTATTTGCATTTATGTAGATAAAAATCACCCTATTTAAGTTCTTATTTGAGAATCTGATATCATATTTGTTAACACTGAGGAAATCAATTAATGGAAATTAACTGTTCAAAGTTTCACAGTCTGACAGATACAATCTTAGTCTGAAGTCACTCTATGTCTGGAAGTACTTGCTAAGGGAGAGCAATCAAAGCACCTAAATTGAATTGCTACTATACAGCAATTAGTTTATTGATTTAATTAAGAATGCCACCTTTTAATTTTCAGGTCATGATTGAAGCATTTTCTGATTCAATGGATTAGGCATTAGCAGAATGACAGAACTACCAAGAAAACCTCCCAAAATATAACAAGAATAGAGATCCAGGGCTGGGAAGTGGAGTGTTATTCTAAAGAGGACTTTGTTCATAAATATGAAATAATACACTGCTAGAGTATTTTAAATGCATTACTGGCATCTGCTTCCAAAAAGAAATGTCTCATCAATCATGTTGTATTATGAATTCAGAGTGCGCAGATTCTATGACAGTAAATTCAACTTAATAAGTAAGGTACTTTGTAACATTACATGTTACATTATTATTAGAGTACAAAAATAATAACTGGTTAGCAATTCCCAGGTTATAAGTACTAGTAGTGTGGGTAAATATTTTCTTCTAAATTTGCAGCAGCTAACAAGCCTTGGAGGTAATTTTTAAAATCAAGGTTACTATCCCTATTTTAATTCTGAACTCTGGCAATGCAATTCAAAATAATTCATTACTGTTGTTACACCACTAAACTTAAGATTTGCTGCTTAAACCTTGGTATGTCCAGCAGTCTATCCTGTCCATGCTAGGGTCTCAGCCTATAAACCTATTTACATGACAAGACCTTCCGGCCTGATTCTGCTTTCTGCAGATGTCGGTGGAATCCTTTTTTGCCACATGAGTAATGTCAGAGGAATTGGGCAGGTCCTATTCATTTAATTTTCTCTCTGAGCTGTGAGAGCGGCTGCAGTAGAGGTTCGTAGGCCTTTACCAATAGAAATGTATTTATATTTAAACAGGTTACTAAACCTTTAATATCAAAATGCAGAAAGTTAGTCCTACACATAAATATTTCCACAGCTGGCACTGTAGACTGTAAGCTCTTTGTATGACTTGCATCTTTGGGGCATTCACTGTACGGACACTAAAACACAAACTCTAAGAGCCATTGTCACATTTCACTGACTAATACTAAGCTCTCAGTGAATTCAATGTAATACCTACTTACAAAGCAAATGGAGTATAAGCAATCAAGTTTAGGCCCAATAGTAATTCATAATTTCTATAAAGGTTAGGAACATATTATTTGCTCAGAGGTCTCGGAAACATCATCATGCAGCTTATGGAAATGTCAGCCTTATTACAGTAAACTTTTCTGCCCTTCATATGTTACAGCTGGAAAAAACTATTCTTCCTGCAACAAATATCCTTAGCTTCATTTCATATGCACTGCAACAAAAAGTTGTGTACTGACAACAGACTTTTGATCCACTCCAACGGACATTGTCACTTATGCCCTCCCTGCTTTCTAGCAATGTTGAGGACAGCATTTCTTATTTACAGAGTACAAGGTAAGTTATGAAACTATCAGCCCAAATCACAAGAGACATTATTCTTTTTAAGCTATTATGAGACTCCCTAAATAAATAAATAATTAATAATAATAACAACAACAACAACAACAACAACAATAATAATAATACAGAGAAGAGCATTACTGGCAACACTAATGTCTTCAAAGGTCAGTGCCTTGGAGAGGAGTGAAAGCACCAAGCTCTGTTTCAAGTGCTCAAAATAGAAATGAGATATTGAGTATCACAGAAAAGTCACCATCTCCTTCTAATGAAAATGTGCAAAACACAGAAAAGCCATATAATACTCACTGGCATAGGGAGAATTGGCAGCAGATCCATTCAGGAAGGTTGGAGAACCGCCTAAATTTGACATTCCAGCATTCCCATAGCCATTCATGCTTGTTGTGACAGAGTTATAATTTGTCTGCTGAGGGGTGGTGCTTGGCACATAGCCATGAGGTGACACGCTGCTTGAGTTGCGAGTAAAACCTTTTGTGGGGAGGGAATACATTTAGAAATTGGTATTAGGCCGAGAACAGTCTCTTACACAAACAGCTACAAGCCAGTAACTCTGGGCTACCTAGTCCAGCCGTGGTGTGCACGGGGAGGGCCAGGACTGACCCCCACTACCAGCAGGTAACCCAAATTGTGAACCCTTGCTGCCCAGGTCATTGCTGATGGGAGCACAAAGGGGGAGGAGGGAGGCTACAGCCTTTGCAGCTCCTCAGGCAACCCATGCCCTCAAGCAAAGATTACCATTGGGTATTACAGGAACACTCACTCTAAAGAGAGCTGTTTGTAGGAAATGGAATAAACATGACCTACATTTTCAAAGTGAGGAGTACATACCGACTTAAGATATGTTAAAAGCATGTGATTTCTGTTAACTCTCTTCTGATGTCACTCTCATTTAACACATCTCAAATTAGATGCTCACTGCATACTTTAGAAAATGTAGGCTATATTTCTCAAAGTAGTGGGATATCCTTAGTCTTTTTGCCCTAGTGTGATCATTATATTGGCAGAAAATTACTATCGAATTTGGCACCAAGTTAAAATTTAAATCTCTACCTAATTCTGGAAATGACGTTTGGGGAAACTCATATCCAAATATCCAAAAAGAAGATTTGTTTCTAGAAGCACAGAAATACAAAACACATCTTCAGTCCTAGAAGAAAAAATGCCAACTTTTCTTCCTACCACACAGTACATCCATAAAATATTTTAATCTAAAAATCATTGCTATTTTTTTAGTGTAATGCAAAATAATTTTGTCTGCCCTTCTAGAAAACAGCCGCATTCTAATACTTTCTCATTAAAGTGGATTTTTAAGTTGGATAATAAATGGAGCTGAGCCAAGGAGAGGGGAAAATGCAAAGGGTTTTTACAAAAATGTTCATCACTTTTTTTTTTTTATTTTTAACTGTAGGAATTGAAACAATATTGATTTTATACAAAGTGAAAAACACTTTATTATAAAAATCAAAGAAGCTCTGAAAGTGTCTTTGTAACTATCTCTATTTTTTGCTAGTTTCAAAATTTAGAGAAATCTCAAACTCTGAAAAAAAATCAGTGCCAATATTATGTCTCTTGCAAAACCAAACCAAACAGACAAATATTCAAGGGATGCTTTTGTGTTATAAAGAAATGCGACATAGGCCCCAGACTGAGAGATCATCCTTGCTTAGGAAAATATATAAGCCAGTACTTAACATTAAGTACATGCTCAAGCCCATAGAAATCCTTTTAAAATTAGTGGGATTTAAACACAAATACAAGTGTTATCCTGAGCAGAAGGAAAAGCTATTTAGCTATATGCAGAAGTGGTTTTCCCAAATTGGAGCAAAAGTCACTAAAGCAAGCCCTGTCCCATGACAGTATTGTGTCATTCAAAGGTTGTGCTTGCGTGTGGGATGGTGTCTGTCTAGGCGTGCTCCTAGCACTCTTTCACTGCTCTGCACATTTCCCTGACTTTTATCAGAAAGGTTTCATAGAGAGAGGAAGACGAGTCTTCTCCTGACCCTGATTGGTGGCTTGTGAGGCTTCGGAAACATTGACAGCTAGTTGACCACTAAAGGAATTCACTCCCATCATTCCTGCATGGACTGACGTGTTAGCAAGGGCAGGGAGCTGGTTGTGATTGCGGGGGACACTGTAGAGTGCTTCTGCGATGTCTGCTGCTCTTTTCAGGATTATTTCCTAGAGGATAAGAAGGGAAAAAAGGAATAAAAGAGTTACCAATGCGGCTCTAACAAACCTTTTCTTACATACTAAAATGAAATATTTCCCTGTCCAAAGGCAAAAACTAGATGCTTGTCTTTCTAAACCAGTTGGCTGACTGATAGCTAATGCTTATAAGAACTGCTGCCTTCATGATAAATCCTGACATCTGTGGTAAGAGAGTTGGAAGTTTCAGTCCCAGCAGCCACGCTTCTGTATAACAAGACCAACGGGCAGAATGGGGCTGGAGCCTAGACTTACTCTGCCCTAAAAGCTATCTTTAGGGTAAGATTGAAAAATCACTGGTGGCAAGACATAATGCATACCATTGCCCATATTATATAGTATCTGGTGAAAGTGGGCAAATGCCTCCAGGGTTAATAACACGTTGCATTTACAAGCACTAAATTCACACCCTTTACAAAAGAAAACAAGCAAACTAAACCCCACTCCAGGTATGACATTGCCCTCTATATTTATTCTTGTCTCACGTTGTAGTGTCACATACCTTTAGCCCCTGATCTATCTATACATCTAAGAAATAGCCATGTTTTAGAATTGCTGAAGTAGAATGCATTTACCTGGTTATTATGTGGCATACCATAGAGTGCTTCTACTAAATCAGCAGCCCTCTTAAGTATTACTTCCTGTCAATACAAAAACAGATGCATTCCTCTGAGTTCAATAAACTCCTTGTGGGGAAGAACAAATATTAGAATCTTTTATACTCTTCCATTAGTTGCACTGTGTTTTGCGTGGTTTTTTTTTCCTCCCACCAGGTACACCTTAATTGTAACAACTCTCAGCAACCACTGAATGGTGTTAAATCACTAGTTCATCCTATTCACACACACGCTTAATCAAGTCAAAAGGTGAGAATCATTGGTGCTGCAAAATAAAATACATCACTCAATTGTCTCTACCATCTGCACTATAAACCACTCATTGGTTTATTGCAGAATACAATCCTGAGGTCATTTAAAAGATTACTGCAATCAATGTCATTCATAGCATGTTATGAATCCCTTCAATGTGTTTATTTTATTCTTAATTGCATACTGCAGGAATTGTGACCTTACCCAGCAGGCCACATTCAAAAGATATCCAATCAGTCCTATGCTACTGGTAATGTAACCTTTCAACTTCTTTGGTTTGTATCCTGATATGGTGGGTCAGGGTAGGATCCATGTACATAAAATGATGCACAAGAGGAAAACACATGCTGTATGAAAGAATGGCCCAGTATGGTGCAGTGTTTCCTGGAAACATTCCCTGCATGGACAGCAGAATTTAAAACAGCCTGGGATTTAGTTCTCCATTTGGGGCATTTTTTTTTTCTCCATTTTCCTATATGTTCTTTTTAACTTAATATTTCTTAGAGTATTTTAAACTGACATTCAAGTAATAATAGCATTTCCTGTGTTCTTACATTTTACAGTGTGGAAAAAACTCTATGAACTATCCTGATAGAAAATGTAAAAATGCGTTGCAGAATTAACCTAGAATAATTTTTTTTTCTTATTCTTTCAAAGCATCTAGCAGATTCCCAACTGGCTGATCAAAACCAGTCAAGACTCTCTGAGTAAAACAATATATTTTTGCAATTCCCAGCCCCGAAGTATTGCTCGAATATACTAACAAAATGCTATTCACCACGGTATATTTCTGCAAGTAGCTCACAAAAATAGTACCAGTTCTAAGGATTTTACAGTTTTCTACAAAGTTAAACTTTTTAACTTAAAATATTTTACACAATAGCCATATTTTATACCAAAAAGAAACAGTAATGCTCAATTTTCATATACTGTAGACTCTGATCAGAAAATAGAGATATAATTGCATTCATTTTGCTGTCACCATAACCTCTTCAAAAATCCTTGAACAACTCTTCAAATGACAAGCTTTTAGATGCATATTAGCATTTTTTTCAATTTTAAATTCTCTATAATATAAGATAAAATAGTTGTCATACTGCAGTAACTACTTATGACATATATAATGTCCTAAATTCAAAAATGAGATGGAGGATTTTTGTACTCCCAGTAAACATTTAGGCTTGCCTTCTGTTGTACACACCCCTCTCTCAGAACACACATTTAAATGCTTTTCCATATAGGAACTGAGATGTAATATATAATTGATGGATTTTTAAATCACTACATTTGAAACAGATTCTGAGGAGTTAAGTTGCTACAGCCTTTTTCTGGTTTTTGTTTGGTTGGGGTTTTTTTTTTCTTTTTTTCTTTCTGTTGTCGTTGTTGTTTGGGGTTTATTTTTGTGTACCTTGACCACAACAGTTAGCAGTATAATCATGGACAGACAGACTACAAACAACATCCAGGTACAATCAATCCTTGTTGCTTTACCAGAATCATCAGAACACTGAGTTGCCCTTTTTGCCTCATACTGAAGGTACAAACTAGAGAAGAACAGAGATGTTACTGAAAAATGTTATCTTTTTCAATCCATGATTTTAGGTGCAAAATTACTGCACAGGTGTTTGACTTTGCAAACTAGGATTTATTTCACTTCAGTAGAAATTGTTTGCACTATATATTTCACTGATGGGAAATTAGAATGTGATACAGAGCCCACAGAGTGCTTTGGAATACTGTTAACCTAAGCTGTCATTATGCCAAATTACTAAAAAAAAAAAGAAAGTTTAAATAGTCATTTCTGCTCTACCTGACTAATCATAGTTATTTATGTAATGCTGAGCTAAAAACCTTAGAATGCATCTAAAAAGAGTTTGAAGACCATGTTAAAAAATGAGGTAATTACATGGAATCTTACAGCCACTCTACCTAATATCAAATAAATTCCAGTTCTTAAACATCGGAAGTTCTTTGATGCCATATCAAATTGCATATAAATAAAACTAATTGTCATGATGTTTTATTGAAATATGCTTGACAAGTAGCATTCAATTTTCCTAGCTAGTCAATGGTTATATTTTTTTCAACATTTTCAGAGACTGTAAATTTGAGTTTCATACTTTCTCTAACAATATTTTCACACAATAAAAGCATTTCTTGTTTATGACATTTTCAGATCATACAAAGTAGATGTTACACAAAAACTCCTGTGTCAAGTAGTGGTATCTTCTATTGAAGAGCTGACGGTAGCTCCTATAGACACAAACTAGCTTTAAAAATACACAGTAAAATGCTACGACAGACATGCTCAAGACATTAACTTCTTGTTTTCTGACTGCACCTTAAACCCTTTGCAGATCTGCTTAAATTACCACAGAAGCTACTGTTCCGACTCCACATACAAAGGAGCCCCCAAAGTCCTCTATAAGTTAGAGCAACAGACCTTGCAAGGTGCTTGGATTGCGGTGACCAGAAAATTGTTCTCACCTCCATGTCATTACGCTCACAGTGAAGCAGCCCCCGAGCATGTTTGTGTTCGGGATCTAATATATTGCCTTTCAATCAGAGCTGAGAGCCACTGAACACATAGACAGAACATGACGAGCAGGTCAGGAAAGCAATAAAGATTTTACAGAGCTGTCCAAGGTGCTAAATTTACTCAATAATGGGTTTGGCACCATAGTGTTAACCTCTCATTTACTACCAGTTTGAGGGACTAAATTGAAGTAGCTGACTTCATTTACCTTGAAATGTATATTTTATGACATTATGTAAGTAGATTGAAAGGGCACTGCAGTTTTAACAATTTAAAGGCTAGAGCATGTTTAAGATGAAGCTTGAATATTTATTGTATATTGCACTTAAACTATATTGTATATTAAAATGCATTGATTAAATTTGTAAAAGGTATTATAAAAAAGGACAGCTAATATAAAAGATCTATGTCTTTTAAAATCCAATTGATACTGCATGTTACCACTGCAATGGTGATAGATAAACAGATAGATAGCTGGACAGAGCAGCAGACAGACATCAAAAAGTGAGTGAAACTCACGTTCCATAAAAAGAAATCTCTGCATAAGCTCAAGGTCTGTTATTCCAGATACTCCTTTGTTCACAGAAATTTTTCTTTGCCTTCATCTCAGAAGCCTAGATTTTCATAGCAGTAAGTGGGCATCATGTAAGGTCCTTCCAATTGAATATGCAAGTGGAAATATTTCCTGAGAGAGACAGAGTTTGACTAAAGCTAATATCTAATTTATGGGGGCATTTGTCAAGAAAGATCCACTCTTCTATTAATGCTAAAAGTCTGACAGCTTTCGGTTTAAAATAAAGGACTTTTTACAGCATTTAGTTAGAGCTACAGTGAGGGTCTTCTTGTCTTGCATTTTATTTCAAATGAGCTTCATTTTATTTCTATAAAAATAACAACTGAGCAAATATTGAAAAAAGGAAAGATTACTTTAGTGATTAAATATGATGCATCAGAACTCTGCCCTCCATGCAGCAACACACCACAGATCCAGAGGCCATTTTTCTTCCAAACTGAACCTGATTTTCTACTGAGGGATTTTTACTTTTTTAATTTTTGAAACAGGAATGTAATTGAATATTTTAATCAAATTTTTCTCCTGAAAATACTAAGGGATGTTTACATAAGCAGAAGAGGAGGCTGGGTAGTGAAGTCTGCTGCAACTTTGCATATTCCAAAATTACTGTAGGAAAGATTATATAAATCATACTGGAACGACTGTGCTTTTGAAGCACAAAGACTGAAATTCAGATTGAATACACTTCTGACAGCAGGTACCTTGAACCAACATTACAGCAAATCTGCATGTTTTGTTTGTGGCACGCATTCCTTCAGAAGGAAAGAATTAAGATCACAAAACTTGCATTTCAAGTTTTAACACGACGAAAACATTTTGTGTCAAGTTTTATCATGATAAACACATTTTCTGCCAGCTTTAAAAAAGATGGGATATTTCTTCTGTTGACATCTGCTTACTTTTTATTCAGCAACTAGTGAAAAAAATCCACTCTGTGTCCCAAAAGGGCCGTGAGTCTAGTGAGCTAAAGGGTATCTAGAATTACACTGAGTTATTTGGCTTAAGTAGCTAAATTAGATAATGTCCAAGGTACTTGTTAAATCTAAATGAATTTTGTCAAGACGAAGCTGACCACAATATATAATACTCATCAGCCACATATTGTATTATTGAGACCACCCCAAAGGATTTATGTACTTGTGGAGGGCGTGGGGGGGAAGCTGTTCTAGCATACTCTGAGGCATTTATCTTATGTGTTGTCTAGATATCATATCACCTTCTAATGCTCTTTAGCATTATAATACAAGAGAGAGCTCATTCATCTTCTGAAAGGGTACTTAGGGATGATGATGTCATTCATACTTCCTTGACTCTTATGTCTGACCTCCTGGCTCTGCCTTCTAACTTCCTACTCTCATGGCTACTTGCAAGAAAAAAACTCTTCTGCAGAGTCGAAATGTTGAACATCAGACTCCAGTTCCCTTCTTCACCTTGGAAAGGTCACATTCTGAAATTTCAAGTCAAAATAAAAATAATTTGTGCTCAAACTTCTCCTTTGTTTTTTAATGGGTGAAAATATAAATGTGCTAGTTAAGGATATGTGTGTTAGAACTAAGTTTTAAACTTAAACTTAAAATTTGTGTATGCATTATATTTTAAAAGATAAAGATAAAATTGTGAAAGCCTCTTTCAAGTGTGAAGGCAAAACCAACATTTTGGTAGAGAGCCATTTAAAAGGATGCCACAGATCTAAAGTGCCAGCCATCTAGCTTGGTATACAAGAGTTTCAGCCTGTCCAGAACCTCCCATCTCTCCACATCTACACTGAGAACTGCATTATTGTATCATTTTCAGCAATTATAGTTTTATAAAGACTCATAAAAGCCATTCAAAATGTAAAGATCCTCCATTTACTGTAAAACTGAGGGAACTATGCCAGCCTAATGGGAAGTATAAAATAACAGGGCCAATTCACTAAGAAGATATTTGTACTCACACAAAGATGAAAACTTCTCTAGCAAACAAACAACTGAATTGTTTCCGTATATTATAATTGAATCATACTGAAGAAGTAAACACCATATAGATACTACAAAGACAGGAAGGCAAAATGAGGGAGAAAGACAACATACTTCACTTGAGGGGTAAAAAAAATAAGGTTCTGCTTACCGCTGCCTATAGGATGGAAGTGCACTGAATTCCTGTCACTGAATGTCAGTGGCAATTTCCAGAAAATAAGTCTACAGTGGGAGCTAGAACCTTAGCTTTTCCAAGTCATTGTAGTCTCATCAGCCTCCACCCAAACTGAAAATCACAGCCTAAATCTACAGCACTAAAAACAGTCATGCATGACCTTACCACCTGCTCCACAATGAGCCAACCTTATAAATAAAATATAGAAAGCCTATATGAGGCAGCAGAAAGAACAAACACTGAAGTGCAAATGCGAGCAGGCATCTAGCCATAAACATTGAGAATCGATGATTAAAACTCCTCTTAACCACAAAGGTGATAAATGCATAGCAATAGGGAAAACACACCCTATTCAGTCCCCATTGCAAATACTGCTGACAAAAGAAGCAACAAAATTATGACAATCACCTGTAAGTCTGTCCTTGCAAGTCTCCCATCTTACCCCTATTCTCCTGTTAATAGAGTGTACTTAGATACTAAAAAAAGTATCAGCCTCCTTTTTTAATCCACACCGCTCATGCCGCTGGTCTTCATTTCCATAAATGATGGGCACATAACAATGGCAACAGAATTAGTAGCTAGCACAGGTGTGTACTCCATCTAGATACACCGTAGCATGGAATAAACTAGCATTAATATAGTTGCATTGGAATAAGTCTTTGAATAAACTGACATTTTAGAATCTGGATGCTCACCATATTATCATCAACTGAAGCAGCTGGCAAGTAGTTTGGATGGTTTTGTTGCTAAAAGCTCTGGAGTTCTCTGCTAATGTTAGGTCTCTAAGTCCAAAGGAGAAGAGTGGGTGTGTGACAGCAGATATGCAGAACTAAAATCACTCTGCCAGTGCTTAAATCACCTCTTTTAGGGACTTTATCCAATGGTGATTACATGACCCACACCGATGTCCCTCAGATAGCTGTAGAACTTTGATTCTTCTAAGTATGTTTACAGTATGTCTTGCCTCAGACTCCTAAGTTTACCAGAAAAAGGCATTTATAGCTACCTGCAGGAACCCTTCAGGGTTGTCAAATTTTAACTCATGAGGCCAAGTTACCTTCCATGCACACAGAACATGGCTGGTAGATATTACTACATTGTACTCATATCTATTCACATCCTACAACACATCAACTGGTAGCTGGTAGATGTCAGTCATATCTGGGAGTCACTAACACTGTCATTAAGAAATCAACACTGTGGTAATTCTCTGGCATCTTCTACAGCATTTCCCACAGGTTATCTTGCAAGCTCACACTGTGAGGATCTAAGGACAGATCCCCTCAGTTTGAAACATAGTGAGATCACGAAAGGAAACACATTTTTCATGCTGTACAAAAGACTGCAGTATTTATCCCAGCATGTAAAGACCAGTTCTTCTGCACATATTTTTCCTTAGTTATGCAATCCCACCTTTCATACTATGATCAGTTTGTCGGATCCAGTGAATCAGAAAACAAAATAAATGAGATATACAAACTAGATTATGAATGGGTAAGTCCACATAAACTTAATTCAATGGCTAGCAAAAAATTCTTCACCAACTTCCTTTACAGAAATTCCTCCATCCCACCAGTTTACAGTGACTCATACTATTCCCATCTATCTAGACAACAAAAAGGTTATTCCTGATTTATCCATGAACATATGAACAAACAAATGATAACATTAGATTCTTTTCTTCTATCTGACCTCAAAGGTTTGCCACAATGACCTAAAAGCACATTTTGTGCTTTAAATTCTCCTTATGTGCCATAGCTACCTTCAGTCCCTGGGCAAAATAGAGAGACATGTACAAAGCAATCTTAGATAGGAACCTCAGGCATTTCTTTTTGAAAATTTACCCCAAACTATTTGTACCAGCACCTACAGTACTTTGAAGCAGATGTTCATTATCGAGATTAATGAGCTTTTACATTTGGGGGTTGGTTTTTTTTTTGGTTTGGCATATGTAAGATTTTCTGATAGTTCTTCCTCTGCTCTTCATAGTATTAACATTCCTATTTCTTGAAAACAGCTGCAGATGAGAGTTGCAAGAAAAAAAAAGAAGAAAAAAAAAGAGTTATTACTCAAAGTCTTCTCCTGACCATTTTATACCCATATATTTTTGGAAAGTTGTCAAAGTCCCCTTATGGAAGAAGAAGAATGTTTTGAATTATTTGAAGGGTCTGGACTTAAGTAAACTCAAAAAGAATTTGGAAAAATGAACAGAGACACTAAATTCTGAGACCGTTGTTCAAAGATACTGCACAGGCTGTTTTAGAAGCTTTATTCTGCAGCTCATATCATTGTGCCCATTAGAAGAATTCCCTGGAATACTGAGGATTTAAAAAAAAGATTAAATGTGGCTTGTGATTTTGTGTGTGGCACAATGTAGATATCCAATTATGTATTTGTAAGAGTGAAAAACATTTTACTCGGCAAGTAGACAGGCTGATATCTATTTTCCATCATTTGTATATACAAAGACTTTCCAAACACAGGTCAAGTTGTATCACTTTTAAATTGTTCTCCCATTAGGCCAATTCTAGAATGTATTTGGTGGCATAATTCACTTGACTGCGTTTAAATCTGTAGAGATATAAAATTATGTTTGGTATTGCAAAGCAAGAATGTCTGCTGAGTTAAATCAGCAGAGATATCTAGCACTTAAAGTGTAAATTGTACATATGTGTTTTGTCCATTTAATTTTCAGAGTTGGTCTTTATTAATGCATTTACTCATATAAATATCTAATGATGCCAAACCAGCTGTTTTCTGTAAAAAACAAGTGTTCACCTATACGCAATTAAAGACCCACCAGGATTTTCTTCTAATGAAGGGGAAAAAACCCCAACAAACCAGAACAAAACAAAAAAACCCCAGCATATCATTAAGATCTGTGAAACTGTCACTTTGCTGGATTGTACGCTTCAGGTAGGAAGTGTTAGTAGAAATTGAGAGTTCGGGTTACTTTTAATAGCAGGAGGAAAACTGAAAAATAAGATGCATTGAAATTCTGACCTACAATGATATTCCACTATGTTCTGTGGAGAGTGAGTGCATAAAAATGTTGAAATAGAGACTGGAATAATGTTGGTAGGTTTTAGTATTACAGTTAAAACACTGCTCAGTCATAACCCCTACAAATGACTACTTTCACTTACATTTTATCATCGGTATAATTAAAAGAAGTCTCTTGAAAGGGGCATTCTCATTATAACGAAGGACCACTTCAGACCCAATTGAAATGAAAAGACAGACCATAGATTATGTGTAGATACCAAGTGGTAATTTCTAGGGAAGCATAAAATGCCAAATGTGTAACAACTATATTTTATAACTATGTGTTCAAAGGACTTACAGTATTTTATTGTACAAAGAGGCTTTGGCTCAGAAAGACTACTTCAATGAAGTGCTTCCTAGCATATATTCCGAAAAATTTTCAACTCGCTTATCAGAAACAAAAGATATTTTGTTCCTGATACGATTATTTTTAATTTACAGCTTTAAAAATTCAGCTGAAATTATCCAAAGGAAGTATAAATGTTGAATAACCATGTATTTAAGAAATTAAATTTATCCAACATTTCACAGAGATAACACTATCTTTCTGTGTGCACCTCCACAATGTAAAAGCAGGCACACCATTTTACACAATCTAGGGTTCCTTTTTTGGTGGTGAGTGAAAAGACTACCATTGTCACTACACCAACATATTTTATGGAGTACTTCAAAACTTGCCACTGGTTTTTCAAAATACATCAGTATTTAAGTAACTTTTTCAATCGTCAAAAACTCTTAGCTCTCATGATAGTTTAAAGCTGAAAAAATGAAAGAAAAATCAGATTATCAATATATTAGTATTATTTCTTTCCTGTTTATTAAAAAATACTTTTACACACATTTTATTTGCCAGAAGCTCACATTTGGAAAAATTAAGCACCTCTAATTGTAAAATGTTAGGACTTCAAGAGACAAGATGCAATGTCCAGATGAAATTATGAATATAGCATTATTAGTAAAGACACTTAGGTCATCCTAAACAACAAAATTAACAGAGACAAATTCCAAAATTTCTGTATCTTAGATCTCCCATAATATATGAACAAGAAATGTGTTACATACATGAGGCACTGGTTTAAAAAATGCTCCTGTGTTTTGTTTTCATTCTCCTCTCGACAAGCATATAATTTGTCATCTAAAGTCACAAACATATTCCAAAACATTCTTTAAAATAGATCCAAAATGCATATCCATGTTTATACAAGTAGCATGAGATTGTATGCTATTGTACTTAGAGGACATTTCAGTCCAGTTGAGTTATATCAACATAAGTTACATGATTGACTTTTACAACAGAAAGAAAAGGTTGTACTCAAACAACTGTTATTGCCTCAATGGAAGAAAAATCAATGAAAGTAAAATGAACAAGAGATTTTGTCTGAGTTGCAGTTAATACTACTGAAGAGCTATGGATATTAGAAGGTCAACAAATAAATTAGTCCAAGTGTTATGAAATGAATGATTTGGCTTATAATTGTATTGAGTGCAAATTGTTCACTGCCTATTAGACCAAGTAATTTTTAACCATGGTGCCTCAATTACTGTTCCATAAGCAATAATATAGTTGTAAGAGCCACTGGTTCGATCGAGTGACCTATGAGACACACCAGGACAGCTGACTTTGCTATGATGGATCACTGAGCCTGATCTCCAAATGGTGCCAAACCTTCCCTTCCCGTGAGGAGTTCTCATAAAAGAAACATTACTGCTTGATTCATTTTACCAAAATGTTTGAGTTTTCAAGTGTCAGCAGTTGAGTAGAGATTGTGAAGCTCTGTATTTCTTAGAAGAATTACGACAACAGGCATCCTATTGCTTCCAGCACTCTCTGCTAAATGGCATCATGATGGTTAGGAGGATGCTTTTTCTGCTACTCAATTGGACTGTGTTGTGAGAAATACACGGCAATCATATTTTACATCACCACGTAAACCACTGCATAACACCTAAAAGTAGGCTAGAAATGGAAACTGTAGGTGAGATTATAGACATTACTTCACACTTCTGCAATGCCCTGCATTCAAAGATCTCAAAGCACCACTTTAATGGGAACAAATTAAACTTCACAACATACTTTCTAGGAAAATATTCTCTCCCCCATCTTCATCAGAGACAGCCTTAAAGCGTAGCAGTTTGGCTGAAGTCACAATGGTCTATGGTTACAACCAGGGCAAGTTTTGTAGGGTGAGGTAATATCTTTTATTAGACCCACTGATATGGGCGAGAAAAGGTACAGTCAGCACGCAGGAAGCAAGGCTTGGGCACCCAGAAGCTTGTCTGTTTTTTTCCAGTTGTATCAGTTAGTCTAATATAAGATACTACCACTCCCTACAAATCCTGATAGCCTTAAAGAGGGAAAAGAAATTAATCTGATATTGCTTTCATGCTATGAAGTAACAGACATGGCGCTTCATGAGGAGGAAAGGCAGCAGCTGCGTTTTCCCATTGCTCCTGAGGGCATGGTGTTCCCTGTGAGCCAGGACTCGAAATATGGCAATAAAGGTCTCACCACACTCCCCACAGGACTGGGCCTTAAAGGACTGTAACTACGCAGCAACTACGCGTATCTGCTCTCTGCCCATATATAAAAGAAACTGAAGATGTAAGTGCAAATCCTGAATTATCAAATAATCTGTGCAGAAGAAACCACAACAATAAAAGGCTAATTAGAATAGATTGTACCACATACAACCAAATCCTGTTTATTTTGTCACTCTGCTATATTTTTGATAAATCACTACATTCAAACAGTCTATTGGGAGGGTGATTTTCCATTTCATCTCTCCATTGAGCAAAAATGTGCCATGTGACTGGAGTCTGAATTTCAATTTCACCAGCATACAGTTGAACTGAATATTATTTGGCACAATACAGTGTACAACTGAGCCACTAAATGGCTGATTTACTAAATTATTATTAGATGAGCTCTTGCTGTTCGAAGTGAAAGTGCAGTCGCTGTCTCTCTTCATGGTGTGTTCAAATTGTTCTGTGTTTAAATATTCAGCATGAGGCTAATGTGAACTGATGAACTGAGACTACAAACATTCACTTTCAATACAGACAGAGAGACAGAGATGCAACATATCATGTGGCCTGCGGAGGTGAAAATGATTTATATTTAAGGATGGTGCTGCCTACTTCCATTACTATAAGATATTTCTTAATTAGCTTTGCATTTGATTCAGGAGTTTGGAAATGTAGCTAAAAAACAGCTCCAAAACAGAACTAGCTGTGTAGCTGTGGTGGCTTCAGAATCCCGGTAAATTGGTACTTGAGCCCGGGTCTCTGTCACTAAAGTGCATGAGCTGCCATCGCAGTTTCATACTTTAGTATTTGAGTTACAACTTAAAAGTATCACCTGCAATTCCAACCTCAGCATCAGAAATCCTAGGAAATGTAGAGGACTGACCATGTTGTGTAATTCTATGACTTTTTGAGGTGGGGGGAGAGAGGGGAAAAAGGAAAAAAAAAATTTTTTTTCTAAAAGGTTAAAAAAAAAGAAACAATTTCTTTACTGCCACCTGCTGGAGTTGACAATAACCCTTTGTCATACTAAAAGAACAAGCATCTTCACTTAGAGGACAGTTACGGCAAGCATTTAAAATACTGTGATCCCAGACACTTACAGTAGATTAGAATTTTTTATTGGTGCTGTGTTGCCATAACAACATAAAGACAGCAGATGACTTAAGCTAAGCTTGCAAAGCAAAAGGCTGCTCATCTGGCAGTTAAAATGAATACAGTTCACTTCACAAGTTCCCCATATGGACCCTTAGTGTATGGTAATGAGGATACCATATGGTGGGAGAAAATGCACAGAGAACAATTGTGCTCTACTGGATGAGTGAAGTGAGCAGGAAGTTATGAGGAAACGCAGGAGAGAGATTTGTGCGTGTGCTCTCTAACTCAAGGGTTTCTTTCAGAGGGGGGTTCTCTCTCTTCTTAATCTTCTCCTTAATATATACATGCATAGAAATGACAGAGAAACATATTGTACATTTTGCAACATCATTCATCATAAACTGTCAGGTGTGTTTGTAAATCAGCTTGGTAAGATCTTATAAATTTGTAATTCTTAAAAGGTAAAAGTGCTAAGTTTTTAGACAAAGTGCAGGAAAATTTAAGCACTTCTGACAAGTAGAAACATTAGTGGTAATCATTTTAAAAATGCTTGCATCTTTCTGCCTGCATGTTTAGCTGTAAATAATGCCGCAATGAATAAAAGCTTTAAAAAGGGGAGGGGAGGATGAAGCGGAATAAATATTTTTTATTTTATTTCCAAAAGGATAAAAAGTAATAGTTGATCAGAACCATATGCATGCAAGATTCTGCTGTAAATGTACATATGCTATACAGTACGCTGTACTAACCAGATCCTAAACCTGGTAAGACAGCTTGCTAAAGGCTGCAAAGTCAATTTTGTACTACACATGCTTCATAAAAGATGAATATAAATGCATTAGTTAGACACGGTGAGCTAAATTAGAAGGTCAGGCAGGGCTGGAAGGGCTGAAATATCACACAACCAATGACTGTAATTACTCTTTTTTTAAGTCTATTAAGTGGTGTTGTTCTATCAAGGCTCAGGGGTATAGGACGTGAAGTACAAGATAAAGTAATGTGTATTTATTACTCCCACGGGATCAATTTACTAGATATTTTCAGCTCCATGGAGCAAAATACACAAATGCAGCCTTTGTTACTTTCTTCAAACTGTGGCTTTTTCCTTCAAAAGCTCTGCTCCTTGAAGGGACCGTGTTTACCTCTTTGGTATCTTCTTGCCACCCTCCGTTAATTGTTGGTTTTAAAAACAATAACAATAAGGACACAGGAATAGAGAAATGTGGGGATCCCTCTTACAGGATGTTCAAACAAGTGGTTTGAGTTGCTCAGATGGAATGTGCGGAGTAGAAAATCCAATCCCAGGCATGATTTTTACCCCAAGGCAAAGCAGAAATCAGGAATGGAGAATGGCGCAGAGCTCCTTGTCATCATGTTAGCCCTGATCTATTAAAAGTTTTGTCATAGATTCTAAATTACACCATCTGCTCTAATCATTTGCTGAGTAAATGCTGACCCACTTATAAAGAAAACTCACTGAAATGTGTATGCACACTGTTGACCTTCAGAAAGGAAAGGGCTCCTTGCCAGCCACTTGTATGTGATTCTGCCCTTCAGCGAGCAGCGTGGCTCTGTCTCTTCGCTCTCCTTTCAGACTCACCGCGTGTTCCCAGACATGCCTCTGACATGCACCACCCCATAAGGGTGATACTTCCACAGTAGCCTCACGCATCTTGGTTGTCTTCTTCCCAATAGCTTTGAAACTCTCTCTCTGAATATTTTCAATAGGAGAAATTGAAAACCAAACCCCAAAAACCCAAACAAGACCCTCAACCAACTAAATGCCCAAATTGTTAGGAAATGAAAAAAACCCAAGAGTTAAGGGTTCAATACCAACCTTAACTCTGATCTCGCATTCCTGTGAATTTTACAGTACAGCGTAGAAACTGCCAAGCACCTCTCACGCCCTCCTTGCTATACAGATGAACTCCAACAGCTCCTCTTCACATGCTCCCCCTTCCTGCCCGTACTTAGTATAAAAGTTTTCTAACAACCCTCTTGGTGGAAAAAAACCCCAAACATGCATTTTCTTAGCTGAAAATTACTAACTTAGGTTAAAATACAGTCTCTTGAGTTAGCAGATGGAGATGCATTCTGGAATTTCCGTTGGGTCTGTCTGAAGCAGCAAAGCTGAGTTTCCTTGTCTTCATTGCTATTTTAACCTCCGCTAGCAAGCCTGGGCCAACCCCCCCACATTTAGAGACAACCTTTATTTGCAATATAAACAATACCCATGTCACAATGGATAAAGGGCAGGTCTGTGGGATTTCATATGGGAAAAGACAACTGCTTTTGCCAGCCACTGGTTCTGAATAACCACCTGTCTTCTATTAGTGTCCTAAATGAGGAGGTGGGATATGTCTTGGGGGGGTCTAATGACTGACCAGAGAAAAGGAGCTGAAGGGAAGGTGAAGCCTGGTTACGTGTGCTCTCCGCTCAGCAGGGAGGCCTCTGTGTGCTAGAGAGAGAGGCAGGCTCCACTTTCATCCACATGAAGAGAAACCAGAAGTAAAGGTCCCTTTCGGGAGGGCTAAGGGGTCTCCTAGGGAGAGCATTTAAGCAACAGACTGGGAGGGAGAGGATGTCAGATCACGGAGCGGGTCGATGCAATGACTTGCTTCTCAAACACACAGCGAACAATCTTGCGCTTAATTTAAATACAAGTGATGAGTTGTAAGAGTGGTGAAAACGGCAAATAAATTCTAGGAAATTGCATATAAAGAGGAATCATTGTTATTAAGTCATTTAGGATGGATGTGTTTCAAATCTAGCTCACAGTTGAAACTGTTTTACAGCTATAGCTGTGGAGTTTTAACAAAATTGCAGAATCTCAACGTATCTGCCAGGGATTTATTTTAAGGATTGTAGGGTAGTTACATGAATGAACCTCAATAGACTCAACATGTCGTTGTGATCTGAACTCTAGTGATTTCCACTACAGTTATGCATGCAAGAACCCACAACACGTGTATTTGTGCGCACATATGCAAACATATGAGACAGGGAAATTGCACACACACGTGCAGGCTTATTCCCCAGCTCCACAGGCAGGCTTTCTACAGACTGCTCCTATAGGATGACGATACGATTTCTTAACATTAGCATCATGGTATTTCTTTTCACTTCTCCCCAGAGATCTCTTGTTTCCTCTGATCTGCCTCCTGTCTGTATTAGAAAGGAAAGACTATACCGCCCAGCACATTCCTGGTACTTGATCTCACTCCAAGCTTTGGGTGCTAATCCCACCACCTTTGTACTGCCTGTCTCTCCTCTTGGTGCATGTGTTTGTGCGTGTGTGTGTGTGTATGTACAGACATGCACATCTGCTAGTGACAACCCTACACTGGCTGCTTTCCCTGATTTGCTCTGTGCAAGAAGGGAACAGGACTCTGGCCTATAGCTGGCTCCATAGCCCAGCTGCCAACATCAGCTCCCACTCTTTTTTCTCCAGAAACTTTATATTGCATTTCTACTTTAAATGCATCTCTACACCAACTCTCAGTCTAACAGTTCCAGGTGTTCCTGTTCTTCTCACTATGGGAGGATATTCTCCACTGGAATTTGGCTACTGAAGCACTGGGAGACAGAAGAAAAATTCAAAATCTGCCTTTTTTCTTTGCCTACTTCCAGCAGATAGCTGGAATATTTTAAAAAATTAATCTCAAGCATGAACAATGAGCACTTCTGAAAATATTGGTTCTAAACTAGTGGAGATCAAACTCCTCAAATAGTCTCAATGGTTTTAGAAATGCCTGTTGACACAGACATGGCTGTTAACTCCTCAGCTCTGGAGGGTAGAGCATGTGCTAACCCTCACTTGATGGCCTCAACAATTCTCCTTGACTGCAGGGATAAGTAAGTCACACAGCAGAATGCTCTTGTTGGTCCATGGGAAGGCCTGCATGCCCTTATGAACACAAAAATTATAACCAGTTCTCTTTCTTGAAAGATCTCTAATTCATCAGTAATGTTTAAATGGAATAATGGCCACAAACCCTAGCAGCAATTATAGAAATGTGGGGGTAGGGGGTGTATTTATTTAATGCATAAGTACAAGCTTTTTAATGAACAGAAGCAATGATACACTGGCAGGACAATGAGGAAAATAGAAGAAAGGATAGATATTGAAAGCTTTGAGCACTGCTCTCTTCTCTGCTGTCTCGCTCTCTGTCTCTCTCACACATTTGCCCTCTCTGCCCGTGGTTCCACTGTGGAAGCCATATGGCTTCCAACTCTCTTCTAAGTAGCCACTGAGAATTGTCTATAGTGGAATACTGCCAAAGCCCTTCCTGGTTTAATGACATGGGGAAGAGCGCTGTGCAGTACTCGCCCAGCACAGAGACTCACTGCGTCCTTGATTATGATCCTGGAGCCAGCAAGCGATGCTGGGAATTGAACCATCAGTGCCTCAAATACAGAAGTCGACATGTGCCAACCCCTGCTGCATTCAGCCTCTGTGCGTGGCATATTAATGAGTCTTGAACTTGAGGTCCAACCTTCAAGCTTGCACAGAAGGAATTACCCAAAGACAAAAAAAAAAGGTCCTCTTCGTTCTGTTTCCTTCTAACTTTGCATAGTGATACTAGTTTCTCCACTGAGTTTGTTCAGTCCTAAGACAGTAACTTTTTTTTAGGCCATCACATGATACCTCTGCATACACAACCACAATTTCCCTTGATTTAAAGATTTGAAAAAATAGCTTGAAAAGATACTCAGAACAAACACATTAAGCCAAGAGGGTATATGAGGGGACAGACGACTCAGTACTAACCCTAATTTTCATACCCTATCCATAAATACCTGCTAAATGTTGGAGTCAGGATATGGAGTTAGATGGAGCTTTCTTCTGCCTGTTTTTATGTCCCATGACACTAGAGAGCAGGAACGTGTGGTTATCAGTTGGTAACAGTCTCAGTCTAAATGAGAAAGAGGAGGATGTCCAGCCTGACGGCTGCATTCCCATACCAGCACAGAAGAACATTGCTGGGGACTCCCTCAGTGCTGTGGGTGTCAGAAAGGGAGCCCAATACCTGTGGAAGTTGGTGATGCACTACAACTCCCAGCTGCATAACCCAATTCGGAATTGCTTAGTCTTATTTTACTTGAATTTCCTGATTTAGAGGAAAGCCATGGCCATCTACTAGTCAGCTGGAACATTGGGTTCAGGGAAGTTCTGTAGTGTTTCTTTTGGGCCTCGCAAATGCCTGGTGCATAGTAAAGGCTGGTCTTTTATTTTCTGAGAAACAATTTTTCTCCACGTGCACATTGGCAGCAGAGGCATGATACAGATGAAAGAGCCCCTACAGAAGGATGCTGTCTTTCTTTGGAAAGGGTTGCACCTCTGGAGGGAAATTTGACAACCTATGAAAGCTATGTCCTACTGCAAATCTCTCCAAAAGTCAGAGAAAGGGACAGCTTGTAGAAGGTGAACAGAGCCAATGTAAAATGTAACTCTCCAGGACAGCATGTTTCTTTGGTGGTAAGAGGGAAGGACAACACATCATCGACCCTGCAACCACAGTCTACAGCCTTCCTAGGCAAAGATAAAAGACTTAACAAGCCTGTAAAAAAATCACATACTGAATTTTGTTTCTGTCAAGAAATAAAAGAAAATAAGTTACAGTGCTCATGAAATCTTCTAACCTTTGAAACACTTTAGAAATTTAACTAATCAAAGCCCACAACAATCCTTGATGAAAGCCTGCTGACAGCTCAGGAAGCTACAGAAGAAAGGTCACAAGATTTACCCAGTCACAAAGGCTATACTGGACGTGCATTATTTCAGGGATCTGGCCTAAGGCATCAAAGCCCAGTCTGTTCCATGTCTCAGGTCTGCAAATTCACATCTTCCTTTCCATAAGTCAAAGGTGGTGTTCTTCAAATACACACACTTGGCCTATTTGACTCCCCAACTCACTCACTCACTAACAGCCATGATGCTAGAGCAGATAAAACACATGGTGGCAGTTGGTCATATACAGTGACTCCAGCTCATGCATGCTATTGCTCAGTGTTCCTGTGGCAAAGAGCAACACTTTTTCAAATACTGCACCTCTTTCTCCAGTATATCACAAAACTCACCACAAATTCTCACCAGAGAAAGTACAGTATGGCAAGGTAGCAAGAACAGAACTGAGTGCAGACCCAGACAGCATTTTCACAGTACAAGACAGAAGTACTAGAAGCCTATGCAAACTATTCGTTTTCTTCCTCAGCTTTTACTTGACAGAAATCAACAAAAAAACTCCCACTAATTTTGATGGGAACAAACATCAAATCACTTCACTATGCATTGCTGTAATTATTTCAGCAATCCTGAAATAAAGCAGTATATAATAATTATTATCCTAAAGCAATACATGGTGCAGCAGCAGTGGACTCACATTCCCTGAAGATCCAAATAACTTGATTTTATCAATGGTCAAGTTCTCAAAATTATAATGGCAAGTACTACTGTGATACCAAAACCAAGAAGCGTCATTCTTCTATGAATAAGCTGCTCAGGTTCCAAAATACCAACCAAAAATATGTTCTTTGTTAAGTATTTCAGAACACAGAGTAAGATGTGCTTTTAAGAAAGGCAAGAGCTGTTTGAGTTAGCTGTGACTCAGAAAGTCCAAGAAGTCTCATAAGCCTACAATGAAAGTTGCTGATCGGGCTTTATTGGCCATGCCTCTCTTTCAGCTTATCTGGGTTGGGGACCAAACTGGGACCATTACATTTAGAGAGTCTTGCACTCTCAGACAAAAACATGCAGTAACCAGCTTTACCATATTTAATAAAACAACAAACTTTGTGCTGACCTTTGGCAAGCGTTCGGGGTCACCAGGGTGCCGGGGGATAACCTTCTGTAACCTTTGGAAACCATAGTCAATGGTGGGTTCGTTCAGAGCTGAAACAACAACAAACATCGTGATGTGACAAACGCATAGCAAGCAGGCTCCATTGCACTGTAACAATTGGCAATGCATTGCAAGACCGAGGAAGGATCACAGCAAAATCCCCTTTTACTGGAATCAGCACTGACTATGAAGTCTTGGTTCAAACGCTGTTTGAGGTTGGTTCTGAGGCTTTGGTTCAAACCACAATGCAAACCTTCCCACTTGAGCTTCTAAAACAAGGTTGCTGGAAAATTTGGGGATGTTGCATACATCTTCCAAATAGGAACCAATTATTATCTCTGAAAGCCGCCATGAAATTAATTGGATAAATACTTTGCACCCCATCTTTCATGTTGGTTTTTTTCCTGCTTTGATATTATGACGAAGGTCCTTTGCGATTGGAAGACAAAAGAAGTAACTATTAGGGCGTCTCTCTTCTTCCAGATTCTATTATACATTTAATATGCTCCATGTGCAATGATCACATATAATTTTGTTGTGAACTACAGGCATTTGTCTTGGCAGAGGCTTTACTCATTGACACTGACTTCAGCAGCCCAGCTCAGGCTCCAATCAGCACTAAACTGATCCTAAAGACTTAATGAATCTAAAAAAAAAAGAATCTATGTTTTTAGTTCATCTTTCCCCAGTCCTTGTCCAATAAAATGGAGGAGAGAAATGGTAGAAGTGGAACACTTTAATCTTCATGAAAATGCTGGTCTGCCTGCACTAATCAAAGCTCTGATTGTGCCAAGCCTTTAAGCACATGCTTATCTGTAAGCACATACTTAAACCCATTTGCTTTCAGCAAAGCAAATTTGAGCATATTATGTTTTTATATGATTGCCTATAATTACAGGGGACTGCACTGAATGACCTTCTAGCTATATTTCCAGTCATATGATCACTTTAAAACTCAGATGTTAGTGAGACTTCAACATGTGCTTAAAATTTCTTAAGTGCTTTGGTGAACTGGAACAACAGTCAAGCATTCTCAAGCATCTCTAAACAACAGCACATCTTGACTTTCCCATGCCAATAGAGATGATGAAATTTTTCACAGCAGTTTGATTGCAATTTTTTTGAGTTAAATGAAAAAAAAATTTCCAATATTGATTTTTATATTTTCAGCCTTTTTTTTTTTTGGTGGACAGGAAATCTGATTTTTTTTTTTCTTTTTTGTCACTTTAAAGTTTTTCTTATTTTGTTTTAGCTTATTAATAACAAAAAAAATATTTCTTGCACACGATCTGCTACTAAATTATGAATATATCTTGTACCTTTATGATGGTTTTGTTATGAGCTTTACTATGTGGCTAGAATGATGCCATCTGATTCTTGCAAACAGATTTATCATCAAACTATATCTTCCAGTCTCACTTGTCTAAGCACTCTCATGTAGCTCAATGATGCTTATCCCACAGCAAGTTACACAACTCCATCAGTCTGATCAACATGGCACAATTTGTCCATACTTCCACTTTTTAGGTGAAGAGAACATTTTTTTAATACTCCTAATGTTAAAGATCTTTAGCCAGACCACATTGTTGTCATGAAAGTAGTATCTAATCCCTGGCGTATTTTTAATTAATTGGTGTTCCATAAACAATCCCACAAAACAGTCCAGTTTTTAAAGAAACTGTTCCATTTAAATTACTATTTTCAAACCACATTTCCACAGCAGATGGTTCTACTGGCAACCAAAGGGTCAGATTTTTATATCCTCCTGGGCCTTCAGCACATCCCAACTCTGTAAGCTGGCCCAGCGATGCTACTGCAAATTGAGGCAGAAGGAAGGTGCTGTAGGGGAATCACACAGTCCAGCAGAATCTCAACATTTCTCTAGTGTCAGACAGGAATCTTCTGAGCATATCCTGAAATTACTGTTACATTATTATTGTAATACCAAACTAGAAATCTTTCAGGATTTTACTTTCTGGACTATTGTCAGAAGGTTTTTTTGCCCCAGAGATCATGACATCCCTCTAGTCTCCTTGGGTTTTTTCATGCACTTCCCTTCATCAGGAATATCTAAATTTGATCTTTTATTTATATTCAGGTGATTGTATGGAAGGAGTGAGAATAAGGCTTTTCCCCTGCTTGCACCCTTTTTGGTTTTTGGATGGTTGGGCCTTTTTTCCACATTTCCTTTCACACCCTGGCCACATGCTGTCCACTCTGTTGTGTAGTTTTGCAGAAAATATCACAGTACCTGGGTTTGTAAACCCCCGGTTTCATTACCTTTGAGTTTCCTTACATGGCTTCTTATCATGGACCCGTTTAGTTTAGACCTTCTTCAAATTTTACAATACATTAATTCACTGCTATTTATATTTATTATAAAAAATAGCTGTTCTCTGAGAAGATTAAAAAAACCCCTACAGTTCTAATTTACATTTCTTTTGCAAATATGTTAGAAGATTTTAGCGTGGTTCTGCCAAATGTATTTCTTCTCTAATTCAGTCTAGTTTATGGCCATTTTCCCTTTACATCCTTTGGGAAAGTAGTTACTAAATTCTGCAGTATTATAAATGGAGGCCAGTTCTGAAATCCCCCCAGAGATAGCAGTCATTTTCTCGTATCTTCCCACACATTCAACACATTTGAAATCCACAGAGTATTTCCTGTGAGTATTTTCTGAACTAAATGACCAAAAAAAAATGTTAATTTTATGGTCCAATCTCACAAGGCATCAAGCATCCTCTGAGAGATACTGAAAACTTTCTGCTTCAAATAGCTTCAGCTTTACTTTAGTGGTGGGGAGAGGCTGCACACAGCAATTTGCAGGATTGGGTCCTAAAGTGTAGTTGTCAAATATCACTCATTAGTCTATAACCGTTCAACCCTTTCAGTCTCAGATAAAATGAAAAGAAGAAATCTTTAGCTGCCTGAACATCTAACCACAGATTGGAATGGTATCAGCCCTCCATTCTTCAGTGCATTTAGAATCCAAGTCAAATGTAATTTGTCACATCTCGAAGAAAGAGCCCTATTTAAATATTTAACCCCACCTTCAGTGTTACGGCCACACCAGTTCCTGTGTCACTAGCTGGCAAAACTCCAAAGAAAAGGTGAAATTCTGATCTCCTAGCATTGTAGAAGAGCCAGTGCTCAGGCCACCACTAGTGGCAGCTAATGTACGAGGTCAGATACCAACTCCATGCAAGGTTTTGCCTCTGTCCCCAGTGTGTGCGAGCTTGGTCTCTGCCTTTGAAGTCCATTCACAATAACGCATTTCCCAGTGCTCTAATTCAAAGAAAGTTGTCTTTTCCATGATTGGAAAAAAAAAAATCAATAAGAAATACAAACTCTCTATTTGTGTTCTTGACATCCATACATTAAAAACAAGCTAACACATACTGTACTTAAAATGCATTCCCATTACCCTAAATTTTAAAAGTACTATTGAAAGTACTACTAACTTTAAAAAACTGTACTAAATTCAAATAGGTCCCAAGGCTAATGGCAGCAATTTGTATACCAACCCAAACTGACTGGCCCACTTTTCAAAATACAGGTATGATAATCTTGTGGTTTTAAAAGGACATTTAAATTGAAAGACTGTGAATTTAGTACATAATTATACCAATAGAACCCTTTAACTTGTCAACTTGTAAATCTAAAAGGCTATCAATCATTTCTAAAGAGGAAATAAACCTTAAAATTCTTTGATTGACAGTGCTTACTTTTTATGTGAAAAAAAAAAGGAGTAAAGTGGCCAGAAATCCATTTACAAAAGTACATTGTTTTACATAGGTGAGTAAAAAGCCAATAATTACACCTCCAAAAGACATATAAATCAAAGTAAGTACTTTCCCCTCACTTACATATTTTAAGTTGCGGTAAACTTCAGGTAACTTTTTATTAAAATACTTTTCCAAATGCAAAGCTTATTGAAGCCATTAATAGAGTAGCATTTTCATTTAAGCTAATATAATCATTTTTGCAAATACAAGATTTAAGCCATTTTTCTCCTTCCAAACAATAAACTTTCAGCCTGTCTCTTGTGTGAATTAACTGAAATTACACCCAGGTGTACAAAATCTGCCTATCTATCCTAGTGTATGAGTTAAGGCACAATATTTATTATTCTTACCATTTTATGAATTACTTTTTAAACCCTTGAGGAAGAACTTTCTTTCAAATTAGACTCTAACAGAATAAGCCATGAAGCTCTTTATGCAGCAAGTCTAAAGCCATAACTCATAAAATCTAAGGCTTTTAATCAAGAAAATGCACAATGTCTATGGAAATAAGGATGTGTACATTATATTCATCTTTTCAAAGTCCAACTTATTTTTCAACAGAAATGCTGCTTATGCCTCTGAGAAAAATGTTTCCACCATAAGTATAATTTCAAATTCTGTACGAATACTTTTAATAACTGCATGTAGATAATCCACCATCTTTAAAAGTCTCTTTCTCTTTTTTTTTAACTAGTCAGTGGAGGGCTTTTTTTAATATTTCACATAATGAATTCCTACTGTGTCAATAGAACTTTGGTCGTTAATTGAATGACTGTCTGATGTATCTGAAAGAGGAATTTGTTTCTCTGGCCACGCTGCCAACTTACAGCAGAATGATCGACACTTAATATCAGCAATTAAAAGGACCTGTTCAAATATCATATGGAATTCGTAGCTTGGGGTAGTGTAGGAGAACTCTTCACCAAGGAAAACTCATTCAGCAAATGCAGAGAGTAATTGAATTAGACACATTTTAACATTATTATTCAAAGAAAAATAAACACACGCTACATAGAAGCATTATGGAAATATTTCAGAACGTAAAACATATCCAGTTAATTTGTTTCCCATGCATTCATGGTTTCATTTATTCCTTTTATTTTGCAGCCTTTGTTTCTTTTTCATTCTGTTTGACCCAAAACCAATGAGAAAGCAGCACTTAGACCTATGAACTTCCCATATGCTTTTCCAGTGGAAAAGGCTGTAAGGAGAGGGAAGGGACTATAAAGGGCTCAAATAACAACAACAAAAAAAGGCTGAAGGCTACAAACAAATTGGCCTCAGGTCCACAGGTCTGACTGTCCCTGTCCCAGATGAGAAACCTGGTCTTGATTGTTTTAAGTGAAACACCCAGGGAAAGGCTGCGCATGGCAATTAAGTGTCCCACAGTGCTTGCTCCTGTGGCACACCAGAGAGTTGCCGGTTTTCTTGGAAGGCAGAGGCATCAAGTTTTAAGGTAATTATGACCTGCAGAAGCACAGAGCTATAATGGCTTCAGATTATGTCCAGGAGGCTGTGGCTACAACAGTGGAATGGAAGAAGATTCTTTAGACTTTACCTTTGTCTCTTCATGAATCCATTATTTTTTTAAATTTGGCTCTACAACAAAATTAGACACCTAGTGACAAGTTCTGAACTATATGTCAAAGGGATGGGGCTTTGCGGTCTACAATGCAGCTATTTTGAATTTTCTCCTGTCTGACAAGAGAAACTTCATCAAAACATAAATAGAAGTTGACTCTGTGGCCAAGACACACAAAGTTACCCATCTCAACACTTCATAGTCACAAAAGAGTATGAAGGAATCCATGCCAAAATGCTGGAGCACTGTCACAGCAATGAAGGCCAGGTCAGGAACACATTTAACGTGTCTCTCGGTGTCCAGATTAAACCAGGGCAGAATATTTGAAGGCACAGAGAATGAATATTTTGCATAAAATCAAGGGCAGCTAGGAAGGCAGACTCTTCGACGGGAGCCTTCCAATCTTAGCATCTCCAGAGGCATTTTATAGCTAAGGACTTCTTTTCTCTTGAACGTTTGGCCTCTTCCTCCACCAACTCAGATGCCCACCTCTATAATCAGCTCTCTTCCTTTTTAATCTGTACTTCTGTCTGTATTTCCACACTGCTGAGAAACAGCAGTATGGGGTGCAAGCAGCAGCAACTGAGAGTAGTCACACGAAAGCTTGTGACTGCCCACTCTTACTGAGCACAGACTCTATAAGGAGATGGAAAGCAGGAGCTCCTTCCTCTCGTAGCGGCAAGATGCTGCCATGGAGCTGATCCAGGGTATTTGCCTTCACTAACAGCCTGTGGGTTGTGCCTCCAGGCTCTGGGTGATTTCTGCTCGAAGTCCCTGACTTTTTAACAAAATAAAACCTTGACTCTCGGAGATAGGGATAGGATAGGACAGGACACACCATATTAATATCAAACTCCAGGTGCCAAAATGCCTTGCTAAAGCCCTGCAGTAGAGCAATACTAACAATGGATGATATTATAAAGCAACATCTTGACATGGCATGCTGTAAGCAAACCCTACCCAACAACTCTTATGCATAGTGGCCTCTTTATGACTGCTCTACAAAGACAGCAAAAAAAAACCCAAACACTTCAAAACCCCATCATCAAATGAAAAAAAGTCTGTTTTGCAAATCTCCCTGCAAAGACTATTCCTTTGCTAATTAAAGACCGTTAAATGAAAACATGCAAGCATTTGAGCTATTTGTTGTTGTTGTGAATTTGGCTTGCTTTTTATAAAGTTTCCTTTCCACTGACTTTCCCTGGAGTGTTTATTCCCACAAGCAATGGAAAACGGAAGCGGGTGGGACAGCGAGAGGCTGCACAGAAAGGTTTGAGCTAGAAAGGCCCTTCCAGGGCTAACTCAGAATTTCCTTGCTTTTCTGGTCTCAGTACTCCATCACTTAAACATACTTTTGTGCACTGAATTTCCATTTTTAAAATCAAACTGTGACATGATGTCATTTTTTTTAATCAGAAATAGAAAGAGATAGAGACATGTGAAATGTAATTCCTATATTTTATTGCCGTGTAAATGCCCAAACAGACACCACGTGCATGTGCCAAGCAGTAAGAAAAATGCAGAGCTGAGTCAAATGATAAATCTAACACCTAGATCTCTTGAGTTTCCCTAGTGACTGCTCTTTACTTGAACTAAAGATGCAATAGGCCAGCGTTTGAGGCAGCTCCACTGTGTTCATCAATGTTATTACAAACATGATAGACAGCGTGATATTTTCTTCCTGATAACAATTTTTCTCCAGCAACTAAGAACCAGAGGAGTTATTCCCTTCCCACCTAGCCCAGTCTCTGCAGCCAGTAGGGGTGCTGAAGATGCAAGGAATGCATGTCTTGAGCCCAAATTTTTTTATGAAAGTTAAGGAAAGAAATTACTAGATCTGTCTAGCAAGAGTCATGTGTTAGTTTCTCCAAATACATTAACTCTGAATGTTCACCCTTAGCAACCTGCAATCTGGCTTGAAAAAAAAAGTCAAACAATTTGTGAGCTTCGCAGTTTCTTCTTCCTCTGACTGTGCTGACCTCTTGGCTAATGGGGAAGATTTGGCCTTAAGGGACTCTGAAACAGAGTCCAGTTTCAGGCACTGGAATTTAAACATACCGGTTTCAGAACAGGCTGCTAGAATTCACTGGGGATATGTATACAGAGGACCAGAAAGAAATTAATGCATGTTGGTTACTTTGTCTAGTCATCTAGGTTAATTGATGCATCTTTGGCAGTCATTACGAAAAGGGAAAGAACAGCATTTACATGTGAATATTTTCCTATTTGTCAGACACATTCTGGTAACGAACATGAGCATACAGCAAAAGATTTACTGAAAATGGCTAGCTCTCAATGGATTACCCCTTCATTTAAATAAATAAATACATGTGTACACATACACACAAGCACAAAAATGCATACAAGCCAAGATTTAAAATAATGGGTGCCGAAGGTTAGCTATAAGGTCTATATTTAGGTCTACTTAAAAAGATTTGAAAAATAAAGACACTGCATTTATTTTTAAACTGTTGGCTCAGAAACAGATGCAGAGGTGTACCATACAGACTGTAGGAAATGCTAAAATGTCACCTCATGTAACCTTTTCTTTCATTTTTTACTATGCATATTTTAAACATTTTTCCTTTGCATGGACTCCTCAAATTCTACAACATAGGTGCAGACACCTTTAAATTTTCAAAGAGATAATTTTGTGTAACATATAGGGAGTTGTTTCTTTTTGTCACCCTTCACAAATTCCTTTGGGGTAGACAGCATTGAAAGCCATTGTTGTAACATGTTGGTATGCAGAAATATTTTCTTTTGAATAATCCCTCTCTCTCACTTGCTTTTAACCCTTCTATTTTGCATCTTCTTTTCAGATTATTAAAAAAAAAAATATTACCAGGGGATGCATAAATGAAAAACTCAGTGTCCTGTCTGAATGCCAAAGCCATTCCTATCAGAAAGCATCTTAGCCTAAATTCGGCTGTTTCTGAAAATTATAGACTTCTGATGTGCAAGTGCACTGTGGTCAGAGCAAAAAGAATGTTCAAGAGAGAAAATTGGAAAAACACCAGCTATCACATCCAAAATCTCTGCAAATGAGATTCATGGAGAAATACAAGTAGAGCTGAATCATAAAAATGAGATGAATTGTGCCTAGCTGTAATGAACATTATAGGTGTGATGTTCTTGGAAGGGACTGACCTCCTGTGAGGTTTAATTTAGGTCTTTAACTCTTCTCCATAACTAAGCTTAAATCCCTTGAGAAAACAATAGATTCCAAACATCCCTATTTCTAAACTTTAGCTTTGATTTGTCTATATGAAATTGTGATAAGGCTACTCAGTCGAAAGCAAAAGGACCATTTTTGCTATACCCTGAATGATACAGCAAATTGTTTAAAATTAAAACAGTTGGGTTTGCTGTTTGCTAGTTTGTAACATTTAAATAGAAATGTATAATTTCAGAGCTCTCAGTAGTCTCTGATTTTAGCAGCAGTTATATCACCTGCTTCTATAATTGTTCAGGGGTTTTTTTGCAAAAATTTTGACAATAACTGTTACCAAGGGTAAAAAAAAAATCATACCAGCCTGTCTGATAAACATGTTTCCCTGCCCTCACACCCCAGTGAGCACTGTGACACTATACTTTTATCATCTAGTGTGTGCTCAGAATGAGCTTAGAACAGCAATTGCCAGGAATAGGCAGGCGATAAACTGCATTGATTTAACACATCTTGTTTTCAATCATGCTCGGATTTTCTGAGCACGCATTTTTCCTGTACTCCAGCTTGTAGCTTTTATCTGACGAGCTGATCCCTTTTCACTGGAAAATGAAAAGGTCGCACAATAAGACACGGTTTACTGGAACTTGAGCACGCACCAGGGAAAGTATTTTAGATAAATACTGTCAGACATAGTGGAGCTGAATTTCAACAACACAATTGCTAAACAACAATACTTATTACTCTCTAGAACAAGCCTACAAGCAACTTATGGCTCACAGCAGGGGAGATCTCAGAGTTAGGCTCAATAGTTAAAGAAACCTTATTCAAGCCTGTTTAAAGATGCAGTATTGCTTTTGCCTTAGAAGGACTGACTAGCCATACCTCAGGACCAAACTCAATGCCTCCTCAGTTGCTTTCCTAGGTAATTTATAAACGATGGAAAACCACATCAATGACTTTTCTTTTTTCTTTTTTTTTTGGCAGAAAGGCGATTGACTACGTGCTTGATTTAATTTAATCAAATGGGGTACTGGGTGGTGGTAAAAAGAAAATTATCCATATGTGAAAGTAATTTAGCTGAAACTAATTAATTAACCAAGGTGAGTTGCTGAGGAGGTCAGAAAACAAGCAAGGATTAATATGGCATAACCCATCTACCAGTGGCCAAGGTACAGTAGGCTCCTAACAATAATTCTAATTTATTTTTCCCCTCCCTCTGAAGTGACTGCAATGATCCTGACCAATACAGTACTGGAAGCAAAATATTTTTACTTATTCCTACCCGAAGGGGCAAAGAAAAATTCCAAGTTATTCTTTACTGCACTGATTATACCCAAGAAAACATCTCACCAAGTGAACAGGGAACCTGACTTAATTTTCCTCTTCAGCCTAAGTGGACTAACACCTACTTCCCCACAAGGTCCCAGCTGCCAATCTGCAGGCAAGGAGGGGTAATTGGTTCACTCCAGCTGCAGCTCCCTCTTGGCACCTCCTTCCCATGCTTTGTGCATATGCATGCACGTAAACAGAGTATGCATAAGGTCCTCACCTGCTTGCACGTCTTGTACTCAGTGCAGCACCTAAACCTACCAAATCCACCTCGGGTTTTTTGCCTGGCAGGAGTCTTTCGAAACCAAGCTCAAAAAAGTTGGCTTCCCATCCACCTCACCCCATCAGACTTTGGAAGAGACTCATCTTTGTCAGTGCTTCCCAGTCTGCTCCCCTCTTCCAGCAGCCTTTCTCGGGAGACGCATCCTGTTTTTATGGACCCCAAACAGTTCCCAGGCTTCCCCCCTCATTTACAGCCGAAAAGCCAGCCCAGCCCCTTCATTAATAACTTGGGACTGCAAGTGAGAAGGGTATGTTTAGTAGAGGGATTCCTTCCACACAGGCTATTTGCTCCAGCAGCAGCGGGTTCAGCCCCAAGGTGTTATTCTGAACGTGTCATACCTTGCTAGCTCACCTGGGCTCACTTGTGTAAGCATTCTTACGTGGCAAAAATATCACAAACGGGTGACGTCCGCAGGTAAAAGCAGTCCTTCCTACCTTTTCTCTTCTCCCTGATATATCGTCATTCATCACTTTTGCTTACAGTTATATATGGTCTCTCAATCTCTGCAAATATAAGACGGGGGTAAGAAACTCCAGCCCTTGATCCAGTCTGCACTTGTGGAGAAAGTGGCCATGCTTCTCCAGGCGGCTGGTCACTAAGACACAGTCAGCTGCTCGCTCAGCTTAGCTGTAACAGTTAATGAGACACAGTGATACCACCTATTCCTTATGGAAGTTGCAATACAAAGGGAAGTCCCAAAACCAAAGTATCATCCTCACAAACATCCCTCCCATTTGTCAGCAATGTCAGTGCAAAACTGGTGTGAAATATTTATGTTTTCCTTGCTTCTCCTGAATGTGTTTATTAGTCATTTAGGCCCAGCATAAACTCATCTTAAATTCACTTTGTCCAAGATCCTTAGCCAGTATAAAGCAGAACCGTTCTGTCAATTTTTCTGAAACTATACTGATACTGGCTGGAAACTTTACTGGCTGGAGCTTAGTTTATATTTTGAATGTATACATCAGATAGCCAAGCCTCCACCTCTAGTCAGATACATCCATCTTTCTCGGATGTTCTGCTCACATTGTAAGTCTTAAGGAAAGAATATGGTAAATATTATTTAAATTACATTTTGAATTATAATTTTAAATAGGCAAGTCACAAGCAAAGTGATAGACCTCAAGAAAAGCATAAAGTAAAATCCAACTTTGCATGCAATGCCACTTTACATTCAGCCCCATGAGCCCGTCTGCAAGAGAACTCATACAAGCATCGATTTCTCCTTCTCACCTGGCAAGTTTTTTTGCTAGATGAGTAAGTTGAAAATCCGTGCTGCATTTTAGGGTTATCTCATGCAACACAGGCAGAATTCTGATATGTCTTCTTCATTAAGTGCTCATAATCCCAGAAATGAAAGTAACTCATTTCTTCCCAGGGTGCCTGTTAACTGAGAAACTCATCTTAATTGAATGCACAGATCAGTTAACCATCTTCAGATTTGCAAACCATTAGTGCCCCATTTGCACAGCAGCTCTGCTGGCAGGTCTGCTCCCACCACTGCGCTTAGGGGGGGATCTGAGGTTCGGCAAAGGAGGGGAGGTGCTGGATGTGATGAGCAAGCACCGTCAAGGGCTTACGCTCCTGACAAAATGAGCGCTCTGGGGCCGAACAGGCCTTTGCTAAATTGTCGGCGCTAGATCACCTTGCAAGTCAATTACAGAGAAATCAACAAATACTGCAGCTCTGCCCCAAATATGAGTTAAGTAGCCTCCAAACGTGCCTACAGAGAGATCACTAATCTGGAATCTGGAGCCTCACAGGCTCACAGGCCTCTTCCATAAGAGAAGAGGAAGTAAAAATAATTGCCTATATCGCTCCCTTCAGATCTTGCCTCTCTCCCACCATCACAATTTACCATCTAGAATATACTGGGTAAACCAGTGAAGATGAGTATGGAAATTAAAATATCCCAGGTGCAACTGTTCACCTATAAAGCTGATGCTTCAATAAGAAACTGTAAAAGGTGAGGAAGTGAGGAACCAGACTGAAACTCACTGTCCTGTTACAAAACACTTCCAATGTTTCATTTACAGCAGGAGTGAACCAACCTTTGGTTCTTCAGTGGTCACTGCTGAGTTTGGGACATGCAGCAAAGCATCTCTGCTGGTTGATGGCACCCCAAGGCAGTTACCACATCCCTGCACTCATCCACACTTGTCCACCAACTGACTAACAGTGTTCTGAGGTAGCTGAAACTTTTCTGCGCTCAAATAAGGCTCACCAAAATTAGCCATTTTCCTTTTAATAGGATTTAAAAAAATCTTTTAAGTGTTACTGGATTAATTTCTCCTAAACCATAAATATTATAATTTCCCTAATTCAAGGCAGAGGTAGAATAAACTGATTAAAGACTGCAAGATGATCAGAAAATAGAGTAGAAGATATAAAGTTACCATGATGTCCTGGTTTTGGCTGGGATAGAGTTAATTTTCTTTCTAGTAGCTGGTATAGTGTTATGTTTTGGATTCAGTGTGAGAAGAATGTTGATAACACACTGATGTTTTCAGTTGTTGCTAAGTAGTGTTTAGAATAAGTCAAGGATTTTTCTTTCAGCTTCTCATGCCCAGCCAGCAAAAAGGCTGGAAGGGCACAAGGAGTTGGGAGGGGACACAGCCAGGACAGCTGACCCAAACTGGCCAAAGGGCTGTTCCATACTATGTGATGTCATGCCCAGTATATAAACTGGGGGGGAGTTGGCCTGGGGTGGGGATCGCTGCTCAGGAACTAACTGGGCATCGGTCAGCGAGTGGTAAGCAATTGCATTGTGCATCACTTGTTTTGTATATTCCAATTGTTTCATTATTATTGTCACTTTATTATTGTTGCTATAATCATTATTAGTTTCTTCCTTTCTGTTCTATTAAACTGTTCTTATCTCAACCCACCAGTTTTACCTTTTTCTTTCTGATTGTCTCCCCCATCCCACTGGGTGGGGGGGTCAGTGAGTGAGCAGCTGTGTGGTGCTTAGTTGCTGGCTGGGGGTTAAACCACGACACATGGATAACTAGAACTGATCACACAGGTTTAAAATCATGCATTTGTGCTTGTTTATTTCCTAATTTTCTAGGTATCACTGGCAACCTATAGGAAAATTCAGAACCCAGCTCTGAAGTTATCAATAAAATACCTTCAGAGTAGCACAGTATTGCCCTTTTCTCTTGTATAAAACAAATACCTTCCTTCCATCCAATTCAAAACAAAACCCAAATCTCACTGTAATGGATTACATTATCCTGTACAAATTTGTTTCGAGTAGATTTCATGAGAACTGTTGTCATTATAAAAAATTGCCACCAAAATATATGTGTATCGTATTAATATGCTTCCAAGTTCAATACTGACACAAACAGTATCATCAGGTGATAAAAACAAAGATGCTGCAAGTGTGACATGAAAAAAGAGTATTCGAATGTTAAAATCTAATTTAGCAATTTGCAAATTGCCAGTCTAAAAGGAGGAATTTACCATTAATCTTGCTAGAAGTGGCATATCTATTAGTAACTGATTTGTAGCTTTCCAGGCAGTAAGCAATATATATAAATATACTTCTGGGTCCATCAGCAGTATGCAAGAATGCGCTTAAACAGACAAACTCACTAAGGCCCTGAATGCGCAAAGTATTAAGCACCTGGCTGGCAGAGTTAATTAGTCTGTGCAGAGCAATGCACTGATGCTGCTGCTCTGCTCCAAAGCAGCTCCATCGCAACCGGCCTGGGGCACCTCTGCTTTCTGCTCTCCTGTGCTATGTATACGCAACACACGAATAAAGCTTTTTCTTCCTGCCCCATGATCCCCATGCACGCCAAGCCATCATCTTGGTATCTAACCACTTGCTGGAAGGACACCTCAGTTCACCGGGGAGGACACAAGGACAGAGAGACGAAGGACCGGCCTCCCGCACCATCTCTCAGCATCGCACACTTAAAAGAGGAGCTACTTGTCTTTTGGCCCTTAATGCATTTAGCTACTGTGCACAGCAGGCACAAAGGCTAGCAGAAACTGGCTCCAGGCAGGGAAGAATTTGCAAAAATGTCCAATGTCTTGGGCTTCAGAGAAAATCACTTTGGTTTTGCACTGAAAAGACCGTGCTGATATCAGCCTGGCAGCCCTTGTATGTCGCTGGGCTGGCAATGCCTATACTTGCAGAGCTTGGGGACAGGCAGGGGGGTACAGACCACACCTGAGAGGTCTCTCAAGAAAGGAGATTCCCACCAGTGGAGTTTACTCACATTGTTGGCATTGATTTTTACATTCTGTGTGGTCTCTTCCCTAACTGAGGGGATGATACACATTCAGTGGCAAAGGTAATTATTCAAAATAAATCTAAAGTTGTAGCGGATTGAGTAAAAAATGGACACTGACAAGGTACTGTGTCATAT
This sequence comes from Harpia harpyja, assembly GCF_026419915.1. Taxonomy (NCBI): domain Eukaryota; kingdom Metazoa; phylum Chordata; class Aves; order Accipitriformes; family Accipitridae; genus Harpia; species Harpia harpyja. The sequence goes on from NC_068959.1 coordinate 9,800,640, forward strand.
TAAATACTAATGTGCTTGCATAATTGATTGTCCTAAAAAATGTGCTCTTTTTACAACTTTACTTAACAAAGACCTAACAATCTTCTCTTAAATAACGCCATATAAAAATATTATGTGTATGTACATGTCTGTGTATAAGTGGTTGTGTGGCTGAAAACGTGTTATCTGCATCTCCTAGCAGATAATTTTGCACATGCTTTGTATCTGTGTGTGCATAGGCCCAGAAAGGGGACAATCCTTCCTCTCACCTGTAGCAAGTGGTAGATTACTGCTGGAGAAGATACATCCTAGCTCATCATAGCCAAAGCTGGGAAAGACGCAGCAATGATATTTAAGCCTAGGACTTGCAAACTGATAGATGCTTTCTCCAAACAGCAAAGGGAAACGTAATGTCACTTTTTTCTTCCAGACTTTTCTTGTTGCACAAAACAAAAGTGAATGAGCAAGAGAGGCAAAAAATTCTCACAGGATTCTCCTGCTCTACTCAAGATGACCGAGACATGTCATTCTCCTTCGTTCCCTTTCCTTCTGCAATTTGCCCACACCAGCAGCATGACAGAGCCCCCTTCAAAAACTACTATTTCAGTAGTTTATCACAAGTATAAAATAAAACATGTACTGAAACATATATAACAGGAAACTAAATACATCATCTCCTGAGCACCTCTAACAAAACTAGAAAAAAATACTATTTTTTCAACATTCAAATATTCAGAAACTAAAAATTATTGGAAAGGGAGAGATGGGACTAATCCAGCTCTGGTTTAAAGCTTGTTATGCTGTGAAATACCATATTATTCCAAAGGCAGCAGACATCTTACTTCAGCCAATCATGAGTGATGGACACTGACCCACCGAATTTTGGTGTAAGTATCAGATGGCAGAATTCAGTTTCAAGTACTCTTGAAAAAGTACTCAGGGTTGATTTTTATTACATTTAACTGCTAAGCATGCAAATCATTATTTATTATTGGTTAGGCTCTTCAATCCTACTGGATTAAAGAACACATTACATGATTTGGTCAGAATTTTTTTTTAAGCATTAAAAGCTCTGTATTTCAATCAGATTATGGCTGTGGGGCCCTCAAGTTTCAGGGTATTTCCCCAGCAATGAAGATGTATTTCCAAGAGCAAGAAAGAAGTAACCCTCTTTGCTGGGTACCTATGCAGTGGGTTTTTTGCCTTAGTATAAGAGCTCTTTCCACGTCATTTGGCATCATACATTCCCTGTAATTTATAGTAGTCCTGCATTATATCTCCATTTTAGAGCTCAGGAACAAAGGCATAAAATTTAGGTACTTATGCCTATTTAAAAATCCCAGCAGGCACCTATATGAACTTTCAGGACTCTAAATACAATTAAAATTCTGACTGTAAGTAACAGAATCAAAATCACACAGGAAGTCTGAGACTAAAAATTAGGCTTTCTGCATTTGGATGACAAGCTCCTTCTCACCAGTACTGTGGATCTGCAGTTTGCAGTGTCTGCTAGGTGGTCATCAGGTGATACAAGATCCTGCTAGTTTTCAAGTTTTAGCTGACTAAATATGTGAACAATCACAAGTGGCAAGATTCAAAATTCGTTACTCTGTGCTGTGATGGGCAAGGGTAAAAGAATCGCCTGTTGGGCACAATTTTTCAGTAGTAAACTGCATAGGAAAGGAGCTGTGAGTCAAAGATTACCTCCTGTTCCAAAGCAAATAAAGTTTCCTAACTTCTCCTTAAGGCACTAATGAGTAAAAATGAGTATCTGTCCAACACTGTACTAATGCCTTCAAGTAGAATTTATTCTAATTGAAGTTTTTTAATGTATTTGCACTCTTAATTTATTCCCAGCCATTATGAAATCTTTTGGAGACATGTTAACACCCCAGAAAAAATGACATTTAGTGACTGTCATTAATTTCCCATTAAAATAACAGAATCTACAAAGTAAAGATCAGTATTTTTCAACCTGTGGTGTACAAGCCTCCAAGACCCCAGAAGTCCTGCAACTGTTTCTTGGTGGTCCGTGAAAGGGAACTGAGAGACACAAGTCTATTGTCAGCAGGCTTAAAGTCACTGCACAACTCATTGTTCAAGGGTTTGCATTTGTACTGGAAAATATTTAGGTGTCCACAACCCTGAAAAATGTTGAAAAGACACCGCGATAGATGGTTTGTTGGCACAAGCTCTCCTCCCGCTGGAAGATTTGCTACATACATTGAGGCACCAGCTTGGAAGACTGTGGATATTTTCTGCTGAATGGGGCCCTTGGAGAGGAAATATTTGATTTACTGCAGAGTTCTCATTTCCCTGAATTGCAAATAAAGTGTAATTTGATTAAATGTAAATGAATCCTACAATACTTTTGGTGGCTTGTCTGAAACAATTGATTGTAATGGGCATCCATCATTTGGCTTGATTTTAATTCAGAGACAAAAAAGGCAAAATGAGAAAACTAAAGCAAGTGCCACTAACATTCTAGAGCTGGAGCAGTCGAGATTTCTGGCACTGGACTGTCATTTCCATTGTTCCCGGAGAGCAAGCAATGCAGTAGAGGGGAAACGCAACAGCAAAAGAAAAAGAAAAATGTGAAACATACATAGAAATAGATCTAGAGGAAAATTAAGCTTTTTCACAACAAATTCCATTAAATCAGCTTAAAGAGCACAATTCATTAAATTTATTTTAACACTGACATTCTAAAATAAATGAGTAAGGAAGATAAATGCTGTTCTGTGTTTCTCAGTTAGAAGAAAAGCTTTGTTTTTATAGATCACCCAATTCCTTTTTCACCAGGATAATTTCCAAGTGCATAATACTGGTTTCAGCAGTTCTTGTGGTCTGAAATAATAAAAGAGAAGTGAAATTTTTGATAGTGACACAAGCTTGATAAACTTTTGGTGTCACTTTCTTTAAATGTGGAACTACTCCAACCACAGAGATAATTATAGATGACCAGATTGTAACTGCTTTATTGCTTCTTTTTCCTCATAAATTTTAATTTTGGAAAGTTAAGTGAAAAATGTGGTTTCAATTTCCTACAAATTGCACACAATTTGGTTTTAACAAGAAAATAGAAAGAGATGGTACGTTCTTTGGAGTGAATTACGGAGAGGAGTTTGTTTCTTTGTCTTTCAGCATCATCAGAATAACAAAGTACAAAATGCAAAAAAGATGACTGCGAAAAAAAAGCAACTATACAATGTACTAAGAAAAGCACCAAGTAATTCTTTATCTAAATAAGCTCTGAGCAATTTAACAAGATTGCTCTAGCATTTTTTCCCCTGTTTTACTGGACTAGAGCTTAAAAGAAATCAAGCTGCATACATGTGTTACAGGAAATCTTCTAATAAGAAAATGCTGTGTACATAACCATCTTGCTCTTTCAGAAGGTACCAGTAATTGTCAAAAAGTGCCGTGCAAAGCAGCCCTATTCAGACCATATTAAAAAGGCTTGGATAAATACTTACATGGAACTAACAAAACAAGAGTAGAAATGAAAGCCAATAGAAGACAGAGCCAATATTTATTTTGCCCAAGAGGTATGTGGGACTCAAATCAGTGTGTGGCTTTACCTACTGTACCCATACCTATAATTACAAGACATATATTAGGATCTTAAATCATATTAAAGGCTACCCAGCTTTCCTTCAGCAACAATGGTCCAACAGAGGTTTTAGAGGAGATGGAAGATGCCCTGGAGTAGGTAAGAGCAGCATAAAGCAAACCTTAAGAAGGGATCCTGCCAGTGCTGCCCACAGAGAAGTGAGTGGGCTTAGCTCAGGATATACTGGGAGACAACCCAAGTCCAACCAAGCCTATCAGTCAGCAGGGCTATGAAATGGGACAGTGGAGATCAAAATACAAGATGGAAAGTCCACTAAACGCTTGTAGTCAGGCGGTCAAGACTTACTGTAAGGACTGTAGGTATCATAATTCTTAGAATAATCCCATGAAACTTTGCAACAGTTGACAATTAAGATTCCTAATTTAATAGAGCAGTTAAGTAACCTACAGAGTTTCCTTGACTTTCACCAAGTTCTTTAGCTGCTTCTAAGTAAGGATGTTCTTGAAACTTAAAGGATACCAACTTACACTGTTTTTAATGAAAATAAAAGTGAAAATTAGCTAGTAATGTATGTAAATATGGAGCCTTTATCAGTTTTCTTTAGAATGTTTAGAAGTGTGCAGAGCTGCTGAAAAGAACGAGTAAATTAACAGGAGAGACACATTTTTAATTAATTTTAGTGCAAAATAAGTTTGCATTATGAGAGCATATGTGAAAAAATCAATTTCCCTGAAAAAAATTCTGGCACTGTAAGTAGTACTTTGGAAAAAAAAAACCAAACCTTCCCTAAAATCTCAAATTACCAAATTTGTGAAATCTAGAGGGATAAAAGTTATTAGGGAATTACTGCACAAATTTGAGAAAATATCTGTGATGAATTTCATGCAGCTTTAGACTTTATTACACAAATCCCTAGGAAATTTGTTTTTGTAAGAAAACCTTCATTGGCCAATAACAGTGTAAGTCTCAAACTGTTTTCTAAAAAAACACGTGTGCGAACTGATGAAACTGCTTAACTGCTCTATTGACACCCCATGCTATAGTCGTTTCCTGTGTTAGCCATAACACACATTTTTTGTCTGTCTTATGACTGTAATCACCAAAGCCAGAAAAAACCCACAACTGTTGCCAGTGCCTTAAAAAGATGCTACACCACAAACACCTTGACCCGCAAGAAAATAATTCTTTCAGTGAATAGAAAGGCACGGTCCTACCTCTTTGCAGAGGCAAGAGTATGTCTTCAGACTGCAATTGTTCCTTCCTGACTGTAGATGCAAAAAGTGCAAGAGAAGAGGGTTTTCTTCACCCCACGTGTCCCCGCAGAGTCAGAACACACACCTCAGTCATTTATCATCATGCCATCTCAACCTGCCAGCTTGACAATGATTTTTCCCCCGGGGTTTCTAAACTAGAAATGTTATTTAGGTTACAAAAACAATTGCACGTTTTCTGCTTCCTGAGCCAGCGTAGACCTGCAAGCATGCAAATGAAAGGAATCTTAAACCTCCCAGGTCTGCGGCCGCAGCACGCTCCTCAGTCCTCCTCGCCCAGGGAAAACACACACCGATGGAGGGAGAACTTGTGCCTGGGAAAGCAGGGCATGGGGAGATGCTATGGCCATGGCAACCTGGGCTCACTTCGGTACCGCCGGTTCAAGAGTCTTACTGCAGGGCCTTGCAGTTTACAAAAAGCAATTTTCTTTGGCCTCTGCATTGGCCATAGATTATTTTCTTCCTTTCATTTTTCTTCCCTTCCCCCCATGCCTTGATCAGAAGTGTCTGGTTTGCTCTCCCCCCTCTGGCACTGTATGGATTAAAGGGGAAAAAAGGACAAACCTTGCAAGCCCAACAATGCTGAGGATCCCGTGCAAATCCTGCAGATCAATGTTAGCCGAAATTTGCAGGAGGCCTAATCTGTTCAGAACTTGCTCGTCTGGTCTGGCTCATATTTCTAGATAATGATCATGGGGGATGCAGTAAGTTTGCAGGCACGTATAAAGCAGCTTCCTCACAGAGCAGGATGCAGGTTTGTCTTCAGAAGCGCTAAAATGTTGCCCTGTTACAGGAGTTCACTATTTTTTACCTTGCACAATTTCTTACTTCTTAATTATTTTTTTTTACATAGGTAAATCTTATCTGTGCTCATTATAAAATTCTCGCTGCTAAATTATTTATGCCAAACAATCAAGTGTGATACCTTTGCAGATGTCAGCAGATAAACAGAAATGCAATGTAGCATGATGGAGTTTAATGCTGTGGAAATGTCGGGGCGCTTATTTTAAAATTCCACTGACCTTTGCTGTCCTTTTTTCAATGTTTGCTTACTGCCACAGTAAGGAAACACTGCAATAAGATTAGGAATTTTTATATGTGGATCCTGAAAGTCAATATTTAAGGGAAGCATGTTTCCTCAATTACACCATTTCTGATTATGTGCCATTAAAAGAGACAGCACAGAGGTACCATTTATACAGCACACAGGCGATACATGTCATATAGCAACGAGAGCAAGAGCAACAAAACTCAAGCAAAGCCAAACTACTGGATTGTCATAAGAGGAGCACGGGAGCACAATGTCTGTGTGTTGTTACAGAGGGATACTGTGACATTAAGATATTACAGGTTTGTGGTTATTTTGGGGGTTCCTCTCTTTCCCTGCTGGCAGTCCAGGCTCTGTGGGACCCGTGTAACAAGGCAATAGTGTCTGTGAAATAATGAGCAGGGGAATGCAGTGCTGTTCTTCCATTGCAACGTTAGGTGCGATGTTGCACACTAAAGCACCAGATCAATACTTCCAGCAGCAAGCCGTTCAATACACCTGAATTATTGCTTCATTTTTCTTCTTATTATAGATGAGTTGTGTTATTATTTTCCCCAAATCGATATTTTACAACCTTTTTTATCCGTTTCTCCATAAATTTTGTGATTACTTTAAACTGGGAATTCCGGTACACTAAATAAGATGCAGTATCTAGGAGGTAGTGAATGTACCAACACGATTTTTTACTCAAGATACTGCTTAAAGGCAGATCCTAATCAATAGCTAAGTAGGAAAATTTTTACGTAAGAAAGTTGGAAGCAGCACGACTGTTACAAAATCAAAATTCACTTTCCTAGAAAATATTAGCTACAGAAGAAGACTATTTTAGAAGTATGGGGAAAGAGAGGTCTGATGGGCACTTTGCGTGGGAAATTTAATTCCAAACAAATATGCTTTTTACTTCCCCTCAGCTAAAGGGCAACCATAATTCACTGAAATTGTTTCTTACAAAGCAGATAATCCTGTGCACCTTAGAGTGATTTAATTAGCTTCCGTAGCTGTCTCCTGCTAAGTGTTTAAAGCATCTGCAAATCAAATCATGTTAACTCATCTGCTGCACCACTTTCTTTGTTCTATGCATAGGACCTTCCTAATAGCATTAATAGAAGCATGAGTTTCCCTGGAGAGGGGAGTAGCAAAGTGAGTTAATTACATAGTTATTGTAAAATTGTGTACATTATTCCACAGAACACGCTGGGTAAGTATTAAGGTGCTACGCAGAAAATAATGACAATTTTGGGTGATCCCAAGGACTGCAATGTTGTAATTCGAAAGGATAATGCAGATTCCCACTGAAGTCGGGGGAATTCTGCCGACTTGCTGCATGCAGTCTGCCTGGCCCGGCTGCTCATGGACTGCAGTGCAGGATCCTGGCCATTCCCTACACATTGGCTACAATTTCTAGCCTCACATTTACTGCAGAATTACAAGATCGAACAGTAGGAGGTACAGTAATCTCCATTCAACATTTTTATAACACTTTAAAAATGTTAAAAGGAAAACCAGAAAAATCCCTGGGATTTTCTACCTGAAATTGTATAGATTTCTGCTCATATCCATTTGGTCTAACTAGGCACAACATCACAGACTCCTCAAAGAGCAAGTCCAGCAGCTTCTTTGGATCTGGGCAGCAGTACTACAGTGGGGCAAATAACTCATAACAAACCATTCCCTCTCAGTAGCTGTCCAAAGAGATCTTTTTCTCCAATTAACTTGTTAGCTGCAAGTTTTTGTCAAATAGTTTTTCTGGTTACCCTTACCCTTATAGATAGGTCATTAAAGAGTGGATCGTTACAAATTTTTGGTTTAATTTCTTTATTTATAGCATATGTTTAGAGAGGGCATCACCTCACCTATATAAGTGTTTGCTGGTTTTGAGTCATGTTTCTTAACAACGAACAGTAAGTTTTACATCCTTTTGTTCAGGCAAAGACATATACGCTATGGAGAGTTCACTTTCCATAGTACGCTCTGAGTTTTTCTTAAAATGGACTGTCTCAGCTAACTCACTTGTTCAAACATTCACAGGGAGCAAAACACTATAGGGAAACTGAAGGAAATTCATTGCCAAAAAACAAATGAATATTCATGGTCCACAGAAATACCCTTATTTCCCAGCTCTAATCAGCATGAACATCTGTGAAAAAAAGTCTAATGGGGGAAATTGGAGAGGGGAGGGGGTCATTTCCATCCTTTCCCTTAGGCCCCAATTTAAAGAAGGTTCATTTGTCTTTTTAACAGAACTTGCAAGCGATGCAAGGATGAACAGTTTTGGTGAAGAAACGATGTGCAGACTGGCCTTGTCTTTGGGAAATCTGAACTAAATTCTTCATTCCAGAACAAAAGATACGTAGTGCAGATTCTTGTTCCTGTCCCTGACCTGCCAGACCCATGTACTGCCCTGAGAGCCCCTCTATCAATAACAGAGCCTAAGCTGACAAAAACACCCAGGGAAAATACAATCTAAGGCAAATAGGCGAGGCATGTTTCACTCTCTTCCTTTTAAATAAATGACATGCACATTTCAATGCAAGATTTAAGGGAACCAAAAGCACTTCAAAATTTAAAATGTCTAGAGAAAATATTATTGTTTTTCAGTATGATAGCCACTCAAAGACCTATTTTTAGGAGCAACAGTGTAACAACTATTTCTAGTAGCTGTGCACAACATGCATGTGAACTTTGGGGAGAATTCTTTTTGGAGTGGTGAAACTAGTCAGAGATCTACATTTGGAAAAATATTTCCCTTGCAGAAGTAACCTTTCAACATGAATTCATGGTTACTTCTGGCAGTAAAATCTTGCCTTTCATTTTTACAAATACAGGCTTCCTGCTAGAACTGCCTGAGCATACAAACTGTGTATTTTTATTTGATGAGTTGTAGTCTTCTAAGGAAAGTACCCCACCAAAAGCTAGGAATAGGATATAAGTTAGGAAAAAAAACCAAAACAAAACAACAACAACAACAACAAAAAACCCAACCAAAACCGGGACAATATGCACATGTATTTCAGAAACTATCATGGGACTGTAACACTTGGGGCAATAGTTACTTTCCTACACAGCATCTAGCATGTGGGGTCACTGTGGGTGTAATGCTTCTCACCCAGCTTCAGCCATTCAAGTGCATATTTGAGCACTTGTTTAGAGCCCATCTGCAGACAGAGGACAGAGAGAAGAGTTTCCTGATGGTGATTCACCCACTTCTAAGATGATGTCTGAGACAGTCAAGGGGGTATCATGCCCCAGAGCTCCAAAGAGAGGGTCACTAGGGTTCATCTTATGCAGACAAGGTAAAAGGACCTCATCATGTTGAAAAGGGATAAAAGCCCACCATGGAAGATGCTGCAGTACTAAAAAGTGACAGCAAGTTTCACAAATATTCATAGACATCACAGGTTTTGCTCTGTAATTTCCACAGATTTGAAATGGAGAGTTTGGTGCCACTTTCTGTTGTAACAGACATGTATTTTTGCTGGATGACTGTTACATCTTAATTTCCATGTGCATTTTCTGTCCCATGGGGACTTAAAAAAACACCATTCTTAGTTCATTGTGTGGGGTTTCTCTCTCTGTTTTGTTTTGGGGTTTGGGTTTGTTTTGTTTTTTTTTTAAATTAACCCTCTGTCTGCTGGGAATGGGGTTTCCTCTTGTTAACCACCAATGCTGACACCTGGTGCTATGCAAGAGCAGTTCAAGTCCACAACTCTTCATGCGAAGAGGTTAACCACAATTTATGCCAACAGGAAAAAGACAAAAAAAATCACATTTGGGAAGGGAGGGAAAGGAGAGGAGAGAAATTAAAGAATACACTGAAAGATGAAATAACAGTGGGTATGGCCATGCAAATACCTTAGGGCAAACTGTGCAAGACTGTACGTCTTCAAGGCTAACTGTCCAAATCCAGGCTCTTTATTGTGATACTGAATGGATGGTTCACACTTATCTCCCCAAGGTGTAAACTGCCATGAACTAGCTGGTACTTGGTAGTCTAAGTTCAGCGGGGGTATGAAAGAAGTTCATGCAGAATAGCTGACATGCTGCAAAACCACAGTCTAATTTATGTCATGCTAACATGTTTGTGTACTAATACATTAAATAACTTCTATCCTACCTTGTGGAATAAAAGATCTGCATAAGGTTGGCTTGGCAGAATTAAGTAATGATGGTTTTATACTTCTGTACTTAACCGCAGAGATCACAACAGACCAATGGCAAGATCCAATGGCAAAATACCTTTCAGTGAAGGTTATAGAGTTGCATACAGACCTCAAACAATTGGGCTTGAGATTTTTATTTTGGGGTGGGGGGGAGGAGGGCGAAGTTGGAGAAATTTAAAAAAAAAAAAGCAGTAGTATTAACACCACAATGTTCTTCCTTAGCAACATCAGCAACTGGGTGGCCACAGAGATCTGCCAGAAGGTCCTACGCAAGTTTGTTGAGATTGTTGAAACTTTTGTGCAGTTGAATCTTCAAGAAATTCTACTTTCTCTAAGACATTAGTCAGCCATTATCATTAAATAAATGTGGACTATTGCCAAATGTCTCAGATCATTTAAAACACCACCATTACAATTCCCTTCCTTTCTGAGTTGCTTGTCTTTCCCTCTGTTGGCTCCTGTGGTGCCAGCAGGACAGCATCTCTCCAGCCTACAAGGGCGTGTCTGCACTGCAGACTGCAATATGTTACATGCAGAAATACTCAAACTGGCTTTAGATAAAGTAACAATGGACACTACAGCCTGCACCAGGAGGCAACGCTGCAGCCTCTTGGGCAAGCCCGAGAAGCTGCCAAGATAGATTGACCCTAGTCATACTGGGACTAAACTGTTTCCAGCATCTCTATCCAGACACAACGGCAGGCCACATCACTTATGCACTTGATATCTTCATAACTAAGCAGAAGAGCCTGTGTGAGTTCTTGCAAGATAGCAGAAAAGTACAAAGAACTTCACACTCCATGCAATAAATTGGTCTTGCATCCACTGAGATGAAAGGCTGCAAGTACAAGATTTTCCTTTTATCTATATATTAACAAAAAAGCTTGAATCTGTAGACATGGACTATATTGGGGCACGTCTACTCTGTAGCCATTGCTGTTGGCAAGCTTTAACCAGGCTAGATAAGCATTACTGGCTGTGTAGAGGTGCTAGTACAAGCACAAAGCAAGCGAGGCTGCTCAAGTCCTGCCTCTGGGGAACGATGGCTCCACACCACACTGCTGGTCTGAGCCAGCCACACAGCGTTTACTTGTGTAACAAAATGCCTAAGCAAAATGAACCCTCACTAACAAGAACCTCAAAGGTTTAAGCACATGTTAAGGAGGCTATTTTGCAGGTAGTGCTGTGCAAGAGTATGCCTCAGGCGGCCATGCACTAAATTCACATTCTGACTTCCTCGCCAGAGCCAGCGTGCTGTGCGCACGGGCACCTCTGACAGCCTAGCCCACAGTTTGGCCATTTTTCAACAACACACAGTAAATCCTGCATCACGGTTCCAGGCAGAAATCAAAAACTGCTGCACCCTATGAGAAGCACAGGAAGGATGAGTTAGGTACATATATGCCTGCAAGGCAGCCAGAATTCCCAGCTAACCGTCTATGAAATACTGCAGTGGCAACAAGTAGCCGAGGAGTCTGCTTTCTGGACCGGTAAAAAGATAGTGCCTTGTCCCTCTTCTCGGGGCACAGGATCAAAATGCATTAAGGTAAGCAGTACAGCCACTGCTGCTACTATAAATGTCCATTCCTGTGGTATTTGTCTAATCTGAATACCCATACGTTAAGAAACAAGGCAGTGAAGCCCCTGTAGAAACAGAGGGCAATTCAGGCTTTTTAGAAATTCATCTCAGCTCTCTGTTTTATTGGCCATTTTTTTAAAAGAGGGAATAATATCTTATCAACTGACATGAGCTAAAAGGAGAATAAAAAAAGATTAACAATTTCAGTCTGGAATAAGAGAGTTTTGAAGCAAAGGCATGAAAATTTAAAGGGTTTGGGGTGGGGATAAAGAAAAGAATTTACAAGGCTTATTTTGTGAACCCCGAGGGTTAATTTATCATGGAGTAAGTCTGGAACTTGAAAAGCAAAAAATGGTTTATTGGCTTTGAAGGTCAGATAACTATGTTATATCATATTCAATAGGTTAAGGTTCCAAGGGTCTACAGGGTTGCATGACAATTGCAGGAATCCTTATAAAGTCTAGTTTATACCTTTATCGTTAATAGCTTTCTAATCCTTTACCACAAATTTATAGTTTAGAAATGGCAACACATCTTAAAGATTAAAGGTATGTGACAAACAGTTCATGTCCTTTAATAATCAAATCACATAGCTTGGATTGGGGGCTTATCAGGCTTTTTCCTACTCTATGGTTTCATAGGTAGAGAATACTTTATATCCCTATTACATGAATGATGAATGGGACCATTGGTTATGGGCTGTTATTTGCTTGGCTGTAGTCAATATGTTTTCTTTGGACAGGGACTTCAGTGATTTATTTCTCTTTTGGCCTTATCACTTATTAACTCAGGGCAGACAGAAACAGCCAAGGTTGTGAATAAGGACTAGTGCCCATTTAGACTTCTAATATCAGAGAAAATATTCTTTTTAATGATCCAGCTACCCTTTGCTGCGTAGACTCTGATTGCACTTCCCTCTAACTAGAAAATAAAGGTCATATTTCTTGGAAAGTGTATACATAAAATATGCAAAATAATATGTTTCCTTCACAGCCAGCTTTATTCTGATGGTTGCTGTAATTGCTTTCATTTTGCAGCTGTCCTACAGGTACACTGCACACTTTTAGTGATTGTTTTTTGCAGTGTGTTATGGTGCTGCCAGGGTTTAAGAGATACCAAAGATACGAGGATTCTGTGTCCCTATTAGCATACAAAAGGGATTTTCCAGTCTACCTCCACCACCTCCTCACTCTCTGGTAAGACCTTTTTCCCTGCAATCAATTTGGATTCCTCCCAGCTTCCTTTCCTGAATTTCTGCAATGCAAACCAACAACCCTAATATTCTTAATAGTCAACCCTGATAACTGTCCATACTTCACTCCACTAAGCACATCCTAACAAACTTCAAAACAAACACTTTTGGAACAACATTAACCCCCAAGCCCATCACCAAATAATAAAGACTGAAGTTATTTCATCTAGGAAAACTTGTTCCAAAACAATTGCAATCATTTCCCCCCCCCCAAAAAAAAAAAATTTCCAGACAGGCCAGGCAGACCAGGTGTTAACTCAGCAGAGTAACTAAGTTAATGGACTGGAACTTAGAAAGGGCCAGGTTCAAGCTTAAACTCAAATAGAGATTTCCTGAGGGCAACTTTCCTTTGCAAGGGCAGGTAACATCCAAGATGACATCACTGATGTGGGTGCTTGGAGGGAAAGACTGCACGAATCCCTCCCTTTTTTCCCCATCTGTATTTTACCTTCAAGCATCCCGGACCCCGCGGCGGTGCCATGAGGACTCAGTTCTTCAGTGACTATGGCAAACTCCTATGGTAGCAGAAAGCCACGCGTACAGCTTAACTTCTTCAGCCCAACACACCACCCCAATGACAGGTCCATCTCTGAGCTCCACACACCACCTGATGCCTCCGGTGTGTCCCCATGGCAAGGTCCAGCTGGGAACGAACGCTCGGCACAATGAGATGAAGGGGGAACCCAGTGAACTCAGCATTAGGACATTTTTCAGATAGCTGTTATGAGGGGGTTTTTTTGCTTGTTTCCAGAGCCATTAATTAAATTCACCAGTAAAAGACTACATTTACAAAGGATTTAATTTCATTCTTCCTTACTTGATTGTGCTATACTTAGGATTTATCATCTCTCCTCTGTCCTCTGTAGAGTCTGTCTGAGATCAGGAACAGACTTTATATTGAGCGTCCAAAGCATAGGGTAACCTGCAGCGCAGGGCTCTCCTGCTTTTAAGAACAGACACCAGCTCTTACTTTAAACTTTATACATTTCTTTGTATGGAGGGATTTTGTTCCATTCTTCTGTAGCACTCCGTGACTATTTAACTTTGCGACATCTGATACTTTTTATTCTACCACTGCTATTAATATTTACTAGTGAAAGGCAGATAAAAACTGCTGTTAAAAACAAATGGCATTCATTTGCTAGCTACCAGATCTCATAGCTGGTCACTCTTCTGGAGAAGTGATGTGCTCTATATTTCATTTCAGATTAATGATCGTCATATCTTTGGGGGTGAAGAATTTTATAAACACATCAGGATAAAACCCAAGAAAGCATCAGAGATGCTGGCTTTTTTATTTTATTTTTATGGTTCTGTTGATGGTGGCCTTCTCTTCTCATTTATACTAATCAGCTATTTAAGTGCTCATGATTTAATAATAAACACACATGAATGAGGCATTGTAAAACTAATGAGGTTGTGTATTACTAATGTTGAGAATAACTGCCACTAGGTTTTAACATTTCTCAGGAACTAACAGATACACAGCTATGGCCAAGGTTAGCTGGTGTAAGGGTCAAACCCTGGCCCACAGGGATAAAGAAAGGCTCCAGTGGGGCTACAGGAACCTCTTGACAGCCGCCAGTCTGTCTCTTATCATCACTTCCTTTTTCTTCTTTTTTTTTTTTTTTTTTTATTAAGTCTACAAACTCCAGAACTCTCCATTCTGAAAACTGATTGCTTCATTGATTATCTATCTTTTGAACTTTGCATAGTTATTGGTGCCTTCTTGAAAGCAGAAAATTTTCCTAGCAAAGGAATCACTGAAGTTTACCAGGCTGGAAACTTTAGGGACTGGAGATCACCTTGTGAGTAGTTCCAATTCTGACCAGATCTGTATACATGACTTAAAGCTCTGCATCTAGGGCCATGGACTGAAATTTTAAATGGTGACGGGTAGTTTTCAGACTCTTACTCTTGGAGGTATTTGACTTAAGAAATGAAAAAAGAATGATTCTCGGAAGACAACTACCCCTGTGCTTCTGCAAATTAAACCATTTAAAGATAAAAACCTAAAAATGAAGCCACCTAAAATCAAGGCTTTTGAAAACGTTACCCAAATCTTCTGTGATGTGCAAGGCTCTTCCTGTTTGTACACAGATTCAATTGTTTTTGGAAGTAAATAAAGGGTGAAATGAGGATGGAGCAGAGACTTTTCCACATGAGGCTATTTCTTCTTTGTAGCAACTAGGGGAGTGAAAAGTGCTCTGAGAAACCCTATGACATTTCAGAGAAAGCGGCGGTTTCCCAGAAATTCTGTGAATATCCTGACCTTCACAGCGCTAGCATTTCTACATCACTCTACACACAATGGCCCAAAAGCGTAATGCAAACACTGGTCAGTCTCGGCAGTGCTCCACTCTGACCCACTCGGCCTTCGTCACAATTATCCTGGAGGATCAGCGCTCAGCATCTGGGTTATTCACACTGCACAGCAAGCCCCGTGCGTCTACACTGACCCTACATCCACCCATCCCTGTTAGTAGCACTTCTAGAGACATACCACCTCCCATAGCATATAATAAGCCCCAAATGAACTGGGGGGAACTTGCCTGTTTCTCTAGGTACCCCGTCAGCACACAAATGGTTTAGCCTGCAGCCTCCCTGCAAGACTAATGCAAATGAAAATGGTCCCTAAATTCCAACCTGTATCCAACCACGTAACCAATTTTCAAAAAAAGGAACAGTATTTGGGGTACTGCTCAGCCAAGAATCTGAATTAACCCCGTGTGGTGTACATAACCTGAGTGACAAAGCTAGATACTTCTGGCCCCATGTAGTCCTTTGCTCTAGTTTGGGAACAAAAGCACAAAACCTTAAACTGAGCAGGTGGCAGAAGACACAGCATAATGCATTTTTATGGACCTTCCATATGTCCTTCCCAATATGCAGTGAGATAAATTCTCCTTTCACTTACATTAATGCAGTCCCACTCAAATCTCACAGTTTAGTACCATAGCAAAATTCATCTGTGAAAATCATGTTGTCCACGATGCACTCATTTGTTTAAATTGAAACAAAACAAAACCTCAAAGGTCTGTCCGGGTATCACAAATTTGTGCCAATTCTTATCCCTTATTTAACTCAACTATATATGTCCTGAGTCACCTTTGCAAACTACCTATGGACTTGTATCCCTAATGGCTTCTTCCTTCATCTCAGTTTCTCCAGTCCTACAACAATGGTAGTGATACATATCTGACTCCTAAGTTGTGACATGAAGCTTAATTCATTCAGTGCTCTTCAATACCAGAGGAGACTTACAGGTGAAAGGTGCCACAGGGAAATACTGACCAGCACGTTTGGGTATTTCTGGGTGCAATATGGACTTCGAATACTATTCCAAAATGAACACACATGCAAGATGTGTTCAGACTTCTGTATTTCTAATAACCTTCTCTCAGGAATGTCAAAACTTAAAATTTAAGAAATAATTGCTCTGTAAGTGCATGCTAATGGCTTGCTTTGCAGATGGAAAATAAAAAACTTATGTTTTCTTGTAAGCACAGGATTGACACTGGTTTATTTCTTTCAAAAATACTTACAAAAGCCAGGATTTCTCTGTATGTATGTGACCTTGATTCCTAGATGGCACATGGACTACTTAGAGATCGTGTTACTAAGTTATTTGCAGTTAAAGGGGAAAAAAAGGCTAAAATTAATGGGTCACTGGGTATTTTCTTCTGAGAACTTAAGTACTTAACAGTAAGAAAAAAACAGTTTACAGCCAGGTGGCTTGAGGGGATATTTTGTTGAACACTGATTAAAAATAATTTCTTCTAAATGAGACCTGACCACAAAATGGGACCATTAACGAGCAGGGACATTCTCACCAGAAAGGAAACTACGCTTGATCAACTCCTGCACCGCCCACAAACCCCAGGTCTTTTTCTCTCTCTCTGTCTCTCACACACTCTCTCTTCACCCCCCCCCCCCTTTTTTCTCCTCTCTCCTTTTCTTGTTCTTAATAGCAGGGTAAATAAGCAGCAAGTGATGCTGAAATGTTTTCGGCCAAAAACAGAGGCCAAACTCCTCTGAGAAAACATTTGGCCTCTGTGGTTTTGTAATATGTTCCAGAACACTGAGTTCACTGAAGAACATTGTGAAAAAATCCCATCGGCTGGAGTGATGCTGGGGAATGTTACTGTATCCCAACTTCCAATTGGTCCATTTCCTGCAGGCCTTGTTAAAAAAAAAAAAAAAAAAAAAAAAGAAAAGAAAAAAAATAGTGCTATGTGGGAGTTAAAACAAGTTCTCATGGGAAAAATGAATGGCAAGAAATTCTAGCTTTAAAAGAAACAGCTAATCTGCTAGTTTGATTGTTCTTCAAAACTTACAATGAACCAATAATCCTAATTAAAAACACTTGGCCTAGTTCTCTAAAGCATCATAGCTTTTTCTATGCTTCGTTTGTACACACCATAGACTATTAGTTTTTTTCTAGTGCTCACTAACAAAGTGCTGACTTTGTTGGGATGGCTGAGCTAATTTCGTGAACTCAGTGTGAAACCTTAGCTAAACAAAATTGTGGTAATTTTCCTTAATTTGTAAAAGTGATTGGAGTGCAAACAAAATTTTCCTCTTGGGTCAATCCTATAATTTTCAATTAACTAAAACTAATCGGCAGGCGTGTACTGAACCTGCATTTTGTTTAAAGGGCTGGAAGGCACTTCTGAAGGTCAGGATGCATTAATTGTTTTTATTTTAGTTTCATTTAGTCCTTTTTAAAAAAGCCACATTTAAGTTCAGGCTGCCTTTAAAAGGAAAATGCAAATTGTGTGAGGTACAATTTCAGTCACAATAGCTTTTCTGTATCTCCCATAACTCCATAAAAGCTGCATAAGTAAGAGAATTGTCCATGGATTGGTTCACCTTTGATTTTATCATTGTTGTTTAGTATTTCATAACTTTCCTTTATTGAATAAAAAATAATGTGTTTTAAACACTAACCTGAAAATGCATATATGGAAACACTCTCCCTACTGGGACACTTTATTTCCGCACTCAGCCATCTGCTTCTGGGGAGACAGGCTAAACTGCCGCCCTCCTTTTTACTGGAAAAGCTAATTAATGATGATCTGAAAAGCAAAACCAAAATGGGTCCAAGCCATTTTTACATTTAAATTGCAAAACAAAGTCCTCAAAAATTTCTTCGTGAAGTCGAGGGGGGCAGGTTTCCTCCCTTTCTTCTTCTTCTGCATGCATACTTGCCATTTCACCAGCCCAAGATGCTGCCACCCTGGTGGCTTGACAACAAGCAGGACAGCACAACTTATTGTGAGTGAGAAAGTGAGAAGGGAAAGGATTCCTGGTCAAACTGTCCAAAGCTCTGGCTGACACTTTCATGTGGTATACACTGGAAATTTGCACCAGCTGGCAGTTTGACCCTTTGCTTTTTCTTTTGTTCCAACACATTCAAACCCTAAACAACTTTTTTGATATGGTGCATTATTGTCCAATGTATGAGTTTCCCACACATTGTTGAAATCATAATGCTCACAACAAATACACACAGCCTCCACAAGCGCCTGCTGCTCAGCCAGCAAGGTGATACATGAACACTTTAAGACCCAGTTTAAAGAAACCCAGTGCATAATCCCAACTGGGGGAGAGGGTATTTGAAAAAGACGACAAAGCTTTATAAGGCACCTTTGTTCAACTTGTTCAGTGTTAAGAAAAATCAAATGAGAGCTTTGCTACCCAACTGGAACACAGAAGTCTCCTCTGTCTCGAGCCCCTGTGTGTACATTCACAGTTGGAGCAATATATGCACCCAGTGTAATTAAGAATGCCTCATAGCCACAAGTATTTCTGATATATCTTATGTTTAAAGTTTTGGGAGAAATCAAGAATGGGGAAAGGAATTGTACTGGATTGTGCTGAACCACAGTTCTGGCAAACAGTTACAGAACTAGTCCTCTCTGCATATGTTGAACAACAAGCGCATAAAAGGGCAAGCACATCAAAACCTGGACCAAGCCATTAATTCTTGTAGCATGCATACCTTGCAAGGAATCAGAGACACACATTCTTTTTTAAAAGTTAGGCTGCTATTTGATTTATTTCCCAGGCCATTCTTGTCACTGCTGAGAGTGGTTTAACATTGCCAGCACCTGCAATGTCCTAGCGTGGTTTTTTGTTAATAATTCTTCAGTCCAAACCACTCAACTTAGTGCTTTCAGTGTGGGATGCCACCCCAAAACACATTGCAAGTCACTATGTCTGCAGCATTGGCTGGGGTGAAAGCTACTTAGCCTCCCTGGAAGTCAGAGACAAGTATATTATGGTGTGATGGGCAGGCAAACAGGCTGCTGCTTTGAACACTTGCAACACTTGCAGGACAACATGAGATGGAGATATTTAGCAAGACGCTTCTTGGAAGGTAGGTTCCTAATTGCACTAGAATTTCTGACTCTTTATGCTTGCACTCTTCCTCTGTTTGTTTAAGCACCGGAGTATCTGTTTCTCTCCTTCCTCCCCACTCCTGGGTAAAGAGATGTCCCATTGGGAGGACAAACAATCAAACAAAAATCCCACACTGGTATGTTTCCAGAGTCATCCCTACGGTCATCCATTTCTGAAATCCAACCTTAAATTGGTACCTTCAATGATGTGACCAGCCAAAATAATAAAATACAGTACAGCTTTTAACAACAAAAGCAGAAGCCCTAGCAAGTATGATATATTGCCTGCCCTATTTCTCCACGTTATATCTAGTACTAAAGCATCCTTACCTGTGTAAATGAATCTTC
Source organism: Harpia harpyja (assembly GCF_026419915.1). Lineage (NCBI taxonomy): Eukaryota > Metazoa > Chordata > Aves > Accipitriformes > Accipitridae > Harpia > Harpia harpyja. The sequence continues at coordinate 9,820,255 of NC_068959.1, forward strand.
CAGGCGTTCCCTTGCAAAACTGCTTAGACTTGTAGGACAATGTGACTTCTACAACCCCTGGGATATGTCGGGGAGGCGTCTGTACGCGGATAGCATGAGGAGTAATCAGCTAGAGGAAAACATTGAGAAGGGAGAAGTAAGGGAAAAAAAGCACTGTTAGATGCTGAACACTTCTTTAGTAACACTTTCCTCTCAGATCACAGTAAACAAGCTTTGAAACATGTAATTAACTTGTCAATGTTTGAATACAATCTTGATGTAACCCACACAAAAGCCAGTGACTACAATATTTACAAGCATTCTCCCTCTCAGCCGTAACAACATTATTTCTGTTTTCATACATGGCAGGCACTTGCTTGCTAGTACAAGCATGAGCCCTGGTTTAATGCAATAACTTTAGCTTACAGCAGCAGGATGCCTATGTTTGCTGAGGTGAACACTGGGGTCATGACAGTGTCCAACAAATCTGATTGATAAATGATACTCAGTTACATGTGTGAACACAGCACAGCACAAGCCCAGGCTGAGATTCACTGCACAGCACAAGCCCAGGCAGGCTTTTAAATGCGCCCGTCCCCAGCTGACATCTGTACGCTGCAAAAGCACCATGTGCTGCTGTTTTAATTTTCTATTCATTTTGTGGAGGTATGACTGATTACTGCAGAACTGCAAAGTTTGGCTTCTGAAGGGTGCCAGATCTTTCCTTGCACATGATCAGAGCACTCAAAAGAGATATACCAAATATAACCATCTAACCATCACTTCCAGTCTGCCTTCACTGCAATGACTGACACACATCTGAGAGCGCTCCTGCAGATGTGGATTTGCACAGTAATAAGTAGACAAACTTAACTTTCTTGCTAATGGGGCTGGGGATCTTAACACAAAAGATTGGGGTGGGTCAGTGCTGCACTTTCCAGGCTCTAGACCATTCTTGCTCTTTCGGGATTCTGGACTGGATTTAAAACACAGTCCCCGAAATTAATATTAGAGCCATCTAGGAGTTCACTAATTTATGGCAGGTTAACTTAATTCTCTGTTGCACTCAGAAACAACAGCATTGTCCTCCCCATCACTGAAACATCCTCTTCTCACTCATTATGCTCCCTCAGACAAGAAGAGTAAAAAGAGGTACATAGAAAAGGTGACATGATTGTGTCCAGCAACCAAGATACAGCTCTGGCACGCGGATAATCCTTCTCTAACTGACTGTGGCACACTAACACACTTCTAGAGAGACAAACAAGACCAAGACCATAACCAGCTTTGACAGTGAGCAAACCCATGGGCACCCTATACGGACAGTGAACTGCTCTGTGCTGTTGGTTGAATCGTGTCCTGGATTAGGGAATACATTTCAATAGGGGTTTTGCTTCTTTTTTTAATAAAAAGCTGATTTTATTCTTATTTTTACTAGGAACCAAATATTTCAAAATGTAGTAAGGCCCTACCAAAAAATCAGACTTTTAACCAGTTCTTTGTTTAGGGCACAGGACTAAAAAAGCACAGAAGGAGAGTAATGTCTGTCTGAGAGCCATCTGTGTTACTGAGGGAAATGGCATACACAGTAGGAAGTTCTCCATATTTACAATAAGAAAATTAAAATTAAGTCAAGTTGAAGATTAAAACCAAAACTACCAGCATCAAATGCTTCAAAAGTTATTCAGATCCACAGAAATCATAAGTCATATGTCATTTTAGAAATGATCATGTAGGAATTGATGCCTTCTTGTTTGTGAGCTCCAAAGAATATGTTTTCAGGTTCTGCTTTGAAATCATGTGAGTTAGAAACTTACTTATTTTTAAAAGAAACCTGCCTTTTTTCTAAATTACTCACTCTATCAACTGGGTTAAAAAAAAAAACCAAACCAACCAACCAAACAAACACAAAACAAAAAACCAAACTTCCAAGGATTGCTTTTACTTAAATTGAGTTGTTTTACAATTGGGCTGACCAAAGCCAACTAGGCCAATTCTCTACATGCCCTCAACAGTCAGCAGAGGCAGAAAGCACTGCCAAATAGCAATTTATTTCCAATGCTTTAGACACCTCTCATGTTGGGATGGGCTGCTCTCTGGAAACATCTACCTTTCTCCAATGAGTCGAGATGACAAGTTTAGACTAGATGCTAAACTGTAGACAGCCAAACATAGCTAAGATAAATCCCATCCTCAAGCGGTTCTAGTTAACCGGGTGAACTGGCAAGATGAGAGAAGTTTCATGACATTTTTAGGGGGAAAATATTTGTAAAAATAGCCAAGGATTTTAATAGTAAAGGTTAACATGTTAGTCTTACTACGTCAGCATGTGCCTTGCACCCCTCACCCCCATTCTGGCATGAGCTATACAGGCAGCTTCTGGTTGTATCTTTGAATTTCCCAGCATTTACTGGTCTGTCACCACTTTAATGTTCTTTAAACATAATTTGTGGCATTTTCCAATACTCATCTTCCCTGGTTCCCAAGAAATGTCTGACCTATTTATGGTCCATTGTTACAGAGAGCTGGGGAGAGTTAAGCAAGTTTCCTGGTTTGTTCTCCACAAACAGTTTGGTTTTCCTTTGTGCTCTGAAGTAAATAAGTTTAACTGTGTTTAAAACCACAAATATACAATAATGTCGCCCACACATTCCCCAAGGGTGAACATTATGTCTGAAGTCCTATGGTTTAGGATACTCGGGATATATTTTACTGCTCTCTTCTCTAGAACTAAAGCTTGGGAGGTATACCAGGAGAATACACGTGCCTTTTCCTTTTGCTTTTTCTCCTTAGCATCCGCCACTGACCACTGTCAGGGGTACAGCGCTGAGCTATAGGGACCTTTGTTCTGGGTCAGCCTTCAGATCTCACGCACACAGAAAGGAACTGGCTAGCTCAGTTACATACCAGTAGTCCCCTATATTGCTGTCATATCAAGAAATTGTCTTTAAGGGACAAACAATGTCACCGCACTCCAAAACCTGCCCTCTGAACGTCACCTTTGGTCTCAAATTCTGATTCCCTAGTACTGCCAGGATCTGCATTATGGACCGGCACCAGCTTTCCAAATTGCCCTAATTCCGTTTTGCAAGCCGAATGACCCAATGGATGCTGCACAAGTCAGGGTACTCCAGGCCCACCCACGGCAAGAGCAAATCTGCCCCTGACTTCAATAACTCCAGGATTATGGGATGTTTTCCTGTCTACACTGTCAACCTGTGGCCTGACCTTGGGAACCCACTCCACCTTTTCCTAGCATATTTTCTCCTCTCACACTGACATGGCCTGTACCTTCTTCAAGGCACAGTCTGTCTCATACTTGCACGTCAGGCATCTGGAAAAGGTGAGCTATTAGCATCAAGAGATATTAAAAGTAAAGACACTACTTGTGGAAGCCTCTGAGCCCCAAACTGGTGGAGGCTGGTAGAGTGTTCCGGGGAAGCATCACTACATGCTCACCGTGTTGTTTTTATAGGTATCTGTCATTGCCCCGCACCAAACACAAGATACTGAGCTAGACGGACCTCCATGTCTGACCCCATATGGCCATTTCTATGTTCTAATCTCAGGTGGGAACTCTTGGTGCATTAACAGACATCATAACAGCCGTAGCAATGACATGCCAAGAACTAGAATTTGTAAATATGAGTTACATACATTTCTGAACACATACTTTAAATGTAAATCTCAAGCAAGGCATTAACCTGTGATTTGGAGATGAACCCACCAGCCAAAATCCCAGATCCAGCTTCCTCTTCCATTCCCGCATTTGGCTAATTGAGATCTGGAGCTGGACTAGTAACTGGATGCTTTCTCCCAAGGGATTTTCAAGTGAATTGGTCTGATACTTGGCAACTGCACTAGCTGTTTGATATAAACTCTTACATGTCAGTTGGGACATGCTGTGCATTGCATTAAAACCTGAGTTAGAGACCTTCAGAATGGAGGGAGGTGCGTGTCCTTCAAAATCCAAAACACATTTGGGTTGAGTGTGTACAACAAGCCTCTTTCTGTGGCTTGCTAATATATTCTAGACATTCTTGTGTGATACAGCATCATTTCACACTCTTCAGAGTGCCAGGTTACTTTCTTTTTTTTAAAGTGACATTTTATAAGGAGATGTCATTAATCTGAGTCACGAGTTTATTTTTGCATGCTTGAGCTCTGGTTTGTGGTTAGGGAAATGGTGACAATCAGTCATAAATTTAACTTGGACTCTGTATGAGGAGGACCCTTAGGACAGGAATGAAGAAAAATCCTACCAACTGAAGGTAATGACAGCTTTCAGTGAGAACAGGAGCCTTAAGACACCTATATTTTTAAAAATGACCAGTGACTTTGTATGCCTCAATTCTGGGCATCCAAATGCTGCTTAATAAGCCTTGGCTTTCAAAAAGAAGGTGCCTACTCATTTTTAAAAAATGAGTCAGTCCTCCAAAATAAGCACTGAAAAACAGAGACTTCCAAAATCAATAATAAACATGTAAAGCAAAATAAAAAACTGTGTCACAGAATTTGATTCAGCAGCATTAAAAAAAAAAAAACAAAACCAAAACCAAAAAAGCTAAATCAAAAAATCATCCTCTGTTTTTGTGGTGTAAAAAGGTAAAAGAACTGATATTTCAGTGCTTCATCTTTTCTTAATATAAAAGAAAAAGAAGTTGTTTCCAGCTGACTCTGTACAGCTGGAGGAATGTTCTTGGCAGGAAAATGTTTGAAGAAATAGTTCTTTTTAAGCAAATATTGTGGAATATTTATAAGAAACTAATTTTGTCCTCACAATCGCGTATTTGCCCTGAAACTCGACTCTCAGAGTTTCAGCCCCCCAATAAGAGAGAGAAACAACAGAGGATTTTTATCAGCAGCCCAGATTTTGAATATTTGCAACAACACACAGACACAGAACGCTGGGTAAAAACCTGCAAATAACAACTCCGTCTGTTTGTGGACGGGACAAACAGAAAGGCAGAGTCTATCTGGCAAACAGACTATTTGCTGGGAGTTGTCTGTCCAGATTCAGCATGTGCACACGATATACCAATGCCATTTGTTTGTCGGTTATGAAAGTCCCTTGAAAAAAAGGCATTAGATGGCCCATTTTGCTGTATTCTAAAAATATCAAGGGCTTTTAAAGTCATTTTTATAAAGTAATATGGGAGTTAAGGATTAATTGAACCTACTGGCTTAGGGTATCTGCATTTCCGCAGAAAATTAATGTGACAAATTAAGTTTTTATTTAGTTCTCCCTGGCTGAGAAAGGTTGTAATTATGTTAGAGTGTTTACAGCTAAAATATATGTTTAAATAATAAATATGTGTTTCAGAAACCATTTTAAACCTCCTTTTTTAACACAGTCAACTCCATTTCAAGCGTATAAATATTTCAATTACAAAACTTGAATACATGTAAAATAAATTAAAAATATATTATTTACATTTCAAATTATTTATAACATATGTTGCTTGACAGCAACAAATTCACCCTTAAAATGAACAAATTTTATTTTTGGCTTTTAACTTTGCTTCTGAACTATGGTAGGATTTATATTTTAAATATCCATGCATCTCAGGTACTTACATGGATTTTGCCGTAATAAAATCTGAGTAATATAGGACCTTTACGATAATTATCTTCACAGCACCTCTCCAAAGAAGGTGACTAATTTTATTACTATGTTAGAGAAAGGGAATTGAACTTTAAGCAGATTATGTGATTTGCCCAAGGTCCCATGCAAAGTCTGTGGCAAAATGATGCTTAATTTAAATATTAGACTTCATCACCCAAACCACCTGCAATTGCAACTGAAAGTAAAGCTAGAAAAAAATCCATGTGAAAATGCTCTGCAAGACTCACTCTTTTTCTTTAGCTTCCACCTATCTAGTTTTGTTTTGGCTTTTCTACAGCTCAGTTAAAATCATGTTTTCTTTGGATCCATGAAGCAACAGGATGAACTTGAAAATTCTTCTTTAATTCAATGGCAACATAACCTGGCCAGGTTTGCTCAAAACTGGGCCTGACTGGCCACTCAGGGTGAACCTGCTCCAGGTTTGAAGATCGACAGTTCAATTCTACACTCTATTAAAGTAAAACAAAAATATTCTTCCTGGGTACTGAAAATGCACTAGACATTTTTAGAAATGGGAAGGCAAATGAAAGAACTTATTTTGTACTTCATATGTGGCTAGTACGTATAATTTGAATTATTTATAGATCACTATTATTTAGGGATCACTCAGTTCATGCATTTCTGCACTTGTTTATCATGTCTGTCTGCTTCTTTTAGAAATCATTTCTTTTCCCCTGTAGGATTTTCTATTCCTCTCAGAGGTTATGCAACTGAGAAGCAATTCTGTAAGGGAGAGTCAGTGAAACAGTCCTCAGTCAAAGCCAACTTGCAGCCCGTTATAGCATTCACAACAAACAGACTGACTTTGGTCTGGACCCCCTCTAACATTATTAATTTTATGACAAGGCCTTGCAACCACCAGCAACAATGTTTTGACCAGCCCTCACTCTCTTGAGATTAGAAATTGCCAATTAATGGCTTCCACTAATAAATAGAATCAAGCTTTATAATGAAAGATCCAATTCTGCAGTACCAAAATCAGAGCACTTTCCTCCCAGCCTCTTCACCTTTCCCTGTTAAATGTCTGTAGCCATAATGGCTTCAATCCTAACACACAAAATGCTTACACCGGACCCAGGGGGCACTTTCATGATCACATAAGGGCTTCAGAATAGGGCTTATTTAATATCTCCCCTTTTCTGGAATGCCCTTTCATCCACACTTGTCCTCAAGTGGAAGGATGAGAGAGAGGGAGAGAGAATAGTGGAGCTCATGAAGGACATTAGAGGATACTCTTCATATGGAAAAAACGCTGCCATATGTGCAATGGAATCAGTAGGGGGAATGTGCTGGATATGAATTAAGCTATAACGTTGATTTAATATTTATAGGATATAAGGCAAAGCATCAGAAGATCCTTACATCACTGGGTAAGCATTGTATAGCTATTTCAGAGATGCTGGGTTGTCTGTTAGCGTGTATATTTCAGCATTAAAGTAATGAAAATAACAATTTTTTATAAAACCTCCAAAATGCTTTTGAAAAGTCATAAATGCAAAACGTAAACCTCTCCTTGGAGCTGCCTTCCCGTGCCAGTGAAGCCAGTGGGAGCTCTGCCCCGACTTCTATGGCCCTGCGCACTGGAAGTGGCCATTTGGGTGACGCTGCCTGGGTTTTGACTTTCCACGGACTTTTGGGCAATATGTGCCAGGAGGATTTAAGAAACTGGGAGGAACAGCAAGAGCAAAAAATGGATAAGAAACAAAAAAAGGGTTGCTGTGAAACTACAGAGGCCCCCGCTAGGTATGACGAGTCTGTATTTTCCACTGTGGATACAATACTGTGTATGTGGTTGCTATCATGCAGATGGTACTTACACCAAGCGCCTCCACTTTAAGGATATGCTATTCAGAGGCGCTGAATTTCTGCAATCTCCACCTCATTGAGCTGCAGCTACAAGCAGCCCGTTTCCCTGGAAAACAGGATCACCTAAACGTCTGTTTCCTGTGGGCCCTTAGCTATTGTAGTGCTAAATGCAGAATTATTCACACAGGCATTTATTCGCCCCTTTTCTTGGAATAAAAGGCACTGAGCTAAATTCTGGGCCAGTGAGCGGAGATGCAAATCCCCTGGCTATAATGGATTTCTGCCACAGGTAAATTTGACTAATTATTTTCACAAAACTGAACGAGGAAAGGATTCTCATCTCAACATTTGTTGCTGATTTAGCATGTGGCATAGAAAAAGGACAGACTAGCTATAAGCTAGACAAAGCTATTAGACATTACCGTTCAGACAACACCTACCTCACTCCAAACCAGCATGGTGCCGAATATGACCTGTAACCCATCAAAGAAATTGTCTCCTATGATGATGACAGTGGCACCTCCTGTAGTCCATCCTTCACTTGGACTGATGGCTTTGATACATGGTGTAGCTGCTTTTCAACACACATGAAAAAGAGAAGTATTCTGCTGTTAGAACCAGATTTTAATGATAGAAGACTTGAGAAAAATAAAATAAAAGGAGCTTTCATTTCCCCCCTTACTAACACAAAGATTTCAGCAATCACGATCTTTCTAGTACATGTGCATGACCTCAACCTATTTCTTTGGAAGCATTTTTTCTCAATTAATTTCTGTTTGGTTTTGTTATCTGCATTAAAAAAATTAACTTTTTTAAGCCTACTTTAACAAAAAAATCACAGCATGATGGGCAGAGACCAATTGGAAATCAGAATAAAACCCTATCTTTATTCTATATGAAATGTGCAATACCTGAGTTAATAAAACAATCTCCAGTGAGCTTGCTTTATGATCCATCATAACCTAAATTCATCAAGGAAACTCCTACAAATATTGTGGAAAATATTGGCTAAATAAAAAAGGGTGTAACCTCAGCATTTCTTTAATTATTCTGCAATCAGATCCAGGTTGTTCTAGTATTAAACCACCCTGCCCCACTTAATGCTTTGGCTACTACAAAAAAAAAAACAAACCCAAAACCTACAACCCTGTCATGTAGTCATTCCAGTTACATTGCATCTACCGGATAATTCAGAAGTGTGTGCAATGCATTCTGCCATATTCACAGAGTCTGTTGCCACTTTCACTAGCCACTTTCTTGGCATCATATGTACTAAGTGCCTCCTGAGAGAATGTTGAAAACTCAAGCACTGCTCAAAGTAGTAAGCTCAAATCCTGGTGTAAGATCTTCTGGTTTAAGACTATCTAAGCAGAAGCATGCTCAACTTATATATATTGGTGGGATAGGGCAATATAAACATCCACATACTGATTCTCCTTCTCTGCAGTACTGGCGTACATCAGAATTTAACTGTGCTGAAGCAACACAATAACATTACTGTAAAAATAACCTGAATAAGACAAAAAGCCTTGGGTGACTCTCAGCTATGGAGTCTCAGGGTGGGCATATAGGTTGATGAAAAGAAGCAACTCCATCCCAAATGCCACCAACTTCTCCTTGCTAATACAGTATGAGGTGAAAATATGACACCATACCATTAGATAACATTTTAAGTAAAGTGGGTACCTCAACAATTTCATTAGCCGTGAAAAACAGATTCCTTAAGGAGGAGCAAAACTCCACCAATCAACCTCAATGTTGAAAAGAAAGATTCCTTCCCTTAGATATGAACCTGGTCCTCGGCAGACACAAGAGGCTGGCTCCACTGATAACACATGAAGGGCTGCTATTGCCCACACTGATTCTGCAATGTCAATCAGCAGGACTTCATTAGCTGCATATATATATATGTGTGTGTATATATATATATCTGCATATATAGCTCTTCTTTCAGGGTTGCTGGCATTTGCATGTGAATTGCTACTTGGTCGAAAGGCTGGCTGAGCTGTTAATTTGGTCTGTAACTTTGAGTATTTGATGAGGCATTCAAGGGAGAGCCCTCAGGCGCTTCATCAGGTCAGGATCTACTAGGAAGACAGGGGTGTGAAAGCCTGCCACATGTCAGCACCATGCAGGACAACACTCTTGCACTCGTGAATTCTTTAACTGGCTGTGTAGTGGCACAGCCCCTGCCCTACATTCTTCTAATTGTAAGAGCAGTAAATTAATTCATTCACAGAAGCCTACTTTAAAATGCTCCAGACATAAAGTGCTAAAGAGGGCCTGTGCGTCTTTATCTAGTGAAGTTCTGGGGGTTGGAGCTAATTGCAAGAGTGGTGAGGCTGGTAAGAAGCTCCTTCCTCCCAGCCCCTGGGCAGGGCGGGCCGGCGTGGAGCTGGGAAGCGGGAGGGAGCTGGGAAGGGAGCTGGGAAGGGAGCTGTTGAGTCACCCTTAGCAGTGAGTGTTTCTGTGGGCACTGCTACAGACTCGCACCACCAGTGATGGAACACATGCATGGGGAGCAAACAGACCCCGTCCCTACCTACAAAAGGTTGTAAGTGTCAGGCACAAACTTTTCCACTACTTAAGCTGATGGGGATGCCAGCTCCAGTGAAAAACACAAACACACGCAGGCAGAAAAAAATCATTACCCTACTCCAAACTTGGCAGAGCACAGCCATTAACTTTTACATGAGCTAACAAAAGAAACATCCTAACATTACCGTCACGAAAATGTAGCGCGCACACAGAAGTAACTTCAGTATGTTTAATTTGGATTCAAGTTACTTGCATAAAACTGCATAAAAACCATTGCAAAGTCCAAAACCAAATGCTTTCCTTTCAGCTGAGCTCACAGCAATGGATTTACAGTGAAAGCAGCTTTTCAAAATGCCATCTAGCCCTTTCACGGAATTGAACTTTTTCATAAATAAAAATTAAAATCACTTCCAAATTACACCCTTTCCAGTATTTCCAGTCGATTGTGGACATCCCTCCCCCCCCCAATAAAACCCAAAGATAATCAGTTTCCCATGTGTCAGAGAATGAGCTACTTTTCTTAAAGACTACAAGTAACATTTTTTTCCTAAATACCAGTGAATAAAAACTGTTTGAGACCATAAGCCATTAACAGAAAACATATGCAGGCTTCAAAATCATAGATTCAATTCATCTTTAAAATGAATGCAAGATACTGTTCTGCAGTTGCAGGTCCCCACTAAAGGTCTTGCTATTTATCTTGTGATATTCTTTGCGGTACCCACACTGCACTCAGAAGTGCAAGGTGCTGCACTGTCTGTGCTGCCTCATGTATTTGATTCTAACACTTTACACATGCATGTGCTTAATATCAAATATATGCCAAGTCCCATGGCAGCCAAGGGGACTCTGAGCAGACACCCGGGTCCTTGCGCTGCACTGGGCTGTAGGTTGTTCACTGGGACACTCTCGCCCGCAAAGTCAATGCGACCACTCGCACGTGTAATTTTATTTAAATATGTAGCAATTGTGCTGAAGCAGTGCCTCACCGAAGCTGCTGGCAATAGCCCAGGACATCTCTAAGGAGGAGGAAAAGTCAGGACTTGGTGGTTTAATAAGCAGGGCAGGTTGGTACCCTTTGCAGGCACTACCCGAGAAGCAGCAAAAGCGCTGTGCATTCCCGGAAGACTTCAGAGCATTATTTTCCTTTGGGATCAGTCACAAAAACCAATGGGACTTCCCAACTTTCCCCACAGAGCTTCTCTTATCTTAAAATGCAAGTGTCTGTAAAGACTGGAAGGGCTGCACAAAGGCGCTGCCCCCAAGGGAAGCTGCGCTGAAGGGCTGCACCCCGAAGAAGCCCGAGGAGACGTGCCAAGGGAGGCATCCAGACTGCTACCTGTTTTTGAAGGCACAAAACGTGTTTATACAATGACATATTGCAACAGCCAGTGTCATTTGGGACATTGGTCTTACTAAAACTTTGCCCTTTCCAAGCTCTTTCCTTGGAGCACCAGGAGGGAGCATGGAAGAATCGGGTCCCGTTTGCCAGCGTCACCACAGGTAATGTTGGGAGGGGGGCGAGGCAATGACCTCAGCTCTATTTATGCCCCTGGTACAAACGTCTGGCCAGCTCAGGCCCTCAAGCTCTTCATATTTCTCTTGTTAATCATTTGGCAACTTTCAAAGAGCTGTCTGGAGGGTGTTTACTTCTGTGCAACCCCAGAAAAACAGAGCTGGGCAGAATAATCTTTTCATTGGAGACCTTGATTTTTCTACATTTTGTTTGGGTCACAAGAGAAACCAAAGTACAGAACACTTTTCTGCAGAATGCAAACTTCCAGAATCTCTATCTGGAATTAACTGTAACATTTTTTAATATTTCCAAGAAAAACAAAATATTTTGTTTCAAAATATTACCACTTTACATGTCCTTCTGTAACACGAAAGCATCATTTCTAAAATGGTGTTTTTAAAACAAATATTAAAAATTTATGTTTTTTCTGCAGAAAAAGAGATTTTATTTTAGTTGAAGTCTGAAACTTCACTGATAAAAAAATGCAGTGAAGGACTGTAGACCAGTTCTAGTAAAGGCAAAGAAGTGTACATGCTTGATAATATGAATGGACTTTAAGTCCAGAGAAGAATGATAATGAAAAAGAATAGTAACACATTCTTATACATATAAACAGGGTTTTTTTTAAACAAACAGCTGGCAGCCAACTACAACCAAAACTGAAGGAGTTTGGTAGCCTAACAATCAGATAAGATTTTAAGACTCTGGCATGAGTGTATTACATTTGCTGCATGTTCTCAGAACAGTCATTGGACTGAGGAAAAACTAAATATTACCCCTCCAACTGCAGGCACGGACCTTGCAGGTCCTTGCTGAAGGTGATGTGGCCATATCCTCCACCTGCTGAAATGGCCTAACGGTTATAAGTCTTAATGAGCTGCTCTCCTTCTTTGCATAATATCAAGGCAAATCAGTGCTAACATCTGACATGTTTCATTGTGCTGCTCCGGCGGTTTGAGTTAACAGATATAGATGTTAGAGAGAGGCACTGCAATCCCAAATTTATTGAAGCCAATGGGAATTTTGCCACTGACTTCAAAGCTAAGGTCTCTATCAATAAATTTTAAGGATTTATGAGCAAAAACCTTAATGACTTTCAAGGCAAACAATGTTTTTTGAAATCTTCATCTTCTTTCAGAATATACACATTGTTAAAATCTTATCACCTTCCATACAAAGGATGGTAGGCACCAACTTCAGCACACAGGTAGCAAAAAGGAAAAGTTTTTCGTCGTGTGCTGTGTGTGTCAGTGTGTTCCTGTGTTCCCATACTCCCCTAGCTACTGATATACAGGGGATTTTTCTTCCTTCAAACTGTGACAATAAAATGATTACCCCGCCACAGTTTAGCATAATGGTTCAGAAATGCTCATGGCATATTGCAGAGTTAAAGTGGAAATTATTAGGTAGCTCTTCTTTGTTATAATAATGATCACTCCACAAATAAAAGCTCTTCTCCCAAAGGTACTGCAAGGCACAAAATGCTAATTCTGAAGATTATGTGTGCGCTTTTATTAAATATTACTATGCCCTGTCTGTTTGAGGGCTTCACTGCTCTGATTGTTTTATGAGTGCCATGTTAATGTCAGCCCCATCTTGCTAGCAGCAGGCACACATTTTAGCTTTTGTATGAGAGTTGATCAAAGGCCGCGTGCTGAGGGAATTGCTGAGAAAACACGGACAAGCGATAAAAATCTAACAGATTAATTGGTTTAAATTTCATTTCAGGGTGTTGAACTTTGGCTCAGGACACTAGTACTACACTACCAGTCAGGGCCTAATTACCACATTTCCAATTTGCCTCTGAAGGATGCTTGGAAGGGAGAATGATAATGGTACTAATAATACTAATAACAATAATAATAATAACAAAACAACAGCAATAATGTCTCCTCGTAGCTTCTTGTACATGCTTAACAACTAACTTTGTGTGCAGGCAATCGCACTAGGAAATCTCTCTCCCCCACATCACCATCCATCTGCCTCCTGAGAATCTCTATCTGCCTCAAATAGCACCTGAAGACAGAAGAAATACCAGACACCCTCAGGAGCATCGAACATCTGAATTTACAGAATCAATAAGCTACCAGTTCAAGTCCCTCGCAAACACACACTGGACATCTCATATTACAAAGTTTATGGGTGGCCTTGGAATAAGGGTTAATTGAGCTTAGAGGTAAATGTTCACTGAGGTGAATTAGTGGGATGCACAGCTATCAGCAGGGCTCTGGGACTGCTCTTATTTAGCTTCTGAAATGTGTTTGCTCTATGATTAATATCCAGTTTGTGCTGGTGACTGTAAGAATGACCTCGCCTGCAGTTTTTCTCATGAAGTGCGGTTTCATCCTCCATTATTCCACAGATGAGGCTCTGACAACAGTTGCTGCATCACAACAGGAGTTTAAATGATGGGGTACGTACTTTTATTTTTCTTCTCTTTAAGAGTATTGTGAACACGCAAGGGGAGTTGCATAAAGGCAGTTCAAACTGGGAATTCAGAGGAACAGGGAATTTATGTCTCATCTTAGAGAAAGTACTGAAAATATCTGGAGTTTAATTTAATTTTCCTTTTTTTCTTGGGTAAAACCTAATTCCAGGCTAAATATATAAATGAGCCACAGATTAACCTACAGTTTATGGGTCTGATCCTGCAACCTGTTAAATGCTTTCACCAAACTACCGATTTTCAGCATATCAAGAAAATCAGTTTTAAGCACTCAAAACCATGACTTACTGAAGTTGTGATTCAACAAACCACTTAAGTGCTTAAAAACCCAGCTGAAGAAGTTGCAGAATAAGGAACCAGATTTTTTAGGATAGTTGGGCAGTGCTCTGTGCAAAGCTGCCAAGAGCTATGTAATATATACGCAACTGGGGTTTCCCATTTCAAAAAATACTTAGGTTACATGTAGACCACCCTGTGCAGTGCAGAGCTCATCCAACCTGACACGAGAACTAGCAGCAGCAGAGCCCACATACTAATGCCGATATACCGATTTCAGGAACTGAGCTGCTATGTCTACTCAGTGTTGCAGAGTCAAACGTAGCAGCGACTCAGTGCTAACTCTGGGATTTCTACAGCATTTTTATATCAGCTGGTGTAGATCTTCCCTCAGGTACCTCATAGCTGTTGAAATCACACAGGGTTTGTGACTCTGAGCAAGTCAGTGCCCAGGAATGATCTGAGCCTAAATCCCTTTCCCACGGTACTCTGGAGCTGAAGGTGTGCAGCACTTGTTGGGATGCTCAAGGCCTTTTTGATCAACAATTTTAGCTTGGCAAGGTATGTTTCTCTTTAAAAGGGGAGAAAAACATTTTTTCTTCCCTTCTTGAATTATAGATTTACATAGGTGTTATACAGGTGGGAAGGGCTATTCCGTTCATCATTGTTTATTGTGGATTTTCCACATTAAGCATTTTAACAGATCGATTTTATCATGGGGGAGTGGGGTTTTTTCGGAACCGAAAATTATCATTTTTCCAAAATTTTCCAGTTTGAGAGAATGAACCAAATATTTGGGGGGTTTTTGACATGGGCTGTTTTGGTTTTGTTTTTTCGGAAATAACATTCTCGTTCCTGAGAAGCAGGAGTTGTCATCATCTGATCACCTACTTTCAGCATGGTGAAAGTTTGCGTGCCCACGCAATGGTACCATTCCCGTCTAGTGTGTGGAGGCATTGCCGGAGCTGTATCCACCACAAGCAACTGAAAACAACTGAACTTTACCAAACCAGCCTGGGTGGGAAAAGTCCACAGGACCAGCCCAACGGGTTAGTCATAGACACTTGAGGGAAAAGGAATGTGGCAGAGTTTTTACATATTGTACTGCAGCATTAAATCTTCACTCTTAAGCTAAACAATGCATTTGCTGTTTATCTTAGTAAAGTGATGATCTTCCTGCTTTCCTTTTTCATATCGCAGCCTGCTCTCTCTCCTATTCTCTCCTGACAATAAGCAGCTGCTGTGCAGGAAACAGGGTAACAGAGGTTTCCCTCTCAACGAGATAACTCACGCAGCTTTATGCAACACAGGCACGAGGATGTGATGCCCTGCTCCCCCTCCCCAGCTCCCTCCTTTACAACATCTTGATATTTCGGACTTACCATTTGCAAGCTTTAAAGATTACAACACCCTGCCAAAAATGGCAACCTCCTCCTGGTTCTTCATGACGTCTGCACTGGGTGAAATCACCGAACCAAAAATATACGTGACGTGCAATCCCTCCAAGTTGGGGGAAGGGAGGGAAGGTTGCCTTTGTTTCTGTTTTCAAGTAGTGAAATTAAAGGTATTGACTGTGATTTTCCGCCTAACATTTTGGATGCTCAGTTCCCATTAATGGGAATTAAAAATGTAAATTATCTGGGATAATATTCCACCTAGAATCAATACTTAAGCCAGTGTTTCTCTTTTATCCTTGCTGATGCCTCAGCTAGCAAAGTTACATTTCATGGAGTCCTCTGTGTTTCTCTTTCCTTAATGATTTCCAAAGCTCTCAGTTGTTGATCACTGCCTGAAAAATGATCGCATGGAAAAAGGAGGCAATCCTGAATAACAAGAGATGTGTTACAAAAAAATCTGCTGTGTATTTTACTTAAAACATTTCCATGGAAATAACAACCTAAGTATCTCTATATGATTGCAAGATATGCATTTTCGTTCATTCTTTTAAACTCTTACACAGCACAGAGGAAGTTCTGGGGTTTTTTTTGCTTGTTTGTTTTTTACTTTGGTAGGTACCTCCTGCTATCCAAAAATTAATAAAACAATAAGAGTCCTTAGCATCTCACGGCAAGCTGGTAAAACTTAACCTCCAAAAGAGAGCTCTGTCATCTTTGTTTGGCAAATAATAAATTCACCAATAAAAATGCAATGGTGCAAAAGCACTTAAAAATTTGGTTAAATTCAATATACAGGTTCAGCCCAAACATGAATATTTATATAAAAGTAAATAATACATATATAATTTTCTTCAAAAAAATATATATGCGTGTGTGCTCTCTCACACTCTCTTTTTCAAGAAGCCTAACAATTTTATTGTGAAATTTTTTGACGCACTGTTCTGATTTATTATTTCAAGGAAATTTCAAGCAGATTTTAAGCTATAATTTTTGCATTCATTATTTTTGCCTCAAAGCTGGAAGATTTTCATTTTGAGTCAGCCATGAAGAAACTGTTGTGGGTGGCCTCGGCCAAACATAGCACTCTGCCTAAACCAATGCTGCTACTCAGCTCCAGCACCGACGCGGTCTCTGTTATCTTGGGCAGCTCGGTTGCACAGAGGATATACACACACTGGATCAGGAGAAGAAACAGCGCATCCAAGAATATCATGCAGGGCCTACCAAATATTGGCAGTGCTTCCCGCTTCACAACTGGGGACAAGTTTGCTTAGACCCAAGGACAAGTTTGCTCAGACCCAAGCACCAAACCAGTGACTGCTGCAGCGCGCTCTCCTCCCTCAGGGATGCACAGGCACATTTTGCCCCCAAGCAAGAGAAATGCTTTACTATGAGCCCCCAAATTATTGCACCTCAAGTTCTTCACTCCTTCCTCCATCCCACGGGGTCACTTGCAAAGGCGCAGGAATGGTGTTCGTAAAAGACAGGAAACCAAAGGCAACAGCGTGTAGGGGACTAAGGTGTGATATATGCATGGGATTGCACCATTTTATCTGAATGTGGATTTTAAAAGCTTTGTTAGTAAAACAGTGAAAAAATCCTATATGCCTCTCCTATTTCAATTTCAATGGCTTCCTACTGATTTAACTTCCGCTGATGAAGTTACAGAGCCCAGCTAAGCCAATATGACTATTTTAAAAACAATAAGCATGTCCAGAAAGGAGACTGCATCTGTTTAAGTTCACTAAAGTTTAAAAATAGCTGCACTGATGCAATTTCTGGGTGAGGATGAAGGCAACCTTGTGAACGGAAGCCCAAAATGTATAATAGAAATCAACCCTAAAAGTTTGTCAAAACAAACAACGCTGCATAGCTCGCATACCCCAAAACCTACTTAATTTAACTAACTGGTCCTTCAGTGCTGCGAACTCAGGTCCTGAACCAGCAGAGCATTTTATGGGATGGAACTAGTAATTTGCTTAATGTTAACCCTGTAGTTTACTGTTTTGCTGAATCCCAACCTAACAGAAGGGCAGGTGGGTGCTATTTCGAAATTCATGTTTTGTTTCACCATCACCTTGGTCTCATTTTCTCTCTTTCATTTTCCTTCAGTGCCTTAACAAAACTGTAAATCTCTCACAACAAATCTGTCTAGAGTCAGAACACAGGACTAGATAAAAGCTCATGAGCTACAGCATCCCATCCCTGCAAGGCATAAAAAGCTCAGCATCCCAAGCACACCAGCAGCGAGTCTTGATGTTCAGATGTACACTGGTACATTATGGCCACACTGGCAAGATTTAGTCAATGATACACAAACTACTCTAGATGAAACGTAGAGTTCAATCTAAATCTAAATCTAAATTCTCACTCCCCTAAATTAAATATTAGTATCAATTAAGCTTTTATGGAATCTTTCACCATCACAAAGAAAAAAAAATGGAACTCCACCCCCCCCCCAATCCATTAAAACCCCTGCTATATTATATAGCGCAACAATCATAAGTTCACCTGAGATGGATTCTACAGCAAACAAAGAATTTACTTCATCCTGATAAAAACAAGAGCCCCAACTTAAATTAATTTTTAGCTGAAGTCTCTTTGTTCAGCAGAATTGAGAAAGTCTGCCCACAACAGAGAGCTCGCAGTAATCATCTTTCAGAAACAGAACAACCCGCATAGAAACACAAAGCAGTTGTGGCAGGGACAGGCAGTGCCTGTAATCCAGTTTCTTCAAGGGAAATTCAAGTACCCTAAGAGTTCTTATTCGTTGTCTGATTTCTCTCACAAATCACAGGCTGCTCTCTAATGCAATTTTCTGGAGTCTGAGAATCATAAAGTCAAATATGAACAAGTCTAGTGGAAAATCTGTGACGCTAATCTTGGCCTACGTTGTATTTTTAACAGGCACTGAATTTGTGCGCCGGATTATCCAGATGGCCATACAGGAATCATCCTGATAGGATTAAACCTTTGTGCTGAACTCTGCTCCATCTGTTCTCGGAGGTTTGCCTATCACTATTGGAATACGAATATTCAGCCTATGTCTAGCACCATGACTGAAAGCGCCTGTTTACCACACAGACGCACACACATATGTATATGTGCACACACGTATCCTTGAGTACTTGATTAGTAATGTGAGATGAAGTTAGCCTGAAGTTTACCACTAAAGAAACATATTGATTTTATTATTCGTTTGAAGAACAAAGTATGCAATATCTAAATTCAAACAAAAAAGCATTTTTGTTGTTGTTCTGGGACTTGTTCAATTCATTAAACCATAATACTGCCATAAATTTATAGATGAAGGCATGACTAAACACAAAGCAGCAAGGCTCTTCATCTTTGAAATCTATTAGTGTATGAGAATGTATGACACAATCGCACTTTGAAGATACCATGGTTAAATATTCCCGATTAAAAACCAGCCAACAACAAAACACATGCGTGCACAGTGTTGGTAGCTGTTATTTGCTGCTCCATCTAGTCACAGGCCAACAAAAAAGTAATAATCAGTCCCAGTAAAAGAAGAGCTTATTCCCATTAATGTTGCTTTCTGCTTTTATTATCTATTAATGACAGTCTTCTGCATTCATTGTTGCAGCCTGCCAGATGCAGCAAAGATCCATATTCATCATGTGCAAAAATTGTGCTCAGGCTGTCTCTGTGACAGGTTACGCAGAGCTGCCAATGGAGAGACCGAGGTCCGATGGATGGCCTCGGATTTCCAGGCCCTGGGCCAAGGGAAAAGGTAGGGAATCTGGCTCTTTGGTAAGAAAAGCATCCCAGCAATCAGAAGGTTTAACTAAATTGCTGTCCTGGCCAGAAATACACTACAAACTAATGACTATCTGGAATGCAAAGGGTGGATAAGAAAAATAAACAAAATAATTATGTTGTTGTTGTTGTTGTTGTTGTTGTTGTTATTATTATTATTACTACCATCATTATTAGGGAGGTTTGATTCAGGAATGCATTATAATACTCAGCCCATGTTTGTGATGGCAGCGGGACAGCAATGGAGGCAATGTAACCTGAATTGCATTTCAAGCAGAAGCCCTGATTGCATTGCAAAGACTGAGACCCCCTTGTCTCTCCTGTGCAGTGTCTTTCAGACTGTGTTCCTCCTCTGTTCTTTGTGCTGCTCTGAATGCAGGATCAAGCACCCTGTCCCAGCCATTTAGGCTTTACTTGCAAAAACACAAGCATAAAAATATATTTATAGTTCATAGTATCTGTCCAGCAATGACACCACATAAAACCAACACGCTGAAAATCTGAGTGAATACTTTGGACTCAAGCCTACAAATGCTTAGAGAAGTTGTTCTTTCAATGTGTCTGATAAAGTCATGCTATGTTTTTATTTATTTATTTAGGGCCATATTCAGACCACCTACCTAAGGCATTGCAGCATGTAAAAAGTCAGACTCCAGCTCTGGCTAGGTGAGTCAGTCTGCCTAAATTAGGATCCTCTTTCTGCTATACAATGAGCAGAAATGGGCAGACACCTCTGGAAGCCCGGAGACCGGGACTTCCGTGCTGGCTCCTGAAAGTACCAAGGGACCTCGGCAAGATGATAGTATAGGTAGGAAGCAGCCAGAAGCAACCCCATAAAAAATATTTGGCAGCTGATACTGAACAGGCACCTGACTCTGGGCTTTCCAGCAGGCACCTCTGCTCAGACTCAGGGCTGAATGAGGAGGCAGCACTCGCTGTCACCTTCAAGGTCACAATCCCAGGAAAGGGATAATTTTCCCCAAAGTGCCCCTAATCAGAGTTGCTTTACTTTTCAGTGCCTCGGAGAGCCAAGTCTGGTCAGAAATATTTTTTTCCCTCTCTTCATCTCCTCAAAGAGCCCAGGAAGTTGAGCAATGCTCTCACCTCAACGTGCTGCGGCAAAGCGCTGTGACCTCAAACCCCAACCCACAAATTAAAGCTGCAGTTGGAAAGATGAGCAGCGTTGCGGTCAGGCCTGCAATTTACCTCCGAGTGCTGGCCTTCCCTCTCAGCATGGATCAGGTAACACCAAACCTATGAATTCCATATGCAAGCCCGGGTTTTCAGCGAACAGCAATGCGAGCTGTCTGTTCAGTCTCCAGCAGCAGGGGAGATCTAGCACGTCTGCTGCCATTTCACAACCCAAAAGGGACCTCTGTGGGAAACGCACTTTGCTTTTTCATGAGATAGATACAGAACCTCCGAGAGAGTTGCTGCAAGACCATAATGATATGGTATTAACCAAACATAATTAATTTTGAATTTCCTTATACTCCCATTGCTAACAGACACTTCAACAGTAGTACAGTAAAAAGCACAAAGGTTCCTGCAGCGTTTGGGACCAGATTTTTGGAAGCACCCAGCTGTCCAGTGGTTCCAGGAAGCACCTAATGGAATTTTCAAACTACCTGGCAGACAGGTATAGAAATTCTGTAGCCAGAGTTTTAAAAATCCCACTAACCACCTACCTGCCGCTTTAGGCACCTTGGTGCTTTGAGAGCTTTAGGTCTAAGTATTTCCAAAAAGATTGCTTTGGGGTGCCTACACTTTTGGGTACCTACACTTTTGAGTGGCCACTTGACTCACAAAAATGGATCAGAAGTTCAGAAAGTCCTAAACATCCACTCCACAAAGGACAGTATGTTGTTAAGCATCTCACAGTGGCTCTTGTACCATAACTTGCAGATCTAAATGTCTGAATTACTTTTGAGAAATAAATTTAAACTGCTAAATTTCAGACAAGTTTTTCATAAAACTTTATTCTTGATCTTTTTAATAAACTTCCTAACCCTATTCACTTCACTCAATGAGGTCATAAACCAGCACTGCTTATATTACAGTCACTTTCACGCTAAAGATTTGTTCTGTCACAAAGAGAACTATAAATTCATGGAATGAAGGTGGGAAGCAGAAAGGACTAATTGTGACACACAAAGCTTTCTGGTTATGCTCAGCAAACAGTTTGGGCTAAGATTTTAAAAAACATTTTATGAAGTTGTACTACTGGCTTTAATGAAAGCAAGCTTTTTGCAATGCCATGCACTCCTGAAAATCTTGTATTCTGGATTTGGGCCAAACACAAAGCCTGTCTCCATTCCAATATTAATTATTAGTAGTTTATTTTTATTCTTTACTACTAACATTAATAATTTTCAGATGGCAACCCAGATTAGAATAACCACTCCAAACATCCCACCCTGGTGGGTTCCATTTTCTGCATCAGTTTCCTGGTTTATGCTATTAACTCATTTCCTCGGATGTGGAGGAGCTTTGTCAAATACTCATTTTGCTGGGGAAACACTTGGCAGGCAGCCTGCAATGGACAGCAAGAGAGAGACTCGAATGCTCACACCGGTCTTCTCTCAGTTCAATGAGATGATGTGCAGCCTGAGGTGCAAAAAATGCTGAGTTCATTATTTGTGAATTTTTCTAATCAGAATATTCTAAATGACAATTCGGTGGAAAATTTTCATCTAAACAAAAAATTAATCCTGAGATTGTTAGCACTCAGCTGATTCACAGCTTTGGACAAAAGTTCCATTGGAACAGAGACTTTTCATCATCACTGATTGCTTTGGGGTATTTAAATACTGGGATGCCTAACATGAAACATTTGGAAGTGTCCAGATACCTGCAAACTGCTGTGAACACCGTTCTTTGATAATCATGACCTTTTACGACATCCAGATGAGTTCTCAAAAAATCACTAGTTCTTGGTCTTCATTTACAAACCACAATTCACAAAATCCTTTTCCTTTGTACTCTGCCCAAATCAGCAGGGGACTGGAGTGAAAAAACATCTTTTCCCAACATAACAACAGTAAAGGTATCCTATAATAAAAAAGCTAAGTTAGAGGAATTTGTTCAGAAATAATATTAATCATATTACAATAATATAATGTTTTGTCATTTGCTGGCGTGCACATTTTGGAAGGTTGGGAAAACAACGTCTGGCAGAACTTCACTGCCATACGGTGCAGTATCTCTCAAACATTTCTCTAATCCTAATGTCATTCTTCTCTCTTATGATGCCATTGTATTAGTGACATGGTGGCCAGCAAAGCAAATTGAAATGTAATGAATGCTCATTATCTATGAATATTCATTGCCTATTTGAGTGCTACTGAATGTTCTCCTGTAGTGGTAGCTGTGAAGTTTCTGCCAAACAGAGTAGCTAAGGTTTTTCTACTTGCATAACTGTACTCTGATTCCTCTGAGGTCTGGAGAGAAACCTCAAACCTTCAGAAAGTGGTTGGTCGAACTCTGCAAATAAGAGTCAACTCTCATGGTGGCTGGAGAATTTCCATCTGAACTTTTCTCCCTTATCTGTCTGCTGTAACAAACCAGGTTTTTTCACACAAATCTCTATCAAATTTTAATGACAGTTTTCCCCATGTTTTCTTCTTTTTGCAATTTTGGGAGCACAGTTCTGAAAGCTCCTCTGGGAAATTCACAAAATGCGCTCCATCTTCATCCAGGTACTATTTTTCCATGAATTTGTGACATCCTCGTAACAATAGAGGGTAACAACATATCACAGCTTGACATCGTTTAGATATTCTGGGGGAAGGGCTGTTTTATTTTTCATTTATTTGAAAAATGTGAAGGGCAGCTGCTCATGGGTAGAAACTGCCACACCTTATCTTTTTAAAATCAAGGTGTCTCCAGCTTCCATTGTAGCATTTTTTCCTTTTTCAATTAAATGTGCCACTAGATCCCTGATAAGTGACTGTCAAGCAGGAATCCTTTCTAACTGTGGTAGTTGGAGTACCCAAACTTGACTTTTCAGCAGGTATTTCCATGGGCATTATGTAACAGCAATCCTTTTTATTAAAGACTAGAATACTTTAGATGGTATCTCTTAAGTCTCCTGTGACATGGCAGCAGCAGTGTTAGTACATATATGTTATGAAATAATGTTCAAATAATGTAAAAAAATCACAAACTAAAACCTCCAACTTCATGAAATACCTACAGCCTAATGGTGGAACCGAAATTCTGCAATCTCCTTGCCGAAATCAACCATTAAAAATCCGCCTCCCAGAAAATCATTAAAATCTTGTTTTCATTTAGCCTCAGACTAAAAATAAATTTTGAAAGATCAAAATTGTGGCAGCCAGATATTCTAAGCTTTTGAGTACCTCTCCTTAATGGCTGATTTATGACCTAGACAAATAGAAACAGAAGATTTTCTGCTTTCTGTTGGACGTGACGGGCTGTGAGAAGGGCAGCTCCACCTACCCACCCACCCAGTTCTTGTGAAATTCTCAGTAATATCCAAAGAGGAAGCAGGGGTCTGGGCCTGAAGACAGCTACTCTGCTCTGGTGAAGACTAAAAAAAAGACATCAGCATAATTCAGTGGAGCACAATTTAGTAAACACAGTTTTGGAGACCTAAATTGGAGCTGCACAAATCTGAGCTCTGCTATGTTTTGTTAACCTGACGGATCCCAAGATTTTACTCCTGAAAGGACCATTTCGATCACACACCCTGACATACTGCAGAGCCCCCACCAGAGAACCTCACCCAGCAACTCCTGCGTGAGGAATTACTCAAACCCTTAACCTCTCCCCGACCTGCTGTGTACTTTTTAGGAAGATACCACATCCTGACTTAACATTTGCAACCTGCAGAGAACCTGCCACAGTTTTGGCAACTTACTTCAATGGTCCCCAGAGTTAAAATCTTGTTGAGATCATATTGGAGTCTTTTTTCTAGAAATTCTCTCAAGTGAAGAACCTTAACTTTCTGGCCATGTTTTGTCTTTTCAGAGGGACAAATGCTCTAGCTCCATTTGAGTACACATACTGGACTAATCCAGACCTGGTGTGTTCACTTATATTAGAAACATACAGTAAGTCCACAGGGCAGCGAAGAGGTTAATATTATACGCTCGGTGAGGTCAAGCTCCAAGAACACATAACAAGCCATTATGTAAAAAATTGCCTGAATTTATGAGTCACTGCATTTATGAAGGAACCGATATGAAAAAGACAACTTGGCAAAAGTAAAGAAAATTATTTCCAGCTTGAAGTTTTGCAATCCTTCAGTATATCAAGGCTCACTTACTGTTATTACTATCCATGTTGTGCAATGTTCTGAAAGTCACATTTTTTTCCCTTGTGTATGCATAGAGATGTCCAACAACCCTAGGTATTCTTCCCTCATAGAAAATAAATTAGAAAGCAGACGTAACTCAGAATAACATACAAGATCCCCTCAAGTAGAGTGGTAGAATCCTAATATTTTTTTTCAATATTTCCCTTCTAAATAATAAATCAAGCCCACTGCATTTCTCTATATGGAATGATATGGTGCAGAAAAAGCTTGTGTGTTTATATTTTTCACATAATCACAAAAACATTCTTAAGTGAAGCACTAAGATATAGCAGGTGCTTTCATCCATAGATGAAACAAGTCAAACATTAAAGTTTCTTTGTTTAAACCTGGCCAGTCTGTGAATGCAGTAGTCCCTAACTTTGATTGATTAAGCATCTGAATCTATATCATCTAAGGGTAAAATGTATCAAGTATTGAAGATTAACCTTTCTCAACTTGCTAAGAGTTTTTGCTTCAGTCAGTAGTCTGTCTTGTATGAACACTTTCATCGACTAGCATGGACACATGCAACACCAAGGGATTCAGGTTTGAAATGGTTGAAATAGAGCTGGTAGGGCCATCCTCTTCATGACTCTCCACACACCAAAAATGTAGTGGTTAATGTTGTGGCAAAGCCACCTACAGCACAAGAACCAGGTCACTAAGATTTCTGAGCATCTTTCAGGAACCATCAGCTGGTGTGCCCAGCACATGCAGCTAAATTCAAGGTATACAATGACCGTTCTCAACAATTCTGTTACAGTCAGACTAGATAACAATGATACATAAAGGCAGTCAGTCTCAACGTTTTATTTTAAAGATTATCCTCTCAAAATAGTTTATAAGTTGGGGAAAAACTTTCCTTTTTTATTAACCTAAATAGAAAATATCTAATCAACAAAGACACAGCCTAGCAATCACAAATCTGAAGATTTAGTAGAAAAATCTGTGAATGTGCCTACTGTGGTGACTGTGGGCTCTCAGATTGCCCAGGGTGGGCAGGATTGGCAAGAAAAGCTCTTTAAATGCCCCACTGCTGACAAGAGGGTCTACCTGACATACCCATCTGAGGCACAGCAACTACTACTCTTCATTTACTGTAGGAGGTTTTGCACCTGCAGACAGTAACCACTCTGAATCACTCACTACTATCATGAACTAAAACAACATTGTGAAAGCTTGACTGTTTCAGGTACCACAATAGAGTGATCAAATAATCCAGCCACGCACTATCATTTCCAGTATAAGGCAGCCACTAATAATGGTTTTGCTATATAATGACCTATTTTAGATATAGACACACACAAAGATTTATGTATATTTCATATTAAAATAAGGGCAGGACATTGCTTTAGAAATCATGGTTGTCTCTGTTTCCATCTGCGAATTCTGACACCATGTCTTATAATTTGTCCCTATTTCTACCCTGCATCTTTCATCTTTTGCTGCTGTTGAGCTGACTCAGAATCAAATTGCCAGCAAACCTCACCATCACCTAATTCTTCAGTGCTCTCCTGTGGAGGAGGAGGAGGAGGAAGGAAAAGAAAAAGAAAAAGAAATAAAACTGTCCCTTTAAAAACCAAAGCATTTAAGCTGCTTGTCAGTCGTCTTCCTGACAAGGCCACTTGAATATATTCAGGAATATTTGCATAAATGCTCACAGTGAGTTCACCGTGGCAGCTAGCGCTAATGGTACATAAAGTAATTTAGTCACTTCTCTTAGGCATCCTGTCAGGGTGATAAGCACCCCCTCTTTGCCTTGTTGCATATTAGATCATTAGATAATAAAGTGTTAGAGCATGCAAACTGACAGGGTCTCAGGGACTATCATTTTTCGAGGGCATTGCATTCTGCCAGTGAGGAAAAATAATAGAGAAACTGATGCTGCAATTGGCTTTACATTCTTGTAAAGCCATTCAAAGATTTGGGGGAAAAAAGAATTCTTACTTTGCAGCAATATGAGAGTTTTAACTGGAAACTTTGCAGACATCTGCAGCAGTGGACTTCATGCTGGTAAACTTGAAAAGGGTTGTTGCAAACCCTGTCAGAATTCCCCCCTTCCATAAGCTACTCACTTCAATTGCATTGGAAAGATTTTGCTTTTAAAATTGACACCCTGGGATGAACTACAAGCTGAAATATATTTTACTAGTTGGGGCCTATTGGCTCTTCTCTATACATCTTACTATATATGTACAATTTAGAAAGGTCAACCACACAGGCTTTCTGGTTTACCATAAATATAAAACAAGTGAGGATCCAAATATTTGTGAATAAAAAAGTGATAATTATTGAAAACCACAGATTACTGTGGCTTACCCTATTTATACCACACAGAGATGTATGAAATAATTGGCCTTTGCCAACCATTACTTTTGAAAGATATATATATATTTATTTGAAATACGAGCTTTTTAACCCACTGTTTTCAAGGAGGACAGTGTGAAGATATGAAACCATGATCTAGGTTCCTAGTTATATTCAGAGAGATGAGCTACGAAAAAGAACTTTCATTTTGCTGTCTCACAAGCAAGATATAAATAGAGATGTGTTGGATGTCCCAAAAATAATCCAGACTACCTGCTAATGAGATGGTAAAACCCAAATGTGGAGACACCAGGCTCCTGAGTGGCTCGGGAGTAAAGCCTTCTTTCCAGCTTTTTGGCACTCAAAGTCTCTTTTAGGTGTCACATAAACTGCAAATCCATGTTTAAGAGCAGCATGTCCCAATGCAACTTTGTAAGGAAAAATAAGCTGGCTATTGTCTAACTAAACTAGGCAAACAGCACACCTTCTTGCTACATCCCCACTCCCCTTTCCCCAGTCCTCACAGAGTCAGGCATTCATCCCTGTTGCGATGGGATATTTGTGTTAAAGAGTTAAACATCTAGAAAAGTACATGGGAATACATTTGGTCAAGGGCATATTATAGTTAGATCCCAGCATTTAAAAACCTATGGTCAGAAGTTGCTCACCAGAGCAATAAACTAGAGACAAACTAGCCATGACTACATTAGCTTCCCATTTCACCATTTACAGATACTGTTCAGGCCAATCTGTGCTCCTCCTGAGGGAGGCAGAAAAGTTGGAAAGAGGAAAGGCAAACAAACTGTCTCTGCTGCTTACACTTGAAGATATTATCCAAGATAAAAATTTTTTAAAATGAAGAAAAATAATATACTTTGGGACTCAAACTAAAAGTAAAAATTAATTTCAGTGGAGGAAACTGCCATCTGTTTCAATGGGTCCAAGGTTCGTGGTGGTTGCCCAAAATTCAATAGCATTAAGCCCAGTTGAGACTTTTCGTTTGTATTTTTTTTTTTCATTCAGTTAAATGTTTTAGACATCTAATAACAACATTTAATCAGTTACTGCGGTTTTTTAAATTTTTTTTTTCCTGTCTCTTGGACTCAAATGTGCATACAATTCCTGGAGAGCTGGAGTGAAGGATTTAGGTTATAAAGAAAGGCTCCACCAAGCCTTTGGGAAGAGTGCAATTTTGTAGTGTGGAGGCTGCTATTCAAAAGTAAGAATTTACTAGTGGTTGCTTTATGAGGTTGCTTGAGAGGTGCCTGAGAAAGTAGATTAGAAAAATCACCTTTCCCACAAAATGTACACATGGAGATATTTTGCAGATGTTGACTTTTAATGTTAGCACAGTAACTAAGATTTGTGTAGATATGTAAGCATAGCATTATCTTTTTTTGTTTCTTTTTGCTAATAGGATCCTTCAGGTAGTAGGAGTGGGAACGATAGCTGTGGTAAAATGAGATGCATGGGAATGAGAACATTTATGTATGAGAAAGTAAGTATTGCCTTGACCAAAAGCATGCACTGAGAAGACAGCAATGGGGGGGGGGGGGAATAAAAAGGAAATATGGCATGTACTTTAGTAGGAATATAAGTAAAAAATAGGAGTGTTTTTTTGAAAGACTAGACTTAATGGAAAGATCACAAAGTTGAACAGAGGGAAGTTTCCTTTTGCAATGTTCTGCCTTCTGCTAATTAATAAAGACAGAGTTCATACACTCCTTACAAAAATTCAGCAAAAATTATGACAGTGGTTTGTTTATTAAATTAGGTTGTTGGCAGGATGAAAAAAAAATTCTATAACATGAATTATGGCTGAAAATGGCTCATAGCCTACATAAAAAGTTAGAGCTAAATAAATACAGATGTAAGTTATGTTTATATAATGAGAAACGCTGCTGAGCTAAGAATTTTAGGTTAGTAAGTGTGAACTACAGACCCGATTCTGCAAACACTTATCAATACCCTCAACTTTACTGACACAAGAAGCCTCATTGATCCCAACAGGACCATATGTGCACATAATCTTAAATATATGCATAAGTGCTTGCAGGACTGATGCCTAAAAGCATAAACAGAATAGAAAGCTATTTCCACAGGAATCCACTGAGTAGTAGAAACCCACACATTTGCCCATTTCTCAGTATTAATAATTTCTTTTAACATATCTAGTTAACATCTTTCTGAGTGGCATTCGCTTTCCCAGAGAAAATTTTATCTGGTTTCTTCAAATTCTTTGGAAAAATCTATTTAATTATTCATCAGATCCTTGGCAAATATTTGTGAAATAAACCAGCATAAAGGACTGGTGCCTTCTACACTTCAATGGAAGCTGAGGGTACACATGTCTTAGAGGGAGCAAGCACCTATTGAATTTAGGATTACAAACAGCTTTGAAGACAAAGAGCTATTCTACCAAGCTGGAACAGGGAGAGGGGAGTGAAATGCCCTCTGTTTTTGTTTTGTTTTTCAGTAGTAGTCATCAACTTTGAGGACAAAGAGCAAAACAAAACATTAATCAAATCCAGATTTTTCAAAGTACATTTGCACTCAACAACTCCCATTTTAAGCACCTAGTCACCAGCAGATGTTCTCTTCCAGGACCAGCTGATCCTACGGAAAAGATTACTGTCCCCCAGGCTGCTTCCAGCCACGTGCCCCATCCCACCCTCGCTGGGGTTTACTGCCCTTTCAGAAAAGCCAGACAAATTGCCTTGCACCGTTTCTCCTTCAATCATCTCAGCAAAATAAGCTAGATTGGCAAAGAGTTATTATTTAAACTGTTTAACTCAAAGGAACTTCTTTGGACTGAAGGAGACTAGGGAGCAATTCGACAACCATCTTAGCTGGCACGTCCATGGTGGAGAATAGCCTGCAGCAGGGAGGAGAGACAAGCAGCTGTGGCATGCAGGGAAGAGCAACTTCCTCAGCTGGCACAGCTGGAGCCAGAAGAGAACACTCATCCATGGCTTGAGTAAGCAGATGGATTTCCAAAAGGGCTCTGCTTTCATTTAGGGCAATTCAAAGGAACAGCTGGATCTCCTAGAGAGCTCAGCACTCTATAGATAGAAGAAATCCAATGTGAAATTTGGGTGCTGAGCACTTCAGAAAATACACAACATCCTTTAGATGCACAGTCAAAAATCAAGGCAATTTGGAAAAGATCAAACTCCAATTTTGGGTGCTGAATAGATGCAAACAAAAAAAAAAAAAAAAAAGAAAGAAATCACCACACTTCACTGACACACAGGACAATCTCTGCACCCATGTTTGCTTACTGGTTTGTCATTTCATTATGTTTAGTGCCAACCTACTTGAAAAATTGCCCCTTTGGTCTGCAGGCTGGTCTCTTTAAAATATCCAGTCTCAAAGGTATAAACTGTTACAGGACAATTTGAAACCAGTAGCCAGAGACACAAACCAAATAAATCCACATTTAAAGTAGCAATGCCAACCAATGAAAATGATATGCCTACCATGTTCCAGATAAGAAGGCGTACCTTCCGAGGGATCGAGTCTTCTAGCTCTCCGCCCGTGCTTGGAATTGTTGTGTACAAACATATTGTCCGACACTGCCAACACATGGCCATCAACATTGACTGTTGTAGACACCACAACCTGCAAGCACAAGAGCAAAATGGAGGAAAATTTGGATATATATGTATGTTTTTTAAGAAGCACAGAGTGTAATAAACTCAGTTAAATAAATAACAGCTGGGAGCTGTAGAAAATTGCATAGCTATTTCGCATAATAACTGGTGCTTATGCTGTACAAATCTAACAAGAGACGCTATTGATGAGTGGGTCTTTGGCATCGAAAGCTTTTGATGCAGTTTTAAGTAAAATTGCAGAGTTTGTAGCTGCATGGCAGACGGCACACTGTTAACCATCATTTTAACAAGAGGATCTTTATTAAGTATTTTTTCCCCTATGTACAAGGGCAGCTGTGTTTCAACCTAAATTATCCTTCAGTTTCCATGCTGAAGGAGATAGAGCTGTTCACATTGCAAAGGAGAAGCGATTCAGAATAAAAGAAAATAAAAATGTATTTTGTGAAGTTGCAATGAGAGTTATTGCACGCCTCACCCCCACCCTTCTCTACTGCTCTCCCCTCAGTACAGTCACTACAGGTTGTTGGACTTGCCCAAATTTCTCCCAAGCTCTATCTTAGGGAGTACATATAGGTATGTTTGTGTACACAAGCACGCTTGACAGTGAGGTCTTCATCTGGAGAACACAACCCTATTTATCCAGCATTAGAATTATTTGTATTTCTCAACTTATCTCAATGTCAACACCTCGGATTTGGTTTGAGGCGAAGGGAGGAAGACAGAGCAGCACTGCCCTGGAGGCAGGATCAAACACTACTTCTCTCCAGAGCAGCCCGGGGCAGGAGAGGAGCCAACCCAGCGGGGGCAAACAGGTAAGGGTTGGGTCCAGACTAGAAGACCCAACTGCTCACAGGTGTCCAGAGGGACCTCTCAACCTTGAGGTTCAGCAGGCACCATCCTATGGGAAATCCCTGCTCAGGCTGGGGGCACCCGAGCCACGAACCATCATGGAGGAAGCAGGGGATGCTTGGGGCAAGTCCCTGGCAGAGCTGCAAGCTAATCACACCCGGTCTTCTCCCACCCCGCTCAGACCAAGCGACCTCATAGTCTCCCTGGCTTTCATTCAGCTGTGCCCTCCCACAGTCTTTTCCCAACAAAGTATGGCATTCCCAGGGTTTTACCCCAGCCGAAGATTTGGCCTTCAGCTGACTGCTGGTTTGCCAGGAGCACGCATTGCCTTTGAGAACTTTGACTAAAACAATAAGAAGAAATGACCTACACTTCTCCTTACATTGAACGGGGAAAGGGATTAAAAACTGAAACCCACAGAGATATGTTTATTCATGCGACCTCTTACAACCAAATATAATAATTGTCTGTTAATTGCAGTTTCAGCTCCCACCTCATGCTTCGACATGTGAAACAGCAATCAGCAGCTCCTGTTTAATCCACCTATTATGTTGACTAATTAACTTTGCTCGACAGTTTATTTCTTCCTCCATTATCAGCCCCTGTCAGCCGCAAGCACACTGCCGCAAAGGGGGACCTCAGCCCTTTTGATTGATCACCGATAGATTGACATGCAGATTAATTTAATTAGAATCACCTCACTTGAGAAATGAAAGACAATGGCAAGGGGGCTAATAGATCTGCTCTTATAATGAGGCAAGCCTCCAGAGCCACGGCAGAGGATTTCTGATTTATTTTGCTGAATTCCCCAGTTGCTCTGAAAGGCTCTCGCTTTAATTGTTCTTGGTTTTGAGAGGCTTTAGCCTCTGAAGAGGTGAAATGCTTTACAAGGATTGGCAAACATTGCTTCAACTCTCTCAGGAAGCTGCTGCCTCTCAAAGTTGGTCAAATGGGGACACTTAAAGGATCGCTTACAACAATTCAATTTCATCACTTGAATGGGATCTAAAAAAGAAAGTTAAAGAAAAAATTTTCCACCTATTTCTGACCACCAATTAAAATGCTCAAAAATATAAAGTAAGCAAAGTTGCTAAACTGCCCATAGCTAATCCCAAAGACTTTGTCTTTAAAAAGAGGAATACAAAAGAGAATAGTTTACATCTAAAGGATCCTAAAACCGTCCCTCAGAATGGCATTCCAGGCAATAGATTTTTGTGCATGTTTTAAGTGAAAGATATTAAAATACAGAATAAATGATTCAAGAGCTCTTACAGATGGAAATTTGGGAAAAAGAAAGCACCAAACACTATAGGTAAGTTTTTCTGAAATCAAACTAAGGGGAAAAAAACCCAAGCCCTATATATAAAATTCCAAAAGGGATTTCAGAAGTAATTTATCCATTGCATTCCTGAGGGATAGAATAAAGTTTATGATATTTTCAATAAAATATGATCTTATAGTAAGTGGCTCAGGGTTTGCAATCTTATTTGTGCACTTGCAACCATTGTAAATTCTTTGCAACTGGGATTTTGAGCCAAATCCTTAGCTGGCATTGCCTGTCACAGCTCCATGATTTATGCCAGCTCCTTATCTTCTTCTATGGGTCTGGTTAGATGCATATGAAAATTAACACTATTACAACTAATAACAATGGCTACAACATAAAATATTTTCCCCAATCCTAAAACCATATAGGGACCCACAGATTTCCCACTGAAGCTGATCTATCCTGTGCAGAAACCCAAACTTTTGAATGTTTCTAGAAATAGGATTCCAGAAGAATAATGGGTCAAGGGTAATAACAGCAAGGTAGGTCTCAAACCTGTGAAAATCATACATATAAGCAGCTGTTGCTATACATGCACCTTTCTAGGGAAGAACTCAAGGAAACAATCCTAGAGAGGTCAGTTTTATTTGAGTAAATCTACATTTAATTTTTTCCCCCTCAGGTTTCCGAAACTGTTGATGCAACATATTTTGAATTACTTAACAGTGTCTTCCTACCTACCTCCTAAACAGAAAGTTTGATTTACTACAAAGAGACCACATTGGTGTGGTTCTCTGGTGTCGTTAGCAGAAGAAACTATAAAAGGAATCCCCAAAAGAAACTGTTTCCAGTCTCAGGAAATGCAGAAAAAAAAAAGTGGTTACTCTCATGTATCTGTCTTATTCATAGTGCATCTGTAAGAAGCAGCACACGCTTACTGCCCAATTCTTTAAATGCAAAATCTCATTAATACAGGAATATTGAACATACACTGCACTAACAAAATATTAATGCCCCTAATTATTAACAGAGAAAAAATACACCTTGAATATTGTGTGCCACAGTTACATACTTGGATCACTACAGAGCACTTACATATTTACAAGTTCTACTCATATTTTTTAATCTAAAAAAATACTACACTCTCCTCATTTTGATTTTGAAATGACTGGGATATGTTCAAGTTAAAGCACATGCTAAAACTAATTTGTGGAGAAATCATAAAATTAGGGGGAGGGGAGAGCCAAAGTATATGTGAAATGGGTACTGAGACATCCTAAAACACAGACCATAGCAGAGGGAAAGGCACACTACAGTTTAATAAATGATTAATGAGGTGCTGACACATTAATGTAAGCACAGGGACAACCAGGCCTGCCAAATCTCAAACCTTTCCAAATTTTGTCAACAAAACACAGTTTTAATTTGGGACAGGCAAACATGGAAAATGATTTTGAGCTTTAGCTTTAGCCCTTCATAGATTTTGCATTTAAATCCTTTATCAACACCAGGGGAGACAGAAGTATGAAAGAAACATCAGTTTACAACTTTCTTCAATGAAGTTGGCACTATCAACTGCATTAACGTATCACAGCTCTGTGAATCATTCTGCCCACCATTAAATAGTTCAGTTTGTGAATACTTTGGAGCTTAGTTTAAAAAAAAAAAAAAAATTCAGAGACCAAGAGCCTGGAGATCAAGCTATTTATCCTGTTTAGCACTCGGCCTGTTTATTTGTTATAGTACCTCACCTAATATATCAAAATTAAGCATTGTATGACTCCTCATTTTTAACCACAGCCCATTAAGCTTTGCTAACTGATTAAGACACAGCATGTTCCTTGTGCTTTCAATTTTCTCCAATGTATGGTGAGGGTTCTGATATTTTTGCGATGTCCCCAACATCCAGTGACAAAGGCAGAGAAAATCTGATTATGATTTCCAGGTTTGAAGAGTGTCACTAGTGTTAAACCTGTAACTCAGTGCTTGCTGCTCTTCTGAAAGCTATGCAGAAATGGCTTCAGCAACATCTTTATTTTCATCACCACTTGGTGACCTCTTCCTACAATGTGTTGCTTGCTTTCTTCTAGTAACTAAAAATCACTTTCGGTTTAACAAGACACTTAGAAAGGTGCTTAAATTAAAGCACATAAGTACAATACATTCAGTAATTTTGTTCACGTGCTCGAGGACAGGCTGGGCACTTAATTACCTTGTTGAGTTGGGCCACAACTCTCACTGCTATTTTTCAGCCTTTTTTTTTGGCCTTTGCCTTCTCTGGGGATGGAGCCTTGCATGTCCAAATTCCATTATCTGGGATTCATGAAGCATCATCTCTGTCTCATATGCAAATTTGCAATAAGACACAAGTGGCTTCAATTCAAACATGAGTGGCAGCGTCCCATGGAGGCAAACTAGCAGCCTAGGCCGAGGAAGAGGTTGTGGTAACAGAATCAAACAGCATGGCAATTTCTAAGTGACTTTCAAGGTTTTCATAATAAATGAATGTTTGGGGTTTTATGCAGTGACTCAGTCTGAAAAGTTTCCTCTAAATTAAAACTTGACATGTGTCAGTTTGCAAGCAGTTGTGCTAAAACAAGCGTACAACAAGATAACTAGGGCACCTGGGTTTCATTAATTACAATAACATACAAAACTGTTTAGGTTGTATGAATGAGTTTTTAGTGCTGCAAAATAAAATCTGGGCAGAGTTCACCCGTGATACCATCTACTTGGTATTGTTATTACCACCCTAACTGGGGCACTACCGCCCATCCCCCCAAGATTGTTGACTGATTGTGATGAAGAATGCAAAACCAAATGGAGCATCTGCTCCATGGGGTTTCTAGAATAAAAAGGCAAGGTTGGACAAAGGTGACAATATGCGATATCACCAAGTGCACGAATTTTGTGCAATTGGGCTGATGAAACACAGAGATGAAACGATTTTCTCAAGGACAAGCAGGGAGTCTGTAGCACAGTTGAACATTCAACTCAACTGTCTTGAGTCCCTGCATCGTACTACACTTTTCTCCTCTCTGGCTCTCTCCTTCTGCTAATAGAGACACAACTGACACAGCCAGGGCCAGCACTGCTCCAGCACACACTTTTGCTGGCATTCGACACTGCTAAAGTTGTCACGTGCCTGGACATCTCAGACATGCAGAGAAATGTATTTCCTTCCAGGCCCACAACTGCTTTTATGTTAGGCTTATCACTCTACTACATTTGCATGCAAAGTTCAGGATAAAACTTCCT
The DNA here is from genome assembly GCF_026419915.1 of Harpia harpyja. Classification (NCBI taxonomy): domain Eukaryota; kingdom Metazoa; phylum Chordata; class Aves; order Accipitriformes; family Accipitridae; genus Harpia; species Harpia harpyja. The sequence goes on from NC_068959.1 coordinate 9,856,234, forward strand.
AATTCATTTCTATATGTGAGTCTGAATGAAGTTTCACACACAGGTCACCTGAATCAACACATACTCTGCCTCTTCCCTGTACTTTCTTAACCTCTCTCATACCAAATGATAATCAGACAATTCCCTGCTGCAGGATAAAAAACTAAAAACTGCTAAGAAAGGAAAGTTACCGGAGGGCTGGTCCTTAGATAGCGCAAGACTCATGTCCCTGGCCCTTCACTGTTTCTCCCACCAAAACCATAATCTATGTTCTAATAACTCCTAGCAATTTGGGGGGACTGAAGAATGAAAGACAGTGGCCAAAAGATGGACAAATCTCTGGGCAGCTTAACAGTCCAGCACAGTTAGGGGAATGAAGTAAAGGAAGGGAAAGTCTCCATTTTTTATGTGTAAAACAAGTATGCTACTCTTTTAAAAGTATCTGGAAATACCTTACTTTCATGGATTTTAACCAGAACTTTGACATAACTGTTAGGGACCTTATAAGTCACTGGCAACATTTCAAACATAGCTGATAGCAAACCCTTCACTGATTTCACAGGGACCCAGATTTCACTTGGGTCCTGTACAACATTGTCTCAAACATCTAGGTGCATCATATCATTGAGATACTATGTATATGCTTGGTCCTTTTCACCCTAAGAAATGACAAACAAAGCCTGGACTCTGTAGGGTCTGGCTGTTTTATTTTAAGAAGTCTATTGCTAAGAGCAACAAGTTCAAAATTTAAAAAAAAAAAAAAAAAAAAAGAAAAAGAAAAGAAAAGAAACAAAAGCAGCTATTGTAAAACAATGAGCCCGGGCACTTAACAGAATGCTGCAAGCTTCAATACCACCCTGTATTATAGTATGAGTGGTTCACTCGGCTGAAAGTGATTAATTTCTTGAAAATGCTAAGGTCACACTAATTGACATGACCTGTGTAATTAAGCAGTCTCTGTTTACACACGGAAAGCTCAACTGCTGTGAAGCTGGGTTTGTATGACAGAATGTCTTTACAAGTCAAGAGATCAACAACCTTTCCTATGTCCTACCTACTCGCCGACACAGGCTCCTGATTGCTGTTCTGAGAGAACACGCAAAGGCATTACCATATGAAAATCAGCCTCGAGCCTGGACGAGCACAAACCCAGCAGAGTGTACATGTTGTGAAGCAAGCTCTGACAGGCCCCAGGGGTGACTGCTTGGCCTAAATCCCTGTGCTGGTGAGAGTCCTTTTTCCACTTTCTCTTTCAGTGATAATCACAGGAGAAACGTGACGGAGGGAGGAGTGTGGGGTGAGAAGCCGAGGGCTCTGCCATGCTAATGCTAGCTCTTATACTGATTAATTTAATCACTGTGGCCACATCTCCTCAATTCTGCACTTCTATGCTCAGAGGGGCAAATAACACCCTTCTGCCTTCCAGTGTTGTTGCAATTAAGCAGTTCAACAAAAGACATATGTTCTACATATAAATAATATCGCCATTTACATAGCATTTAGCACTTTTATTTAAGTGTGACAATGCTGGAAAAGAAGCAAACCAGGTCCTGAGCTACTTCAGAAAGCAGCTGTCTTTTGGAGTTGTCTTCCTCCAGAGACCCAGGTAGTCTATGGGACAAATCTCCTATTTCTTCCTCAAAACCCTGAGGCAAAACCCCACTGACTGACTCTATCATGTTTTCTCCTTGGGCCACATATGCTCCTCCTCAAAAGAGAAGGTCCTTTGGCTCTCTACCCCGTATTTTTATGCAGCACATACTCAGGTAATGCATTATTGGCACAGCCAAAGGACCACATCTTCAGTAAAAGGGTTGGAGCAACTATTTCTCAGCATTGCCACCACACCACTCTGCTGCGAGCACTGTGGAAGGCAAGTACAGACCATCTTCCCAAGGGACAGTGCTGTACTGGATCCCAAAAGTAGTTGTAGACATAGGTGTAGCGAAAAAAATGTCCTTGGCCATCTGAAGCTGTGTTAATACTACAGTTCCCAAGCCCCGCTGCCACATGCTGCAACAGCGGCAAAATACCAGCCCCAAACCTGCCAAGAAAGATACACCCAATGGTAGTTTTTTCCAAGTGCTGACTACAGGGATAGAACTTCAGCCCATTGATGCATGTTTATGAGTCTTTAGCGCTGCTGAAGAATAACTGCTGAAGTGTAGTCACGAGCCTGATTTTATTAATTGCTTTTATACCCTTCTCTGCCCCTTCCAATAAACATGGTGCTCGCTTAGTGTTTACATGAAGGCAAATAGTTCCCCAGGCAGAAGAGAATATCTCAGAGCAGGGTAGCTCCATAACCTAACACAACAGTGAGGTCATTTTGATTTTTCCTTTTCATGCTTTCACTTCCCGTGGAGATGACATTATCTTCAAGAGTTCTCTTGTCCAGAGCAAGAAAACCCAACTACTTCCTGCCAATTCTACTGTGACAAGAAGTCCTCAGGCAATATTCTGTGACCTTATGTTTTTAGCATCTTCTAGTGAATTACTAGGTTAGTTTGGGTCAAAGTACTTCTGTCTCTAACAGCTGCTGATTTTTAAAGGAGGAAGCGTGTCCGACTGACCTGGAATCGACGCATGTCTCGAGGGTTTCCTGCATTTTTTAGGCAATTTTGGTTACATTTGAGGAAAAATTTCAAGAAGAACCTGTGGAGAAAGAGAAACGGACATTAATGTCTTATAAACAGTGCGTAGTAGTACTATGTAACATCTGCACATTTGGTCCAACAAAGCCTTATTTACATTAGTATTCCCTACTCAGACAAATCATCCCACTGACCATCCAAAGAGGGAGCAGAGCTTGCATGGGCCCCAATCCAGCAAAACGTGTAAGCACGTCCTAACATTTAAGCATTAAATTAATAGATCTGTTGTGTCAGAGCCCTTAAAGTTTGTAGAGTCAGCCCCTCTATCACGCTCAATGGCCAGCCTTGCTGTGCCATCCATAGCAGCAAGGAAGTAAGAGACACATATTTCAGCACAGCAAAAAGAGGACAGAAAAATGCCAGCCAAGAAAATTCCCTTTTGTATAAATGGGGTTTTGTTTTACAAGTTCACTGTCGTTTGCAAATTTTTATTTAATACAAAAACACTGAAAATGTTCCATACAGTTGAAATCTCCCTTCCACAATTAAACCCAGTTTGTGCATAGAATTAATGCTCAAATAAGGATTAGTGGGAGACCAAAACCCTGAGAGGAGAAGGGGGGAAGTCTTGGTTAAAAGACTGACTTCATGGAAAAATGAAATATTTTCAATGCAGTCTATTTCCTGACCATACACAGTTCACTGAAGTAGCTATATGACCCTGACATATATCTCTAAGAAAAGACATTGCATTTTACAAAGCCAAAGAAAAAAGCAAACATTTCACTGAAAATATTTCCTTCAGTGTTATGCATCAGTGGACTGTAAACTCATAAAGACAAGTCAATGAATAATAGTGGGTCTCAGATTCCAGGCTTCCTCCCCAAGAGCCAAAGTTTATCAATCTTTTGTCCAAAATAAACTACAGACTAAGGTCTACTAAAGCTCAGCCGTGCAAAATTTAATCCTACAGCAAGTTTAAAACCTAGCGCAACCAGACAGAGCAGCATTACACTTGCAATAACTATCAGTTGACTAAGCAGAAGCTAATCTGACCTGTTTCCACATACAAAAGCAGGGCGGGAAATTGTTTGATCCTGGTTTACTTTAAATCAGAAAGTTAACTTTTGCAAGCATCCATCTTTTAGCACCCAAACTGAATGCTAGGTCAGCAGAATTTGCACACACTGCCACCAAGAAAGGCAAAACTGCAGGGCAAACAGCTTCAGAAAATCCCTTTTTGATGAGCGGCATTCTTTGCCCTGCTCTAGTTGTGATGCCGCCCCTCAACAAGGCACGTTTTGGTGCTTGTTCCTCCATGCCAAGAAAATCATACTAGGCAAATGGCTGAAAGGACAAATTGAAACTACAAGGGACTGTTTTCATTAAAGAAAAGTAAGGTAATGAGGAGGATTATAAAGTGTGATGCTTGGGATTATCAGGGACTGGATCTCCTGACCCAGGAAGTCCCTTCTAGACCTGTGCTCCTAAATAAGAGCAAGCAATCAACATAAAATAAACAGCCGCCACACTTGAACAGGGGTTTCAAGACACTGTGTTTGTTTACACTAAAATAAAGAGCAGTGTAAGCCATTACGTTTTCTCATCAAGCAGGTTCTGATATTCAATAACAGAAAGTTGGTGCTATTTGTTGTACATGTGTGTGTCTTTTTAAGCCTCTAATGGCCAGCTGTGACAGCCTGACTCAGATTGTGTAGAAGGAGCTGTCAGCACAAATCTTGGCATCTCGAATCCAGACAACTGCTTGCCACCAGGCGAGGGTTTGTACTCGTGCCAGAATGGATTTTGAGAGACAAGCAAACAGGGCATTAATTCCGCTAAAGAAAAACGAAAAGCAGGGAGAGTTCAGGATCTTACACTTCAGATGATGGCTTTCCTGTCAACAGCTCATCATTTAGCTCATAAGCTATGAAGGGCACGGACATCAGATCCCTCTTGCCCTAAGCTGGCCCTGTCATGCAAAATTCTGGCAGGATCCGGAGACCACCCCTCCGTGCGAGATTGCTTGCTGAAATAAAAAGCCCGGCCATCTGTTGGGAGGCAAAGACATCCCTGTCAGCTGGTGCCTACAGCCTTGAACAGGCCCTTATGTGGCAAAACCTCTCAGAGCCACTTACTCTTTGGGGAGAAGCCGGTGCTGCCCCAGGTCTGCCGGTGGATTTTTGGCGGCTTCACCAAGCACCGAACCCAGCAGCCGCCCGCCTGGTCCGCTGCAGCCCTGGAGCAACACCTTGGCCCCAAGGGGAGCTGGGACATGGAAGAATTAAAAATATCTGCGCTGAAAGGCAGCATCAGCCATGCAAACGTGGGAAGTGCCTTCCCAGTCTGGCTTTGCATAGCACGCGTGAGCGCTGGGCAATGGGGGTTGGTGGCTTGAGCCAAGGGCCCCAGAAAAGATGGAAAGCTCTTTGTGAAGCTCTCCAGAGAAACACTTGGCCTTCCCTTCCCTTACAAAGTCTGAGGTCACATCAGCTCAAAGGCTTGGAAAAATCACTATGAAACACAAGAGTTGGCTTTTGGGGTCTGCAAACTCAAACCCGAAGTTTTGAAGCCTAACTCCATTTGCACTGTGCTATCTCCCCCAAATTCTGCAGAAGTTTCATCAAAATAACCTGCAGAAGAAATGAAGCTTATCTATTTAAACCTACCGAAAACTTCAGGCAAGCAAACAAAACTTCCTTTGAATTAAATCAACTCCAGAAAAAAATTAACTTAAAAAAATAACACTATTTTCAGAGGAACTTTCAAGACCCCAAGCTTACACAGCCAAGTTCGCTCACTGCATTTTAAGTAAAAAGTCGCCAGTTTACTGAACACGTTCTGCCAAGCGCCGTATTTTTATTCCACTGAAAGACAAAACAAACTATAGGCTGCACTTTGTTTTGGAACACGCCAGAGCTGGAGTCCCCCCGGCTATGCGAAAGCATCCCACGCTCATCTAGGCAAGAGCCGAGCGGCTCCCGAGCTGGCACAGCACGTGCCGGCTGACAGTCTCCCCCCGCTTTGGCAGGAAGGCGGATGCGAACAGATTAAGACAAGGGTAGAGCGGAGCAGTTTGTTTCACGGGGTTCAGCCCGGTCTCTCGGTTCCTGCTTTAAACCGCTTGTTCAGGTGCCTTCTTCACCTCGAGTCCAGTCCTGCCAGCCTTGCTCATTAGCAACACTTCACTCTGCAAATACTTCAGATTTAGATTGACAGGACGGGTCCAGGAGAAGTGCCAACAGAACTGAGCTCTTTGTAAGCATAAACCTCCATCCCCATTTGTTTGCATCTAACTTCTTCACAGTGGGTTATTTTTTTCAGTTCTAACTTTCTCCACATTTGGCAGGGCTGTATAGCATTAATACTAACCACAGAGGATATATAGCATTAATACTAACCACTGGGGTCTGAAATTCATTCCCAAGATGAAAAAAATGTGCAAAACACAGGAGTGTCAATAAAATCTTCAACTTTAACTCTCTCTCCAAGCTTACGTGATTGCTGAACACCAGCTCTTCTGCCACACAAGACTCAGTCATCAATTATACTTATTGCTACCATTGAAGGTTTTCTTTTTTGCATGAATCACACAAAACATATTTTCTGACTCCCTTCCTGACTACTAACATCCCTGGTGTGAAGAGCATTTGTGCATATGGAGCAGAGAAACACAAGCCAGCTCCATACGAGTCAGCTCAAGTCCAGAAACATGCAAACTTTTACAAAGCACTTGGATTTACTGACTTACGTTGCTATTAAATCAAAGGAGGACTCCGTGCTTCACCCCCTATCCCACAGAGACATGGTTGGAGGGTATGGGAGTGCAGTTTTGGAGAAAACCCATTAGTTTTAGATTACATTTAGGTGTGCTAAGATGCAGCTCAGTGCAGGCAAAAACTACTCAAAGAGTGAAGCTGCTGAGCAGTTAATCCATGCCATGGCACTGTACTACTACGAATCTCTAAGTAACTGCAAGGACCAATGTAGAAATACGACCTTCAGTTAAATAAAAACCTCCAGTCTGAATCAGGCCCCAAATTAACTTGAACTTCTGTCTGCCAGGCAGAAGCTCTAACAAATGGGTTATTGGCCCTTCTGGGAGTGTTCTCTCCTTTTCTCACAACTCGATAGAAAACTCCTTTCTGGAGATGAAGATTTTTTTTCTAACAAAACTGCTGCATTCCCCAAAAGATTTTGGTGTTTCTCACCATTACCCTCTACTCTCTGCTAGTGAGGGACTCTTACCTCAGCCCAGTCTGAGCTCCCTGGTTGCCCCCACTGCCTTCCCACGCTGCTGCTTCTAATTCCTGACACTGGCTCCCTCCTCACTCCTGCTCCTTCCATCCTCTGATTCCCTCATTCACCTGAAGGATCTAGCGAGCACGCTACCAGCTGGAGGTCACTCCACTTGTCTAAAATACTGCCTGCCATTCATCACCGGCCATCTTGTCCCTCACACTGCTAACCCTTTGGGTTTGGGCAATACGTCCCCAGCAGCATCCCGCTCTTTGTCCCTGCTAACTACCAGTCATTTAAAATAAATAAATACACAGCAGAAATGAAAATACTAGCAATAAAGAAGTAAAAGGATTTTGCCCTCCTACTTTTCTTGCCACTACAAATGAATACCAGTGTTTATTAAAAATAAGAGTTAAATTAAAGAAAGCAAGCTCTGACATGATCTAGGTTGGCTCTTCTGTCACTCCCCTGAAGGAAATTTAAAGGAACTCAAACACGAAGGCTTAGCAGTAGGATTTTCTTGCCATTGCCACAATAAATATGTCTGTGGAAGGAGAAAAAAATAGTTGGAAGGAAGACCTGCTGCATTCCTGATGCTGAAGAAAAGCTTGTTTGTTCCCAATACATTGGAGAAGTTGTTCAAGAACAGTTCATCCATGTGAAAATACGACAGCTGTCATGCTGCCAAGGTCAGCCAGACCAGTGGCTATCCAGAAAGCGAGTGCCGGTTATACAACTTAAACCTGGCTAGGGCAAACAAAATTGACAAAATGCCTTTTCTGAGGTATAAACGCATTTGATAGAAGAGGACAACTTTAGACTCCTGGCCGAAACACAGCAGTAAGTATATGTGGGTTTGCAAAATTAGCAAAACAAAAATACATGGGCCAGTCCGATAATTAGCAACCGACCCTCAGATAAAAGGATTGCACGCCCATTCTGTATGACATACCAATTCAGCAAAGTACTAAGTATGTGCATAAATTTAAATACACAAGCAGTACTGATGGAGACAAAGGTACTACTCACCTACTTCAGTACCTCACAGAACCAGCTCTGCTGTCAGCCTATGTCCTTTCTTTGCTTGTCCTCCCAGCAAAAGAGGATGCTGAGGATGTGATACTACAAATACAGTTGTCTCAAACGATACCTGATGGGTATTTTTTTTTCTGGTGAAAACCTGGCATATTAAGAAGTACCGAAGCCAATATAGGGCTGAGTCCACAGGTCACCAAGAGGCATACAGTGCACGCACTTCAGCTGTTTCATTTGCTTCTCAGGGTTTTCTAGGCTCTTTTCACACACTTCTCATTCTCTCTCAGTCAGTAACTGCACCTACTGGTAACTAGATTTAGTTAGTAATTTGCCACTAAAATAAAAATATAGAGAAAATGCATTGTTTAATGCAATTTTATTTGGAAAAGTAAATACTCAAAATGTAGAAATATCCCTTTAGAAATTTCAGGACAAAGCTAATTTTTTTCCCTTTCAAGTCGACTCTTCTAATCAAAACTTCTATTTTACAATGGAAAATTCCCAACTTTTTAAAAATTAAGCTAAAATAAAGCATTTCTTTTTTCTTGAACAATGATTTCTTTAAATTTTCCAACATTTTTAAACTTTACTTGAAGGGAGCACTTTTTTATTCCACTTTGCCCGAGAAAAATTGTCAGAATAATGGAATTTCCTACACTACAGAAAATCTGAACTTAGCCGAGCCCTACTAATAACTGCAGAAAACCAGGTCAAAAAATTCTTTGGCATTTAAGGTATGAAGATTCCCATTTACTAACAAGTCTATTGTTGCAGTATTTTACTTTGGGGCGGTTTTGGGGTTTTTTTTTCCTCACAGACCTTTTCACATACAACTAACTGGTCATGTCAGCTACCCTATTCACAAAAGAAAAATTGAGACTTACACTGATATTTACCAACATGAGGCTGTGCATGGAAATCAAATATAGGCATGCAGAAAACCTCCTATTACCCACATGTTCACAGCTGGATTTTACTTGGCTCTTTAGTCAATAAACGGCAGTAGCTACCTTTTGTGGCATTTTTACAACAGGAAATTTATTCTGCAGAAGAGAAATTAAACACCAGATACAGCCATCTAACTCTCTTCTAAACATAACCTTCCTGAGTTGTCAAACACCCTAATTAAGAAAAAAAAAAAAAAAAAAAATCCCAAATCTGCTTTCTCTGGATTCAGTGTTCTTACTGATTTAAAATGGAAGCAGAATCAGACCTGCATTTTGCATTTATGGGATGCTAAACAATTCACAGTGTTAAAAACAAAATAAAACAAAACAAAAAATAAAGCCACAGCCAAAAGCCTGGGAAATTATTTATTTTACTAGAAAATATATATCTTCCTCCTAAACTGCAGAAAAGGTCCAAGAAAGGCAACATGACACGGAGAATAAGCCTCAAGCAGTCAGAGTCTATTGACTGAGATTCTTCAGGCAATGCCATAATAATAGAAACAGAATAGTCTACATTATTTTTGTGAACTTGCTCTGACTCCTAGAGCTAGCATTGCCAGGGTTTGCGGTTGTCAATACAGTAAATATTCAGCTCAGCACAGCAAAGAGCCGAGGAGGCACCCACATAATCACCAAAGGTAGGAAGGTAGGACTGCCCAAAACTGCCTTAAATTACTCATTGCTCGCTTCAGCAAGTGTTCCCAGTCACTTTTCTTCAGGTCTGTGTGTTCTGCACAGTGAAGCACAGCATATCAATTTTTCATCTTGCATCTTCTGGACTTCTCTAGCTCTCTGATACTGAGTTATAATGCATCAGAGAAATTTAGAGTAGTTTGGGAAAGTGTGTTTGGCATTTTCTCCCATGAGTGAGTTAAAATCCCAGAGAGACCGTTTTGGTTTCTTCTTCCAGACTTTTAATAAGAAAAGAAAGAGATAACACCACCAAAAAACAACATCACAAAACAGAATTAAAAATAGTCCAGAGGCAGGTTTGAGTGCTCAGTTTTCTGTAATTTAATTTTGCCCCCAAGTCTGACTTTTTAATATTTTTTTTCTTAAAGTAGTGAAAATCTGAATTTTCTTATATCTCCTTACTTGTGCCCAGCTCTATTATCTAAAATTTTTATTAAATTTGAACTGCAGCTACCTTCCTATCACAAAAAAAAGTTGGAAGGAGTTTATGCCATCTGTGTACAGAGTGTACACAGTGTATTATTTGGTTTATGACAGCTAGATGCAAGATAACTGAACATACCACATCCTTTACATTATATTGACACATACACCATTGTGAGATAAGCAGTGGAGCGCACGTGCACCCATGCCTCACACGCAGCTCCAGTTGTTAGCTTACATAGCACAGAAGCCTCCCAGCTCTGCCTTTCTTTGCATGCTTCAAATCACAGACTATTCTTTACGAGCTGATGGGCCAGTGTTTTAGCTACAATTGTGACAGACTTTCCAGCATTAGGGTGCTTTATTATCAAGTGAGTACAGTCACATAACCAACAGAATTTATCCTTATTTATTCAGTAAAAAAACCCAATACTGGATCAGTTTGTTCCAGTTTAACTACTTTTCCGTTCACTCTTTCTCCATTTCACTACTGTTTCATGTTTCAAATACTAGGATATAAAAGTGGGTTAACTATTTTTAATTTTTACTGAAGATGCTAGACTTCAGTCACCAGAAAAAAATATAAAGCAGCTCTGCGGTCTGTCATAGTTCACACAATGCCATTGAATTAGCAGCCCTCCCAGAGTCATACTTTTGCTAAAAGAACCTCTGTTCAGTGTAAGTGATGACAGATAACAGCATTACTGTTATTGTAATATGATATCAGTGTTCGGTTGCCTACTACCTCAAGGTAAACTACTGTAACTTTAGCATGGTTACCAAAAAGCATCAGCAGCATCAAAGTTATAGTATGTCGGAGAGCAGTGTTAATCCAGCCATCTGAAGCTGGTTTTCTCACAGCAGGCATGGGACCCTAAAACTTGTCACCTTGAGCTGAGGGTGCTGATGACATATTTCTTTCATCAGCTTACTGAGAAAGTTATAAAGATTCACATGGTAAACATTTCATGTGTGGGAAACACATTTGCCACGTTTCCCTGGATCAGGCACGTGTAAATCACCTGCATGTAAAATTGTGTGCAATCCGCCTGCACATACAACAATTAATGATTCCTTAAATAACCTGACACCAATAATATCCTTAAATAACATTGATGCACCAGTGCTATCATCCGAATCTGTGAAACCCAGAGGTCAGGCTATTTAAAGGACATGTGTGCGCAGTATACGTTCTGGCCAGAGTCTGAGCCTCTAAAGCGCTGAGAATTTCAGCCCAAATAGAAATGGAGTGCTACTCAAAACCCATCTGAACAGATGTATCCTTGAATGGTTACACTAGGTGTAGACATTATGTTACAATGGTGTTCTCTCCCAAGACCTGCCTCAGAACCTGCTCCATTTTGTTCTCGCGATTTTTTGTTGTTATTTTTTTCTTTTAAGCGAAAGATGCTTAATGTTAAAAAAAGCCAGGAGGCCTGCTTAGAGTGACATGGAAATCATTTTTGACCAGATTTATGTGCAGGACTGATGGTCTTAAGAGAGAGAAATGACAAAGAAAGATGCTGTTAGATCTCTTATTTACAATAACCTGTAGTGTATGTCAATGATGAATCAGAAGCACATAAGAAATGAAGAAAGCGATTATTGAGTTCATTCATGTCTCAAAATCATTAAAAATACAAAATTTAAGGAGTTTCCAGCCCCAGAGAAATGCAACAGAAACTTAGCACACCTGCCCATGAGATGCTGACTCTGTGCAAACTCAGGGGCTCTCGGCTGCAGCTGCTCCACTGCCTCGGGATCATCACCGGCAAGACAGACATTGCAAGACCGCGGGATTTACTGCTGGGATGACACCCCAGTCTCAGCTTTTGCATCACTAAATCCTCAGCAGAACTGCAACAGCAATGGACAACTTAAAAAACGCAACTGTAAATCTCCTGTTCGTACAGTCCTGCTACGAAGATGAGTGGAACTTACCTCACCCGACCCATCTGAGTAATTACAGAGAAATATTTGGAAAGTGTCAATATGGTGAAAGATTGATTGCATCCCCTCCTAAGTCAACTTATGCTTCAAAAAGCAAATGAAGTGTTTGCTTCAAGTAAAGTAGCAGCAGTGAAGGATCTTACGTAGGGGAGAAAAAACCTAACTTAAAGTTATTAAAAGACAATTTTTAATAAATTAAAAACAAAACTATACTGGGAACCCAGTCAGAGTCGGTGACAAAGGACAATCTGACAGAGATTCTGCTGGGAGATGTAATTTTGCTTTTTGTAATAACCTTTTTTGGTTTTCTTGGGGAAAAAAAAAAATCAACAATTAAAAGGAGTCTTTTAAAGAAACTACTAAGGGTGAATCTAGAATTAGCTGCCCAGAAAAAAAAAATATATATGTAAATGTATATTTGTATTTATACAGGAAAAGATCAAGCACAAAAATTCTGTGGAAGAAAGTCAAGGGCTGCCTTCGGCTCCTGCCCACAAGCTGGACATTCCATCCAGGGGTTCCCATTGTTTTATGATATTTAAGAGAATAAAGCCCTTGCTTCCTTTACAGCGGGGAGCTCTGGCAATGAGGACGGGATCCGGAATATAGTTGCTATTTTGAGTGCTGGAAGGAAGCAAAGAGCTGTTTTGTGGAAAGGCGGAGGCACTTTGTTTGAGCTGTGCATGCGGTGGTTCAACAAGAGGAGATACTCCAGGGGTGTTTGAAGATACTCCGGTTTGACCTGGCTCTAGGTATAAAAAGCTGCAGAATTTCTTGTGTGCATATGGGCAAGCAACCCAGACACTGTAAAATTCATTGTAAGTCAGCACAGAAGGGGAAGACTAAAAGAGAAAGGGGAGAAGAGAGTTTTTGACGTGATGGTGAAGAGGATCACGCTATATGTAATGCTGGAGATGTCATCAATAAATATTGCATGTGTGCGCTACCTTTAACATGACACTGAAAGAGCTTAATTAACCTTAGAAATAAGGACCTCTGCAGCAGATACGTAGAATCAAATCACATCTGTATATATCACAAGTTTTAGATTAAGTACTGCAGAGTTTTTCTTAAAGCAATGGGCCTTGAATACACAGGAAAAATATTTTTGCTGATGCCCTCTTCTGTGTCAGAGATGTATGGAAAAGGCATTATAGCCAGTAGCTACAAAGTTATCTTTTGCACCCAGCTGGAAAGGTGGTGCAACTAACGAATAATTTCTTCTGCCCTTGAAGCCAACCATCCAGTGAGGGTACCCAAGCTGAAGGACAAAACCAAATGTCCCAAAACCAGAGTAGAATTCAGATCAGGATGCTGGTGACAACTTATAACTGGAGTGAGGTAAGGACATGAGTTGGCTGTAATAAAATATATTATGCTCATGCCACTGTGTACTTCATTGGTTGGAATTACGAGAAACAGCATATTTAGAGTGCAACGGACCAAAGACATTGTAAGGACAGAGGCACAGCATTAGATACCCTACATAAGGGAGCAGGAAACAATGTGCATTATAATCTTTGGAAAGAAGGTGACCTCTGTTAGCAGCTACAGACATCTTCCATGGGTGTTAAAACACAGGCAAGAGCTGAGATCTCTCCTGTATTTCTGGATGTCTGGCTGTGTCACCGAGATGCATTTCTGTGTGAAAGCAAGGATGATACCTGTGATCAGTAGGATTCATATCCACAAAACACAGAGCATGAGGGTTTACAAAGTCCTGTAAAAGTACTGCGTAATTATTATTTTTCTGTGTCACTGTAGTGGAGCGAGGACAGCATCAGCAACGGAAAAAAGGCTTACAATGAGCAGTTAAGTAACCTTGCCAGATAGTCAGGGCAGAAAGGTTCAAGTTCTTGTTCACATACATCATACCAATGAAAGTCACAATTAATTCACGGACTAGAAAATGCTTGCAACTTAACAACCTTTTAGTCTTTAACTCTATTTTATATTCTATTGTTCTTCTTTTGAGAGCAATTGTGCCAGGAACTGGCAAAGAGTAAAAAGGATCAGCAAAAACTTACAGCTGCCCCCCTCTAGCACCTCCCTGGAAAAAAAAATTCCTCATTAATGTAAACATAACTAACTAATCCGACCCAAAACCTTTCTAACTAGCCAGTAGCTTAAAATCATCAGGAACTCTACATGAGTACTGAATATTGATCATTCTTTTTTCACTAATTCTGTAGCTCCAACAAAGTTCCACTAAAGACCTAATTGCATAATAATTAACTTAAATGTTGAAACACACTATCCTTTCTATAATACATACATATCACTAATGAAAAGGCTAAACCCTTTAAGATGATTGGCCTAACAATGTGAACCTAGATGACAAGATCAGGGTCTGATCTCAGAGATATTAATATAAACCTAGAAAAAACATGAATTTTCATCTTCTCTAGTGAGCTGAGACTCCAGGTCCAGAGTTAACTAATACAGGAAATAAAAACAAAGCCATATGCCCAAAGGCTTGATGAAGCTCATTTGCTGAGCATACAATATCAAGTTTTAAATCCCTACTTAATCTCCAAATAAAAATTAAGAGGGAGTTTGAAGAAATACTGTGCAGTGCCAATGACAAACTTATCAGCAGACACGTGTTAGACAACATGCTAAAATACCCTCACATCAACTTGTCAACAATAACCACCAACTAACAGACAACCCTGACAAAATAATACTCAGGGCTTGATTCAAAATTAAGAGGAAAATACAGTTAAATGTACATTATCTAAACAAGTTGTATGTGACTTTAGTGTCTATTAAATGAAATAACATTACGCCAAGTTTGGAAGTACAAATCATTCTGATTACAACTGAATGACCAAGTTTCTACCCTCAAAGTTTTCTTCCAGCATGCAGAATAACTATGACAAGTGCAAAATAATTGCACTGTTTCTGCCCCTCCAATGAAGCTTTTCTGCCGTCCTGGAGCTGCAGTGTTACCTATCTACAGCCAGATTTAGCCTTGGCACCTTCTGAGTCCTCCACCAACTTTTTGCACAGAGTAAGTTCATGGATATAAAGAGGCAGGTTTGGCTCACTGTATTTAGGAGAGCATGAAGATCCCTTCATCTAAAAGATTCCTCATGCTAAGTACAAGCAGCTAGCTGGAACTAGCAAGGACACTGAGGAGAAAACTTTAATCCTTGCAGTAAGTGTCTTGGGACTTGTTATGACTACAGGTGGCCAGACACTTGACTTTGTGTCTCTCCTGAAAGACAGCACCTCCAGCAAGGCGGTACTCCCTAGTGTGACACCTCTTCAGTAGCATCTAAAAGGGAAGCGTACCTCCTACCGAGTCACCAAACACTGCTTCCCACAGTAGCGAGGCTTTTCCTTAGAGGACTCTTTTAAAATAAAAATTGTCGGTCTAGTGATGCAGTGCCAATAAGTCCACGTGCATTTGCTTTTGTATATTCTAAAGGCTGCTTTTAAAACATGGGTTTCATTACATAATGGGTTACAGCCAAGTGACCTGTCACAAGTTTTGAACTGATACAATTTTTTTTTGCAACTAGACATGGTCGTCTTGATCTCCATCCAGTCATTTAGAAAGCACGTTCTAGTGATCACCCACATGTCCATTTTAAAACGAGATTAATAGAGTCTGCATTCCTTGGTAACAGTTTTAGGTTATTTTTAAAATTCCACTTCTAAAGATGACAAAATAATGAAACAAAAAAAAATTTTTTTTTCTCCTTTAATCAGAGGAATCTTTGTATTGAATTGTAGGCAATAATGCATTTGAGATACAGAAATGAAGAATGAAAGCTGAGCTGGCAGAACAGACAGAGAAATGTCTTGCCTTCCTCCAATAGAGAATCATGCTTCTAAGATGCCCAGGCAGAAAATTTTCTGGAATTTTAAATATGTTAATAGTTCAAAGTACTGATGACTCCAAGCCAAAACCCCAAACTGGAAAGTTCCTGAGCTCTGGGCAACATTCAGTCTGCAGTTGTAAAAGAGTGAAACAGAAATTCAGACGGAAACACGCACACCTTTTGCAAAGTTCTAATCTGAGGTTGGCACCTGACCAGAAATAACCAGTTCAGACCCCATCTTGGACACCTGACCTCAGGACCAAGAAGTCTCTAGAAGAAAATGGAAATGTCTTCCTGAAATGTGAGAGAGGTTGGTTTCTCTCTTATTGCACTATCTTTTTCCAAACTATCTGCACCCATTACTTCTTAAAGGACCTTGGCAAATGGCACCCCTTAGGCTGTATAAATCTCTGCAGAAGGAATGGCATAATTTTTCTCCCATCACAAACCTTCCAGTCTAATATTTGACAGCCTAGATCAGGTGCTGTCCAAACATTTATTAAAACATTTTAAATGATGAATATATCCAATTATTACTATTAATGCAACTAATACTGACTAATGAGGGGGAAACATACTAGCTTGTGTCCCGCAATTCATTACCCCTGCCTTGTCAACAATTCAAAGCCCAAAACCTAATCATCCATACCGGGCCCAGTTATATTTCACACGTCACATTTAATAAGTCACTCAGTGCCTATAAATTAATGTAACATGTCGGCGTTTATGAGTGCGGCTTTGTCGCTGTTAACAAATGATGTGCTGGCCTGGTCTGCTGCAGCTCGGCAGTGACGAATGATGGAGGATGATTTCTCTCCAAACTATAAACTACACACTGGGGACCACAGCAACACATAGATACACATATACACATGGGCACATGTGTTTGCACACATGTACATGCATACTGTGTATGAGAATGGTATATAGTACAAAGAATGTGCACCTGCACATGCTTTTATAGGTATATTTCATACACCTTGATGCAGAATATTTTTCAGTCAGGTCATTACATTTTACCAACATATATCATACCTATTCATACATGTATATATATATATATATGCACACTAGATACCACACAGTATTACAGGAACGTATATACAACTCTTCAGCAAGTTTACCAAAACCACGTCTACAGTATGTACCCTGTTACAATTTCACTCACAGTAGTTTAAGCCAAGTTTATAGAATGATACTACATACAGGTGGGGCCAAGCCAGATTTACAATTAGTCTGAACACCTGTAGTATTTCCATGCTTAGTGCTTCCATAGCCAACCACAGCCTGAAACAGAAATGAAACACCGTAGACTTGTATTGCAAAATGTGATGCTAAACTGCAGATGACTGGCACAGCACCAATAGTTTCTTTTCTTTCGCTTAAGCAAAACTGATTTTTTTTTAATAGTATGAATAATACATAACTGAAGAATTTAAAGGCACACAGTACATGAAGAAAAAATGGACACATGATATACATGTACTTTTTAACATGCTTCTTCCTATTTTCCTGCAAGAAGTGTAACCACTGGAAAGTAGCAGGGTAAATGTTGGCATCTTTTTGGTTACTTTGGTTACAGCTGTGGCAGGTTCAGGATTGATGAAAGACATCTGGATCTACATACGGCTGCATTAAGTACTATATGCAGTAATAAAACTGCATGTTGCAAATGCACACTGTAGCCGGGAGGGAAGTTGTCACTGGAAGCAGCTTTATAGAGCTCAATTGGTTTGTCAGCAGCAGAGGAAGAAGACAGATAAGGAAAGGACCTCTGAGAGCTGAGCTCCTCACCCCTAGGAGAGCTGAATCTTACCAAATCACAGACCAGGACCGCAGTTTTGGCTTTGTAACAAAGCTTTCCCAATGGTAATGCAAGTTTTACCCTTCTGTTCTCTTTTACATTGATGATGTATCCTGTGTTAATAGCAACAGATTCCTTATGAAACAAAACATATTCGAATACACGCAATAAATTGAAAAGTTTAACTGAGATGTGAATGCATTGGTGATGAGCCCACAGCCAGTCTGGGAGTGATAGATCTGACTGTGAATTTTCTGGGTACTTTTTTGCCTCTGTTGGGAAATGAGAGTCTGTAAAAAAGAAACCTTTGTGGGAAAAAGTCATGTCTGAGGGTCTGCCAGTATGAAAAAAAAGTTCAGAGAAAAACCTCCAGTGTGTCAAAACATCATCTTCAGATAGTTTATAAATGAAAAGCATCCTTCCCTGGTAAAATACAAATCTTGCTTGCAAATTTTAACTAAAGTAAAAAAAAAGTTAGAAATACATTTAAAAGATTGACATGGAAATGACAGCTTTTTTACTCACAAATTTCCCTTTTGTCTTGGACCATTGACTCACAAATAGCATAGTGATTCTGGTTGCGTGTTTGGGGTTTTTTTTAAATCCTGGTTTAAAACCAGAAAACTCTGTAAAGGCCTCTGGACCTGAAGAAAGGTTTCCTGCATAGGTCTAGCAAAAACCCCACAGACATTTGCCCTGTGACCCCCTGGGGCTCAAGCCACAGAAGCTAAGCCTGTCTCTGATGGAGCATCACACTTCCAGCAAAACTGCGACATGGGAATCCCTGCATAGCTACGTTGTGCTGAATTTGGGACCAGTCACAGGTACTGAGATTTAAATTCACCTTTTAGGAACAAACAGCAAAGAACACACGGAGCGGTGCTGACACCACTGAGATCCCCTCTGCCAGCCAGTGCTGGGAGACCTTCCCAAGCTTTCCACTCAGGCAGCTCAGACAGAGATGGGCTTCTCCAGAGGCCAGTTCTGGGCAGGAGCCCAGCCCAAGTGCTCCGAATTGTCTTTGGAAAAAGTTTGTCTTTCCATAGCCTCTGTGGAGTGTGGCCAGCTTCCCGATTTGGGCTTTTCCACTGTCCTGCAGGGCTAAGTTGTGCAAATACCCCCTTGAAAGATGCCTTCTTACAAAATGGGAAATTTTAACCTTTCTATAAATGCTGTCTCTGAAATGTATATATTTAAACAGTGTTCAAAACACTTTAGGTTTCAACCACTGACAAAGACTTTCTCTTCGCTTAATGTCAGCAATCATGACTCAGTGCTTCCATGTCGTACTGAAGCAGCAATACTGAACAACAGTGCAGCAAAAAGTCATACTTATTTTCCAAAATCAGTCCACCCCTGGAAGGGCCATTCAATGGTTAAAGTACTAGACCAGAACACAGAAGACCTAGATTCGTGTCTCTGCTTGGTATACTTTGTAAGCCGCCACGTTGCTTTTAGACTGCTAAAGATGCAATTAAGCCCTCTTGAAAGTCCTACTGCACATTTTACTGCATCTTTAGAAGTCAAAACACCTTTAAAAATCTAGCTTTAAATCTCTCTGTGTCTTCTTTTCCCTTCTTTAAAATAGGGATCATGACACTTCCCCAGCACACAGGTACTGTAAGGATAGATAAAGACAAAGACAATTTCTAAAAGGTGTCACACATATCTAGGATTCTCTCATGTATTGTTGGCATAAAAAAAAAATCTCAGATATTTTTAAAGACTTCTGATATATAAAGGGGAAACGATGTAGGATTTCATAGACCTTTTTTTTAAATGCCTCTAAGAAAATTATTCAGTACAGGCAGTATTGGTGAAAGAAGCACACTTACCAATTTGTTTTTCTAGGTCGTGTACAGGTTTTTTTGGCACTTCGTACCTTTAGACTAATGGATATAGTAAAATTTTGTTGAAAGGCTTGAGCATCGCTGCTCTGGCACTCTACGTAATTGGGCACTACCCCGTGCTGAAGGAAACTGTTTGGGAGTACAGTCTGAGGTCAGCCACAGTGCGGCAGCATGCAGTGCGTAACAGCAAAGGCTAGTTGACCAATTAAAGCTAAGTGATGCCTTGGTGTCCCAGCAGCCTGCCATTTGCACAATGTTAAAGGTAATAAAGACCCTGAAAACCCAGGACCAGATTCCAGCCAAGCAATACAGAGACCTCTTACCAGAGAAAATAGGCAAGGGGGAAAAACAAGACCTCCAAGATATTAAATATTTTAACAATTTCACTAAAGAAAATCTATTAGGTAATTGGCTATTAAAGTGTGTGTTATTTTCCCTAAAGGCAATATTGTATTTCCAGCACCTAACTCAGAAATTATATGGCACAAACCCTCCCTCCAAGTAACTCAGTGACAACACCCAGGCAAGCAGAAGTTGAGACCGTTACTCCTGACCAAAACCAAATTGTTTGAGCAGCTCAGCTGTATGGCACTCCCCATCACTTTTTTTTAAATTCCATTCTCCTCAGTGTCCTGTCATTCATTTACCTTCTTTAGTCCTTTCAGTCATAAATTTTGTGGGGCAATACTGTATAATTTGTATAGAAATCTGACCTACCAGAGGCCTCCAGGTACTACTGCAAAATACATGATATATAAGAACATACTTAATCTTCCCCCCCCCCCCCCCCCCCTTACATACACATTAAGCTTTAAATGGTCAGAAAGAAAAGCAAAAAGTGAGCTGAGTGCTAACAGGAAAGCTTAGTATGTACGCATGCCACAGCAGTCATGCTTAGCTCTGAAAACTTAGAAAACACCATGAGAAAGGTGGAGACTTTGCAAGAAAGCTGCCACACCGGCACTGCTGGAGAAAGCTTTGAAAAAAGTAGAATTACCCTGTTGCAAGGAATTCATGGAATCTCTAAAATCTTGAAGAAAAGAAGAGAAATCTGCATGACAATAACATTGTTTCTTTCTCTGAGGGACCCAGAGGGCTCACAAAATCGTACAGAAAAGAACACAGCTCTTTTCAATTCAGCCCATTGTATAGAACGGTGAATGTCGCAAGGTTTATTTTATAATGATTTATTATCAAGAAAAATAAGGGCTCAGGCAGAGACATATTTTCTCAAGAATTTATTGTTCACCAAAATGGTTTGTTTTGCAGAAACATTTCTTTTTGCTCTATTTTTTTCTGGCAGTTCCTTTTGGCTTCATCCTAGAGCTGCCTTCATCCATACTTTGCTTTGCTCTGAGAGAGGTAAATTTTAAAGCTTCACCTCTTCTGCTACCTGCTGCTCTCAGACTTCCCCTGAGGAGGGATGCTGCATCTGTAATCACTGCTAAGGCACCACCTTTTCCTCCTTGCACCATCCCTGTCTGGCTCCTCCCTTCTGAAACATCAGAGATCACTCAGACCTCTGGAGAGCCAAGAAGGGAGCAAAGCACTGCCAATTACAAGACTCAGTCCACTGCCACCAAAGACAGAGGCACACGCCTGAATCCCACAATGAGGGTCTCCTTTGCCGAGCTACGCTAGCAAAATCACTGCCAGGGAATACCCAGGTTGCCCAGGAGGACAGGAGCAGCCCAAGCCCATCAGGTGGAGCAGAGGCTGGTGCTGGTGTTTGGGAACCAGCTCCCTGAGGGAAACACCGGAGCAGAAACTCAGATGGAGGAACATCCTTCCTAATCCCTGTGCGAGCAATGAAATGAGCTGCACTGAAATTAAGGGCTTTAACCAGCTCTCCTTACCACCTGCCTGCGTGAACTAGCGTCTCTACAAAAACCCTGGCTAGGTGGGTTTTGCATGATCCTGTGCTATTTCAGTGCCACCACAGACTTCAGCAGTCTTCCTTTCCTCTGTGTTCCTATTGCCCTTGCTTGTTTAGCAGAGGGACAATTTATATTCTTTATGTATGTAGTCCCTACAGCCATCGTGCCAGTTAAGGAAATGCCAATATTCTCTTTTCATAGGGGAGGAAAATAAGTGACTTCACAAGGCCATGCAGAAGTTTTTGGGAAAAGAAAGGAAGGTATTCCAGTGCATGGACTAGTACTCTGGCTCTGCTAGTGACTGGATTTCTACTCCAGTAATTATTTCTTTTAATTAGAAAAGCAGAAGGATTAAAACATTAAAATAAAGTGTACCTCAGCTGTATTTTCCACCTAGAACTAGCACTTGGTTCAGAAAATAGATAAACCAAAAACTGAGCAGGATAAGAAAACTCAAAGTGCATTGTACGTCCAAGCTCAACTGATGCAATTCCACATATTCAGTAAAAAAAATAAAGTCAAAAGTAGGTCAGAAAAGCTGACAGAATTAATCACAGAAAAGATGAATAGGAAATTTGATGGAAATAAGATCACTTTTCCTGATGAATTCATAGTCAGCATTTAATTGAGTACAATGAACTTGAAAATACACTTGGTGAATGTCTGCATTAGCTGGACTTCTGAATGTTTGTTAGCAGTTAAGATACACAAACTGATCAATAGTGTAAAACAAAGGAGCTCAGGTATGCATGTGTACTCATACATCACTTCAATAAATTATCCTGGGTGTTACAACTGGGGGAAGGGAGGGGGGTGGATTTAGAACAATCATTTTGGGATCAAGAGCTAAATCATTTCAACCACATCTTGATTTCTGGAAAACTCGGCAGGAATTATGAGGCTTAACAGCATCTCAACAATTAGCATATTATAAATACAAAAATGATATATTAAAGCGAGAGGAGAAAAAGGCCAGCATTTTACACCTACAGTAATATAATTCCACTACTTAATGCAAAGTAACAGGCATTAGAGTGTTTGGGATCCTCTTGTATAGTGTTATCTGTTCTATCAGTAAATGAGACTATGTGAACAGTACAACCTATAAATAATTCAAGGCCTGAGATGGCAATTATAGAACCATGCACAACCAGCATGAATATTTTATGAAGGCTAAAACAGCCCTCAGAATGAATCATGGATAGATGAACACACACACATACACACACACTCAGCTGTTGGCCAAGTATTGCTTCCAGACATGGCTTATATCTGATCCTTAGTACATCTAAAAAGAAATTTCCTGAACACAAAAGTCAGAAGTAACATCTGTATTCTTATATATTAAAAGATATTAAAAAAATAAATAAAGTGACTGTAGAAAAAAAATGTTATATTGATGAGGGAAAATGTTTGTTTCTTTCCAAAGATTCTGGTAGGAATTCTAAACAACTTTTTCCCTATGCACAAAATGTGGTTGACAAAAGCAAACTATGATGTACAAAATAAGGGCCTGCAAGGGCTGTGCAGCACATTGGTCTGCAAAATCTGCCCCTAATGGAGGACTTGCCTACATGGAAATATTTACCAGTAGAGATCCACTGGTATAACTTCCCATATGGGCACTATTATTGCAGCACAAGAGCATTCACATGGGAGTTACAGCAGTATAACTACTCCAGCATAATTATACGGGTATAATTATGCCAGTAAATTTCCCTGTATTAGCAAGCCCAGAGAAAACCTCCCTGTAAGGAGCACAGCACTGCTGCATCCTGCCCCAGTGCACAGCCAACGGGCCTGCAGCGAAATATAACTCGGAGCAGAGAGCCCCAAATCCTGCTCCCAAGCCAGGGTGCTCAGTGGCACATGAGTAAATCAATAACACACTAGCAAAAAAAAAAAAATCTTTTACATGCATATCATGCACATAGACACAGACATGTATGTGCACACATACACACTATAGATATATTTATACTATATATAAATATTCTATATATAAATATACATACATTTATTTATATGAATTTACATTTTAGAACATATGCGTTATAAACACATTTTAGAACATATGCGTTATAAACACTCTCTGATTAGTCCACAGATCACCTCTTTGAAATGAGGATGTATAATTTCTCCCATTCTCTGACTGGTAAAACTAAAATACACAGTTAAAACACCACCAGCTATTAAAAGAAACTGGGCTGGAACCTGAATGACCATCAGATAACTCTTCTATGCCAAATATAAACAGATCTTTGATAGCCTGAAGATTTCACATGTGTGAATATAACTGATGAGACTGTTTTTCAGTGCACGGCAGTCCATATACGTGCTTGAGAAATAAAGATGAAGACTGAAAACAGAAAAATGATGGGGCTAAGGAGGCAGCATCAGATGTGTCTTACTAATCTTAATACATTTTTGCCCTTTTTTTTTTTTTTTAAACTCTAATTGGGTCTTTCATTTGCATCTAAAAAAGGATCTTTTAAGGCTACAATTTAAAACGATGCATTGCAGACAGGCTGCCGAGTCCTCCTGCAAGGATGTGCCCATGAATAGGGTCACAGTGTCACAGACAGCACAGAGAGCACGAACTCACCCATCTCGCTGCCTTTTCCTGCACGACCCCTATAATTTTGTGGGTTTGGCAAACACAAGGGGCAATTGTGTCAGCCAGGGTCAAGCTGCCATTGTGGGGGGTTTGTGGGCAGGATTGGTATCTGAGGGAGAGGGGTTGTGTCATGCTGGGTCAAGATACTGCAACTGTGGGTGCCAGTTTGGCAGCTACTAGGTGGGTTGCAGTTGTTTTCCAGGGAGGGAAGAGACGAGTGTACAGGCGGCTCTGGAAGATATAGTTTGAACTGAAGCTGTTTCTAGAAGTTTTGGCACTGAGAAGAAAGTGAAGTTAGTTCAAGGAAGTGGGGAGATTGCAGAGGCACAAAGCATCTGGGAGCTGGAATGGTTCAGGATATATGTAGGGGAAGATGCAGCCTCTAAAGGGATCAATGCCTTCAGCAACTTTTATCACCATGAGTATAATATCTTACTCAGCAAATAGGTGCATTTTCTCCAGCAGAAGAACCTGGAAAACAACACATCCCTCAGTGTGTACGCCCATGAGAAACCAGTGTATTGGGGGAGATGTTTCACAAGTGGGTTTTACAGCCTAATTCTGCTTTGTTTGCAACCACCTCCTAACTCGGCCCTTTTTCTCTCACCTGCCCATGCATTTGGAGATGCTGTATTGTGAGTCAAACTGTAACTTGAACATGATCAAACTCCTGGTACATATGGATCCAGCAAAGCAGAACTGTGGAGTTTGTTTTTTCTCATTTAAAGGCAGTGAATAAAAAAAATCATGAACAGAAACACATACCTTGTGACCACAAGTCCAAAGGAAATACTCTGCTAATTGCAAGGGTGTATTAAAGTCATGAACTAAGTAAACTAATTTGCTCTTGGCATACTTTCTATACCTCCCAGGTTTCTGTTTAGAACCTCTGTTTAGACATTTCACAATCTAAATCTGGTGAAGTCTGAAAAAGGCCTTCAGAAGAAGGGGGCAGGGGGGAACCAAAACAGGCAACTGGTATAATAAGCAGCTTTTGGAACTTGATCTGGCTTTCTATTAATTTGCAATATACATTTGATTTCTAACTCAAAAAAATCTGAATGGTTAATCTTTTATTTTCATTATTTTGACATTTCTGTTTACCTTTTAGAAATGCTATCAGAGGCACAATGTGGCATTGGAAAGCTAAATGCTAACACATGGAGTACTCTACGACTGCAAAAATTTCTCTCATACTTTTGCAAATACCACAGCCAAAATCAACAGTACAAGTTTGATTTTCTTCATCACGAATTGACAGCTTATTTATCTCCAAGGAAGAACTTTCTAAACCCTTTCAGCTTCCAAACAACTGAGGAAGGATTCTGCTGACTATTCAAAAATATTGGTGCCTCATAAAATTATAAGCCAAATTATTCAATTCTTTGTGTGTTCCTTCCAAAAGAAAAGAACTATGCACTATGAATTGCAACAGACTTCATGAAAACAAAATTCAAAAGACTGATCTGCCAAAAAACTTTCTTATTAGCAGGGTATCTTTCATCTGATATTAAACCTGTGTTTATCTGTACCGTGCATGAAGTCCGGCTAAACAGTCTTCATGGTATCAGCAGATCTTAAATACATATAGACCTTCAAACACTTGGTCAAGTCTCATTAAAGTCAAAGTTTAACACATGCTTCAGTATGTGCAGAACAATGATGGATTTACATTAAATGCTCAATTGCTTTCTTGAATTACGGCCTTAACCACTTCATAGTCCAGTGAAGGTAAACACGATCCTCCTCATGATGCTGGATAATGCCAATGCTTTATTACAGCAACGAGAGCACTGGCACTGCCAAATTGCCACTGCCTGCAGCAAAGTAATGGTTTCTAGTGACTGTTAGGCAGAGAGAGATGGTACGTAAACACTGTCCTGGAGCCGTACAGGAGAGAACATAACCCTGCTGCTGCAGTACCCAACTAAGCAAACCCAGACTCCATCAGCTGCTAGCTGTGCATCAGCATCTCCCACAAATGCTGCCTTCCAGTGAGCTAACTGTTTGTTTGCAGTAGAGACTTTAAATCAATACACGGGAACGAAAGTATCCAGCAATGCTAACAGATCAAGTATTCAAATGTGGAATCCAAGTAACGTTTCGCTTGCCAGTAAAGCGCCCAATGTAACTCATTCACCCATGAAAAGAGCTGTGTCTGAAGTCATCTTTATTTACAATGTGTTTGTGCCGTATGTTTGTTTGGAAAGTGGAGGATGAGTTGGAGTAGGTAGCATCTCTCATAGCTTCCTTTTCACACACTCTGAATTCAGACTCCAAAGGTCTGGGCCTCACAAGGCAGTTACTGAGGAGCAGAGCAAGGCACACACTTATTTGCACCAAAACTACATAATGCATTTGCTGTGAAAGTGGTCTGTTAGCCTAAGCTTGTAAATCAGGAATTCCCTATGCAAAATATGGAGTTACTCTGCTCTAAAACTGGTGTAACACAGAAATCGGACCATGTACCACTTTACCTCCACTGCCCAAACTGCAAAGTGGGTATAAAAATTACCACTCGACCAGGAATATGCTAACAGGCTATGAGTTTTTCTGAATGTCAGACTGGTCAAAATTCAGAATTTTTGTTTGACTTAGAAGCCTGAAATTTTGAAATGTCGTATTTTCATCTGAAAGCAAAATAAAAAACAACATGCTGTGAAAAACTAGAAATTGTACCTGGAATATCAAAATCACTTTATGTAAGGCATGATAGAAGCAATATGGTGGGAAATCTGTAATTTCCTCAGACATCCTGCTGGCCACCGTGATGTGTACCACGGTCAAGTGAAACTTGATAACAGGAAAAAAAACCCAGACTTCAGGTTTTCCTGTTTCAAGCTCTCAGACCACCCTATCCTTGGAGCTAATGGAGAAATCTCAGATAGCAGGAAAGAGCCCACAAGGAAAACATAAAACCGCCAGGAGCAGGAGGTGTCTCCAGCTATGTCATACAAAGTATCATATAACATTTTCATCCACTTATTTTTCTAAAGTAAGAGACCCTTTTACACCACAGACTGCAAGTAAAATACCACACCATAAAATTAAACACGTTAAAACCATGTTTGAATGTATTTGATAAAAAAAGCTATTATTGAAAGCACTGTTCCATCCTGAAACTGGTATTTTTGTAAGCAACTGCATCCAAAAGGGATGGCTTGTTTCTAGGTTACTCTGCAGAGTGGCTGTCTCAAGAGAGATGAAAGAGCAAAGGTAGGTCTTTCCTGTATATCCCTATCAAGATATTAATGGATGTGATGGGAGAAAGCCTGAAGTGATGTCACTGGAGGCAGAGTGCACATAGTGTTATATGGATTCCATAATGGAGCAGGAGAGACGAGCCACAAACACGAGAGGGAAAATGCTGATGAAAATCAGGTAAACAATGGTGAAATGGAAATTCAGTTGGAACAGAAGCTTTTGTGAAGTGGGATAAATGGACACAATTAAGTCCTCACTAAGGGGACATGGACCGTATGAAGGGGCAGAAAAAAAGAACAGCACCTGACACTACAAAACAAGTCTCCACAAGAGACTCCACTGTTCAGAGGGTCCTAAACCCACGTGTCCCACTCTGTGAGCCCATTCAAAACTGCCATCCTGCAGGGCCCTTCTAACCTACCGCAATGCAACACACGTAGCATTTTTATAAGTCAGCAAAGCGACTCATTTTTGAGGATTGTCACAAAGCAACAGGAAATGCATCTTGCAGCATAAATGGTCATCCAGCACAGAAAGGAGATTTTGTGTTAAAGTGATACGTGCATACACATAAAACCAGTTCCCTGGGGTAAGAGACATTACATAACACCCCCACTATTTACTAAATGTAATTTCTGTCTTACTGAAATAAATGAAGACAGGTAACTACTGTAACCGCAGAATCATAATAATGAACTGGCCAACAGATGGCAGCTGAACCAAATCACCTGATTTAAATAAGATCTGCATTCTCTTCAATCGGGCAAGTTTTGCAAACAGATTTAAGTCAACGGCCAGATAAAAATCAAGCAATTTCAGAGTCATGCTTGCTTGTAATGGATTATAACTTTATTATGAATTATGTCTCTGAACCTGCATGTTTACAAAAACAAACAGTACTACTGTGGCAACTGAAGGGGGGGTAATACCACTCTATTTAATTTTGCTCACCAATGATATCATTAATACAATGAAAATAATGTGCTGTGCATGAATCCGGCTTCTGATGGCAGCACTTTGGTGAGAGACTGAGAAAATACAAAGCAGAAACAGAGTCCTCAGGCAGTCAGTGAATATGAATAAAAAAAAACACAAGAGAGCTTTCTGGCCTGAGGTTAGAGGCAGAGGTTGGCATTATTTTACATTAGAAACAATTCACATTCAAAACTGTAATTGATAGCAGTGAAGTGTTAGGGAAAAGAGACTGTGGTGTTCAGGCAGGCTGACCTGCCAATCAAACTCAACCTTTCTTTGAATGAATAAAAGCTTCATTGCCCTATTATGTGGATCTGGGCAGGCAGCACTGAAGTACCCTGTTTGTCAAGTTTATGTGCACTGCCCCAAGCTACTCAGACACCCATGCTCAATAATAACTTGAAATCATCAGTGATTTTTGATAGGGTTTCTTTTAAAACATTTAGTGTTAATTTTACTAAGTCCCTGGGACTTAAAGAAACAGGAGGGCAATATTTCCACTCTGCTTTGTACAAAGACTGACAGACAATTGTGCTGCTGCTATAGTGAAGGTAGAGAGAGGCTGTCGGCTGGTTTTTTTTAAACATCTGTGAAACCGTGTAGTCTGAACGCTGCAGGCAACAGCTCCTTATCATTACAGGGAGGAAATGCTTGTCTTGATACTTCTTTTTTTTTGCCTCTCCTCCAGGCAGGAGAGCTCTTGTAAATAGAACAATTGGCCCTTTGCTAACCATTTGATGGGAGCCTTTGGTTTTTCACGATTCCTTTCCTCTCCCAATTGCTGCCAGTCCATTATGCCCCTTACAGCACCAAATCCACTGCTGCTCTCATCCTGATGCACTTAGGAGCACCGGAGACAACAGATTTATTTGCTGCAATCAAGTTGGGTTTTTTTTGTTTGCAAACGGACCGCCTTTAGAGGTCTGCCTGTGTCTGCTGAGAGGTGCGGTGAGTGTTCCATGCTGAATTTGGCCGAATCACCTGAACTGCAGGTTGTTATTTCTACTCTTTCTTTGGGGAACACCACCTTTACTCATGCGAGTCATTAGGAAGCTGATCTTTCAGGAGATAACGGAGAGTATGGGGGAAGGTCTGTAAGCAGAAGATACACAGGCCTAGGATGTTTAAGAAAGGACCTCCCTGCCCTGCTCCACGCTTGCCCCGTTTCTTTCCTATGATCCCCTCTCTACTAGCAGTCTTTCTCTCTTAAATGGAAAGTGGGTGTCTGGCCACTATGGAATACATGTCCGTGTTACTGTGCAACGAGAAGTGTTAGATCTCTGCAAGGTCAGGTGACAGGGGTTTTGAGGACTGATTCTGATACCTCTGTTTGCTGAGGGAAGTGCCGGGAGCTCCTCACTCTGAATATGAACATTGGCAAATGTTCTCCAGGCAGAAGATCTGCTGCTGCCTGCACAGCTCACTCCCCGCTTTACTCGATTAACTTGTGTGAGAACTGCTTGCTCTCACAGCCTCTGCAGTTTCTTTTTAACTCCTAAATTTCCCTATTAGCAAGTATACAAAGCCAGTTTAATTCAGATGTGTCAACATTTGAAGTTTTCTTGCAAAGCTGCAACAAAAATCCCTGCTGGGAAATTAGTTCACTGTGTCCAGATATTCTTCCAGATATATAAGTATGATAAACTACATATAAATACAAATAAGAGCTCCTCCCAGAGTACAAGAACAAAAACGGTGTCACCATGAGAAAGCCACCCTCCAAAGACAGCTCGATTTCGAAACCTGATTTAGCAAGCAAAGTTTCTGATTGCATTCAGCCACTGCTTTTCCAGTTCTCTTCACAAGTGATTGAGGGGAAAAGCTACTTTTGTAAGTGATAACTGAATGTTGCAGCAAACAAACCGGGCAGTAGTCTGTGGCTAGAAAAAGTAGCAAGGAAACCTTTCTTAAAATGCTTACAAAGCTATTAAAGGAGACACAGAGAAGAAAGTGAAGCAGAAAAGAGGAGTATTCACCCAACTTCTGCCTTTTAAACCACTGTCCCTCTTCCTTAGCCTATTGTCTCCCAGGTTTTGAATATCTTCTAAGCTATTTTCAAAGGGGAAGCTCTGTGTACTGGCAAACAGACAAGTTGGTTGAAAATAGATTCATCAGGCTTCAAAGGATTATTGTTTGCAAAGAGATAGTACAAACATTACTATTTCACAGTACAGCTATGACATTATTAACCTACTGTGCAAGGATTTTATTGCCAGATTGGTTCATTTATCAAAAATAAGGGAAATTCAAAGCACCATAAGGAAGCTAACATTTCAGCAGGCTTGGCTTTCACTTAACATCATTAATCTATCTATTTACACAAGAGGCAAAAGTGTTCGTTTAGTGGTGTCTCGCAGTTCAGCGTAAGAGCCTTGATTCAGTTTCTGAGCATCAGTACATCAATACTGCACTTGGCAGCAGAGGAAATATTAGTATTTTTGCTACGAAATGATTTTTTTTTTTACTTGCAGCAGCCCCTCCCCAGCTAAGTGCTGGGAGGAGGACGACAGTTGCTATATGTGAAAAGTGTGTATGTGCATAAATACAGCTAACACTGGAGAGAAGAAATAGATATTCAAATACTGCATTACATGTCATTAAAAGAATGAAAACTTTTCTATGTAAGAATTTGTGTCTTCATGTCATGATATCACAAGGTAAAAGCAAAGAGTGTGCTGCAGGAGGAAACATCGAACAATGACTCTTTTTTTTTTTTGTAAAGAAACTGATGGCAAACATCTCAATAATTCATGAAGAAGCAATTGATTTTTTTGGCTGGAAGGACTGGCTCCTTTCGACTTGTCCTCTCCAGAGGAAAAGCTCATTAACACAGAGGTGTGGGGGGCGGGGTGTGCGTGTGTGCACGTGTATATTCTGTATGCACATGCATGTGTTTGTGCACACACTATTTATGTGCATATTTTTATCTAATTTTTAGACATATCACACATGTGCTATTGTGTTTTTAATCTATAGAAAGACTAGAGATACAAGTGCGCAAATACACATACACACAGTGAAAATACCCTCATGGATTTTGATTATCATATTCAGACTTCCCTATTCCCAAAGACATTCATGAAGACCCTAAATTATAGCCTTTTAATTGACCCACCTCCAAAGCATGCAGAGCGCTGAGATCCCAAGATGCATATAGTATTTTTGCAATACATTATGGGTCAAATTCATTTCAGGTACAACCCTTTTGCAGTGACTAGTTACATCCTTTGAGAATGTTAGCCCCCAGAGTACAGTGACAGCAATTACCCCTATTTTCCTGCAGGAAACATTACAATATATTTGAACACTACTGAAAGTCCAGGAAAATGTGCTTATAGTCATAGCTCCCTCAGATGCCTAATAATGGAAATTATAATGTCTCCAGTTCAGCCTACTGGGTTTTGACCCCAGTGGTCAAGCCATAAGAGGAAGGCTTTGCTGCCTTTTTTTTTTTTTTTTTTTTAAACCCTCTGCTTTTATCATTGTTTTAAAGATTTTTTTTTTTTTTTAAGAGCTTTTTCAACTAGCTGGAAATGTAGCATGCAGCACCCAGTGCTTTATGACTGGCTTTACTTAATCCCACACGGCCAAGGCATACAGAAGTTGAACTAAAGCTGTGACTTCATTCTCATGCCTGGATACTGCAAGTTCATGCCCTTGCATATCATGTAAAGCATATGTTGCAATAGGCTGGTAGAAAAGTGGAAAGATAAAGAAAATTTACCAGCCTTAGACTTGAAGGATATATGCTCTGCATGGTGTGCAGGGTATAGGTGGTTTTTCTCAATGAAGAACATGCAATCCACCTCCTATAGTAGTCTGAGTTTCAGCTGTAATTCATATGGTTCGAAGATATTCTAGCCCCCAGTGATCCATTGACTCTGTGAAACCAATGAATACTCCTCTGCCACCCACCACTTCACAGTTTCCTCCCCAGCCTCCCATCTCCTTTCCTTGCTCTCTTTCTTCCCCTCTTCTAATTTCACCCTTGCAGACAGAAAATCCTTTCTGATCAGAGCACAGCAGTGAGTTGGGTGGGTGCAGTGTGACACTGCAGTGTCCAGATTTTTCCATGTCCCTGCAAACAGGATTGTGCTGTACCTACCCACACTACAAACAAAATGTTGGCAGCAGCCCACAGTATGGGGGCACTGGGCTATGCAGTGCTCCTCTCCTCCAGGGTTCCACATACCTAAGACCTATTTCTGGACCAAGGTGCTTCAGTTCCCAGCTTACTCTCCACCCACAATGAATTCACTTCTACTGGGATATATTCCCTACACTGGGAAGCTGGTATGTTGCGGCACAGCTATTGCTATACATAATATGCCACAAACCCAAGGGGAAGATATGGATTATTCCTCCTCTTCCCCATACATGACTGCACCACAGCAGAGCAAAGGGAGCTTCACTACATTTAATGCAGGCTCTTCTGGGCATATAATATTGTCTAGAATTACTTACTTTTAAACAATATCAGGGACCAAACAACACCACCACCTTTGAAAGTTTAAAGTTTAGCAGCATGTTTTAAAACTCAGAAGATGGGGAATTATTTTGGGTTTTGCTGACTATGAATTGCAAACCCAAATGATTAACCTCTCCGCTGGGCTCCCTGTTTCCAGGGGAAACAGCAGAAAGGACGATTTCTATGCTTAAATCTCTAAATCAGATTGCACAGAGTAGTGCTGGCAGGTGATAGCTGAGCAGAGGATACATACTTTTGTCATCAAAACCTTACAAATTATTTATTTGATCGGGAAGGAGAGCTGCAAAAGGCATCATATATTGATAGTTACTATTTCAGGGTGGGTTGCCATCCTTTCCAGTTGCTGCAAGAATAAAGGAACAACTCTTAAAATACACTCAACTCTCCATACATTATATTTTTAGTGTGGATGAACATTGAACTTACAGCTCAGACCACAAAGCTACTACATCTCTCTGTAATGGATTTGTGCAGCATATGATCCCATCAGCTGTGCCCCAGAAACCCTGGGCTTGTTTTTTGGCTTTGCCACTGACCTATTGTGTGAGTTTGGGCTAATCACTTTATCTGGTTGTGCCTCTCTGTTCTCTTCTTCCCCGCTGTTGCCTGTCTTTGACTACTTATGTACAGTGAGGATGTCTGAGAATTCTACTGTGTATAGAAAATGTTATTTAACATCCCAATTTTTGCTAAAGCCATTATACGCTACTTTACAAATAAGTAATAACAACATACCTATCCATATATCTATTTGTTTATGTACCCCCATTCAACCCCAACTGGCATATTGTGCATTTGGGGGCCCATCTCCTCGAGGGAACAGTTCGCAGATAGAGAACAGTTTTCATTAGCTGACTTAAGAAGAATAATTTGAGCCTGCCCTGCCTCCCCACTTGTTCTCCAACACCCATCCATTGCTTCTAATGCTGACTAGCGTTATTGAAATTCTCACAATAATAGTTATTTTCCATGTGATTTTTGTGAGGATTCAATCACACCTTTTTTTAAAGGAGGTTGATTTCTGGATTTCATACGGTGTTGGGAAAACCAGAAAATATATAAAATGCAAAGTGAACCCTTTATTCACCATCATACAAGACTGCAAATAGAGAGAAACTAGTATTTCTGTATTTTAAAATCTTCTAATTTTATATTCAATCTCATTATTCTGGAGGGACCTTGTGTTAGAGCACCTTGGGCTGTCACACTCCCAACCTGACAGATTCAAGGTCCCAAGGAGACAAAAAGGATTTCAGACCTGGAACAAACTCCCTCCAAAAACAGGGCTTTTCTTGAAGTGTTCCAAAGTATAATACCTACAAACATTAAGTCTTCAGACACTGAGCCAAGTATCTGTCTCAGCAGTGGCCAATACTAGCTATGTGAAAGGAGAAAATAGGAACATGGAAAGTGTATCCGACCATACTCTCCCAGCTTCCAGCAATGAAAGTTGCAGGGCGCTCTGAGCCCAGAGACTGTATCTGAGCCCTCATATTTAATAGGCTTTGTCAGATCTATCCTCCTTGAACTTGTCTCTCTTTGAACTCATTTACAGTTTTGACCTCCACAACATCCTGTTGCAATGGGTTCCACAACTTAATTATACATTGTGTGAAAAAGTACTTCCTCCGTTTGTGTTAAACCTGCTATCTGATCATTTAACAGGGAAATTTTTATTCCTTGTATTGGGAATTGCGAATACTCATTCTACATTCCCTTTGATAATTTCATAGTCTTGATCATATCTTCCTTCACTCAGCTCTTTTCCATCCTAACCATTTCCAGTCTCTACAATCTCTTCTCATATATGAATCATTCCACAATCCTGAATATCCCTCTTCCCGCCTCCTGCCCCACCCCCACCCCCTGCCCCCCCCAGATACCTACTTCCTTCACTTGTTTGTGTTCTGATTAGGATGCCGGGAAGTGAAAAAACAGAAACTGGAGGAATCATACTGGCAAATGTTTTGTTCACACAACTCTTTTTATTATGTATTTTTTAATCTGTTTCTGTAAGATTTCATTTTCTAAGAATCAGGAGAATAAAATAAATGGTTTTCTTAAAACGTGGTCCCTTCTCTCAAACTTGATTCTAACTGCTAAAAAACTACATTATGGCCATTACAAAATTGCCAACGAAAAGAAAGATGCTGAGTGAGAGGTAGGTGCACAGAAGACAAGTTCTTGTAAAATTTGGTTTGATAGCCCCTGGAGTCCAGAGTTTATCAAGGAAGGGATTTTACTAATCTTGGTTACTTTCCATTTCCCTCCTGTAATACAGTAAGTGATGCTCCTTTATTTACTTGTACTATTTGAATTTGATCCCCTTGATCCCTACCATCTTGACAGCCTCGCACTTACTCCCAGTTTTGCATCGCGAATAAAGATAATGAGGTTTGTGAGTTACCATGAGTTATTCCATTCTGTCTTGAGCTACTACTACAACTGAGAAGAATTTTTTGCTATTTGTTCCTGACCATGTTGTCAATAGCTCTCCCACGCACAACTCTGTAGATTAGTTTCTTACACAAAGAGCTAATTAAAGTTCACCTCTGTAAACATGAAGTTCTTGGTTAATCTCCATTCTTAATTGCTACTTTGTACATATTCTTGACCATTTTGTTGGAGTTGGATCCCTCCACACGGAGGCTCAAATCCATTCATTACCTTCTAGCTGCTGCCTTACATTTAATATCACAGCCAGGGCAGGTAAGGGGATGAACAATACCTTCGTGAGCGACCTGCATAGTCTCATCCGATGGGAAGACAACAACGTCCACAGAGATGCTATCGAGCTTGGGCCTAGACGTCACCAATCTCTTCCAAGCAGCACAAAGGAGAAAGGAGAGGCTAAATTTGTCTAAGCGTAAATTTGGCACTGATAACTTCTCACCTGGAGCAAATGGGGAACAGCGTCCAAGTACTGGCTCTGAGTTACAGGTCTTTGGCCTACTCCAGAGCCTTGTAGTGAGAGTCATAGTTGTCCCCTAATGTGACCCTCTGCTTCCTTCTCCAGACTCCAACTTAGTTTTCCTTTTTTCCTATGAAGACTTGTGAGCGTTTCCCTGCTGCAGATTGCAGAGCTTGCAGGGTGCAGTCACCTGGAGCTCCTTTTTCTGGATTGTGATAAATGAGCAACTTCACAGCATTGTCACCTTCTAGACTTCAGGGACACAATTTGACTTGTCCAAAGCTTCACCTATTCTTTCCATGACTCGTAAAAGCCCTTCCTATTTCTTGTTACTGTATATATAGTAGAAGCATATCAGTCAATGGCATCTCTCCGGGATCCTCTTTTGTCAACTGCGAGGGGCAAAGAAGCCTGTCAATACTTCATAGCAACCACTTGGTCTTCTGTCAAGAAATTTCCTGTCATCTATTAGAGAACGCTACTTTCTCCTTAAAGTTTCTTCTTTTGGATGTGAAATATTTTTTACTGTGGGGGCTTTGGGGGCTCATGGGGCTTTTCTAAGTAGAAAGTTCCTTTACCCGCTGTGCTTACAGTTTCAAAACTTCCCTCTAGTTCATTCTGCAGGCTCAACTGCAACTTTGCAGCCTTCAGGTTTCCTTACTAGTTTTTTAATTCTCTTGCTTATTTCTATTGCCTTTTTTTATGCTTAGTGTATTGATTACATGAGAGCATGCACAACTAATTCCCCTTTGGCTGGCAGTAGGGTTTGGAGACAGGCTCTTCAGAGCTAAGAGTGGGTCCTTGCACAGCTTGACTCAAAAGATTAAGACTTACAAACGCCTTATCTGGACAGCCACAAGATGGGGACAAAACCCACACTACCTTCCCTGTATGGGCCATACATTTTTGCAGGCATTAAACTACAGTGTACCAACTCCTGTTACTTAAGTGTCTCCCTACATTGCGTCTTCAAAAATTATAATTTCTTCCAAAATATATAAGTGTTCAATGTAGCATTATGGCCGCTGTATTCAGTCTTCAGACAACACAACTATCCAAATATCCTTCACTTCAAAATAAGTCCTCTGCATAATGTCAACATTCGGAAATTAATCTCTCCAATTTCCTTTCACACCAGGCTTTAGTGTGACATAACAATGTAGGAAGAGAGCAGGGGAGTCCGTGCACCAACAAAAAAACCCCAAAACAAAACAAAATAAAAAAATCACAGATAAAACTAAAAGCATAGCAAAAATTTTAATACTTGTAACACAAAAGGTTTCCTGTCACCTGCTTTGCCATTGAAGTTCCATGCATTTTATCCTGTCCATAAATTTTGCATTCCTGATATACAGGCAGTTTTGGCACAGGAAGAAAGTGCTTGTACCAGGAGAAGATGCAGCAAAGCTGGGCACAAGTAGGAAAGCAGAGGAGATGGCTTGAAGCTGTGTAAAATGAAACCTGAAGCTTCATTTCAAATGACAAGCAGTGAAACATAAACAACACTGTCAGTCACGATGCCCTCTTCAGGTTTTTGAGTTAACTGTTGAGCTAACTAGGACACTATACACTTCCACAAACTTCTGTTTCAAACTCCTGGCAAACTCCAGCACAAAGTACTGTACCCCTTTCCACTCACTTAGTGATATAAGAGCTGTCCCTACCGATTTGGGAACCAAACCCCTACTACTCGACTCAGAGACTGAGGAAAATTTGCCTTAATCTGAAAGGAGGGCATTCTGCAACCTGGGACACACAATCACAAGGGACACAGCAGGCAGAAAATTTCAACATGGGGGAGAAGAAAAGACTGAAACAATAGATTTGCATTCTCTTGGCAAAGCTGAAGCAGCTGAAAATGTGAACTCAATGAAGCAACCCAATGTAGAGTGGGGAATAAGAAGCAGGAAGGAAAGGAAAGAGGATTGACTACAAAGAGAAAAAGTTCCTCCAGTTTCCAGAAGATCTTCATAGAGGTGTTAACGAATGAGAAGATAAAAGACTGATCAGAGACCCAGAGCAAGAACTAAGAGCTAGGAGAAAATGAACAGATCAGGAAGGAGTATGTGTGATTATTCTGAGTGTGGTTAATGGGGAGAAGAGGTCTTTGAACTTGCCTAGGGTGAGGTCACTATCGGTGACGTTAGCTCTGCAGAGCAGTACCATTGTTCTCTCTGAAGTCTTCCCCTTTGGACAGTCAAAAGCAAATAACTGTTTTCACCATTTTCTCTTTAATTTCAAGACACAGAGATTCAGCTCCAGCTGTTTCCACACCCTGCTTTGCATCTATGGTCCATGTGACCTTTTCTCCCTCCCCCATCTCCAGCCATTTCCTCTCTGAGCTCTTCAGAACAGCTTATACCAAACAATATTTAGCCCTAATTCATTCTTGCTCCATTTGGTTACTTCTCTCAGCTATGAAACACATAACAGTTGCACTTCCCTAATGAGACAAACACAAAAACCTGAAGAAAATATTGGCACTGTTAAATTCTTCTAACATGAAAGTCAATGCTGCCCCAGTCCCCTCTCCCTCATTTTCAATCTCTAGCATATATATTATTAACCACCTTTTTTATTTTGCTGCTTATGAAAGAATACATGGTCGATGCGATCTTGTGTCCCTGGGATTAGGGGTTAAGACATCCCCTATAAATCAGTGTAATCTTTGTAACAGGACATTGTTGCATTGAGCATTCCTGTCTGTATGATGCATTTTCAATTACTCTACATGTTTTCTACTTAGTAAGCCAGCTTAATTCTTCGCTATGTCACAATATTAGAACATGTCCCAGGTTAGAAAAAAGGAGCAATCTTAGAGCCCTTGTAAGTTGTTTAGCCTCTGGCACTTATAAATCCAAAAACACAAGGGAAATCCCTTTTCCTTGCTTGTAATATGCCTTTAGATTTATTACTTAAAGAATCTGTTCACTTAATCCTCGGCTGAGGTCAGGGTTCATCTGCATTCTAATAAAGGTTTTAGTAAGAGTAAGACAAAATAAAAAATCAAGGAGCCATATATGCCTGTATAAGCAAGCAATGCTGCAGATAAAGTATATTCCCAAGTAAATTCTCCACCAGGAAAGAAAACGAAGCAGAAAAAAAAAGCAGGATCCTTTAAATTACTCTACACAAATCCAGACCATCTATCTTGGGCTGCTCTCTTCGACAGCTTGGCCAGGGTGGGCAGGCAAGGCAGAGGCTAAAGAGCTCTTTAGGGACCAAATTACTGTTTCAAAATGGGCCTGCTGCTCCAAGTATATGACAATATTATCTGAGAAATGTTACAGACATTGTGTGTCCTTCAGAGTTCTGCTAACACATCTCCTGTGATTGGAGGCATGTGTCACTACAAAAAAAATACCAGAAAAAATGTTCATTATAAATAGACTCAAGGATATCTGGATGTAGAATTAGGAAAATGACCAAAATATGGCTATGAAACTTATTAGCATTTTATGTTGACGATCACTTTTGGATTTCCAGAAAACTAGTGCACAGATGTTTTATGTTGTCTCTGTCTTTTCAGGGGGGCTTATTTAATTTATTGGGTTTTGTGTTGGAACAAAACAGTGCTACAAATTCCCTAAAAGGTACAACGAGAAAGAAAGAAGCAAGATCATGCAGAGAAGTTATCTTAGCCTTTATTTCTAAGAATCTGTGTGTGAATGAGCATGTCTGTGTACATCTGTATTTGCAATAAAAAAACATTTTTTCATTATTGCAAATGAAAGAGTCTCTCCTTTTTGAGGAAAGGCCCTAGAAAAATATATATATACCCTGGGTTCTAGCTGATTCCACTGAAATTCAGGCAAATCCAAGTCCACTGAAATCATGGTCATTTCTGTATTCACAGAACAAAGCTACTGTAGGCACAGTACACATTCTGCACCTCAACTTTCTGATTTAGGAGAACAGCTCTGCCCCACACACCTCCCCACAACCACCCCTCTGCACAGATCTTCAGTGATGTCCCTGGGGTAGTGGTGCATGACCCTCTCCAGCAGCAAGGGACATAGATCTGCTCACACCGCTGCATCCCATGAGAAGCTATCCAGGTGTACTGATTTTCAGTAACCAGCCTACACAACTGGTGCAGTCTGAGCCAACAAGAACCAAAGCCTATGGATTTTGTTGTCAAGCCTGAGATACCAGCATCAAAACACAATGTACTGAGTACGGTTTGTTTCCAATAACACAAGCAGATACTCTGCATCAGAGAAATATTTTAACACAAGCAAATACTCCACATCCAACAAGTATTTAACAGATCACTTGTGCAAATACTACTAATATAAAAGTCACTGGAGTTTTGTAGTTTACTGTGAGGTCCTAATCCCTTCCCTGCAGATAAGAGCACCTGCATCTGTGTAGCATTTACAGGATTTCTGCTACTTACCAATCCAGAACGAGAACAGAACCTACCACCCTTGGTGCTACAGATATTTCATGAACGAAGAAAATCCAATTGCAATTACCAGCACTGATTGACATAATGTTGTTATACAGAATGCTGAAGGTACAAATTCAACTACATGCAGTTTGCCATTTTTTCAGAGATGTTATTGCATGGAGCATCCCTCATCCATATTATTGTGACACAAAGCACGGCTTCTGAAGTAGAAGAGAGGAAATATTGCATTGCTTCACTTTTCCTAGATCACCTCCTCCAGACTCCAGTTTCTATGGAGAGGTGAGAACACAAAAGTTGAGGGGACAAGAGAATTCCCCTCTTTTAACTGGGCCCTCCACCTGGCCTTGCCTTGCAGGTCCTGGGCCCTGATCTGGCAGTGTGATACTGCATTCAAACTGGAAGTCTTCTCCATCAGCATAAGGAACCTAATGTAGGGGCAGGGAGCCAAGTTATAAGCTTTCCAGGAAAAGGACTGCATTTAATCATGTTTTCTCCAGCACAAGCCTGTTATCTACAACAACAAACAAAACTTACATTCTTGAAT
Organism: Harpia harpyja; assembly: GCF_026419915.1. Taxonomy (NCBI): domain Eukaryota; kingdom Metazoa; phylum Chordata; class Aves; order Accipitriformes; family Accipitridae; genus Harpia; species Harpia harpyja. The sequence continues at coordinate 9,896,615 of NC_068959.1, forward strand.
TATACCAGGTGGAACAGTCATTTATTCATTAGGTTAGGAAAATTGCTAAAGTTGTCAGAGGGCACCTACCGTGAAATGTTTGCACAGAACTATGTTCAGCCCCATTTACAAACAGAAGATAAGAGGATTCAGAGGGAAATTTCCATACTAAGCACCCATTAAGACTACTTGCTTTGCTGGTATACCATAAGTTCTTATTTTCATTTACTTTGGTCTCCAGAAAAAAATATCCAATTTAATAAATAAATAAATAAATCACTCTTCACTGGAGAGGATCTCAGAAATCAGATGCCAAGCTGAGAACACCATTCTCCTCACAGCAGCATTGAGCCCTCAGTTCAGCACATGCTGAAATTGCAAAGGGCCTTTCTTTCCTTTCCAAAAGCCAGAAATAGAACCCATTTAAGAGAACCCATCCCCAAATTCAGGGTTGGGGTTTTTTTTTTCGTTATGGGTACAGGACTGATTTTTTTTTTTCTTGGTGTGTGATATATGACTAAGCCCATTTCTGTTCTTATACAGATTTATACCACCATAGCACCCCTGACCTCCATATCACTTCTGTTCATCTATACAAGATATTAGGAGCAAGCACATCTTTTTCTTGCTCATGTGTGTGGTTCTCACTGGCATACACACAGATTGAGAGCCATTATACTATGACTAAATCACCCTTCACGAACTGAGTTCTCTTTGTCAGCTGGCACTGGGCCTCTCCAGAGCTGTGTGAGTGTATGAGATGTTTTCACATCATTGAGAAAAGAATTGATTAGTTGAAAAATATGGGTTATTTTAACACTTTGATATGGTTATAAATTCAATTCCCCAACTCTTCTATCAGGTAAACTCTTTACCAATAAGAACATTTCCACTGCATATAAGCAAACAATTTTCTGAGGTATTCCTGAATTTCTGGACATAGTTTGAATTACAACTCTTCCTAGGAAGCAAGTTATTCCTATTCTGGTCAGAGCTCATGCTCCAATCCTAAAAGGAGCTGACTGCCTTCTGTTGGCTGTGTTTCCCCAACCTCTAAAGGCTTAACTCAAGCCACAAAAGTTAGTGGCTGGAAACCAAAGGCAATCACCCTTCTCCCGATTAAATCCCAAATTGCCATCTAAAGTTCCCCACATTCAGCTTTCCAATCCCCTTATTAGACTATTTTAAAAGCAAACCACAGTGGGGTTCCAACAAAGACCACGTCTCATTGTTACAGGCTTGACTGTCAGTAACTAAAGATGTCACACATGCAGAGTGTGCCCTGTGATGAGCAACCGTGTCAAAGGAGGTTCTCTGTTAAAACACTGATACTTTAAGAGTGGGATTTTCAAAAGCACTCAGCATTCACATAACTGTTCAATGGCAATGCTCCCCAGTTAGGCCAATATTGAACACTTTTGAAAATCCCATCCTACATGTTTACACAGTCTTTTAATCATTTCTGTCCAGGCTGGCAGGCCCTGGGTGCCAGAGACAGAAGAAAAGGATTTGACAAAGCAGAAATAAAAATAAGGAAAAAAAAAAATATCTAAGGTACAACAACTCCTTTAATAAAAGGTTGTTGCTTTTAAAGGGTAAAATAATTCACATTAACCCAAAAAAGCTAATAGTCAAAAAACATCTACAAATAAAAAAGTACTCCCTACAGTATCGAATAGTCCAGTCTGGATACACATTTAAAGTGAAAGGCTTAATAACTAAACAAAAGAATACTGAATATCATTAGAAATGAAGACAACGTGTTCTGTAATATCAGGGACAGCTGATTAAATGGGCAGTTTGTTCTACAATTTGGTCAGTGGCATTTTGGCATTACAGTATAAATGGGTGAGGATTAAGTCATTTCTCAGCTTTCCTTGGCAGAGTCTTTTATTATTTACACTGTTTACTTCAGGGAAGTCTTGGCGTATGTCATATTTATCTTGCTGAAAAATGGGCCTGTAAATGCATATCACCTCTTGAACAAAGAAAAGCATTGTGATACTAATTTGGTTCATGAAGTATGTAATTCAGCCTCTTTGTACAGGGGCAACATTTGTCTCCTGCTTTATTAAACAACTATAAAACCATTTTTTTTACTTGGTACTGAAACAGGCCAGGCCACTGCCACACACGCATTGGCCTTCTGGAGGGCTGCCTGCACACAGGAATTGTCATCTTTCAGCACGCACCCAACACCATCAGTCTGAACACAGATGGGACTGCAAGACCAGAAGGGATGTATGGATCAAGCACTTTCAGCAGTTGGGGATAACAGTGTGGCAAGTCCTCAGTGACAAAGCAAAGAGAAACCCTCTGCTAACCTCTTTTCTTTATTCCAGCAACAATCAGCTTTTCCCACACAAAATTCTCAGCTCAGACAACAGTTCTTGCTGCAAAGGATTCATCTTGTCAGCCCAGTTAACAATCTGGCTCCAGAAGGTTAGGACACACGGTAAGCATAGAGCCTGCTCATTCCAGAGAGATGACTTAGGGGTAACAGCAAGTAGAGCCATGCCACATACTCCCAGAGCACCAACACAGCAAAAACCAGGAGCAATACTGACTGCACCTTCTGGCAAAAATTCCCTCTCTCACCAGCACAGTATTAACACCTATGGAATCCAGATTTGCCCATATTACTGCAGACTCTAGTGTTTTACTTTTCAGAAGTCACATCTCTAATGACCACTTCCACCCGTCAAGAGCTCTTTCATGCTTCATTTCAGACTAAGTCCTAAGTGAGATCTTCACTACCCCACCTACAACATATGTCTTAGGAGCTCTACACTTGCTTGGTGTTTATCACCACCTGCACTGCGAAATACATAAAGTGCTATAAAGAGCAGGAAAAAAGAGATGGAGAAGAGGAAACACAAAAAGGCAACCTCCAGTTATGTACCTCTTTTTCTAAAGCCGACATCTTATACGCAAATGGTTTAGGAGTAATTTGATATTACAGAGCCACCAAGTATGGGGAAGGGAAGAATGATGTGTGCAGCTTACAAATGCAGAGAATAAATACACATTTTTAGTGAATTGAGAGTGTTTAAAATAATTCCACAGACAAGATTCACTTATCACCACAGGTGGCCTGTGTAATAGATGTTTTAGTTGAAGATGCAAAAATTCAGAGTAGCAGGAATTGTTGATTACAAGCAAGAGTGTTTGCACTTAAAATCCTATCAAAACTGATCTTTGTAAGTAAATAATATTAGACTAATCTATTCTCCAGAGGTTATTAAGTGTGTACTCAGAAAATGGCATTGTCATAATGTTAATTAATTTGAGCAAATGGGGTAAGGGGGAAAGGAACTGCTTTCATGAAAGTTTCTCATTTCATCTTCAGAAATACGTTAGACCAAGAGCTGATCATAATAACAAAGACCCAAACTACCAACAAACTAGCTCAGAGCCTGCTCCTGAGAAGGCAGTCACCTCCCATTAAAAACAAAGAGAAGAGGCAAGAAATTATGGGAGGAGAGACATTAAAATAAAGCTAAGTGCTTTACAGTTTTAGAACAAAGATAGTGCTTTGAATCCCTTTTATCCACAGCACCTACTCTGTGTAGCTGCCTGAGTGATTCTGCTTTTGGGTCCCAGGCCAGCAAAGCAAGCACACAAGAATTACTGAGTGCTGTCTACCATTCTCCCCTCCTGTACTTTAGCTTGACAGCCCTTTTTCCTTGCTTGATTTGTTCCAAAATTAGGATGTCGCCCTTTCCTTAGCTGCACTTGAAGATGATAGAATAGCACCTCTCCTTATCCACAAGCCAAAACACATTACAGTAACAATTAACTAAAGCTGTTAGCTATCAGTCTGTCTATTTTTCTCATCTTGGTGCTCCATCCTATTTCCCCATTATCCTTTTACAAAACAAGCACTGTCCTTCAAGCTACCATGTTCTTACTATCGTGCTGCCTATTCTGCCTCCTGTCAATGCATTTATCTTTCTCTTCAACAAAGATTTTTTACAGGTGCTAGCTACCTGGGATTTGTTGCACTCAGCAGGAAAAGGCACAGGCTGGCTGATGGTCATCTAAACAACAAAGACAACTGATAATGCAGGGTATTTTCCCTGGAGTACTGTCTGGGAAGATGTGCCACTACTGGGGAGAGCCTGAGAGATTTACTCATGCACCCAGTCACTTGCAGAAAATTACAGAGGACAAAAGCACATATAAAGAAGTGTCATTAAAATGCAATTATGTGTGTGCATATAGGAGAGAAAAAGGCAGTGTTGTCCTAGGAAGTTTTAATTGCCATTTGTCTGAAAAACTCACATAACTCAGCCATTAGTTCTAAGTACTACGGCTTTCCTTAACAGAGGAGGACAAAAGCCAGATAGCCTCCATGACACGCTTAGCATCAAATACAGTGGCTTCTATTAAAGAACTTGGTTCTGTTTTTCCATTGTGTTCCATACATATGGAATATGCCATGAAATAATGGCAATAATGCTATGAAAACATTTTTATTGTTATTACAACTACAAGAGGAACCAACAATTTCCATTTAACTAGAAGAATATACAATCATAAAGCCACTGTCTGAAAAAAAAAATTAAATTTAAAAGCACGTTGGTGGTTTTATGCCTCACTTTTAGTCCCCATAGTCTTGTGTAGAACCTGTAAGCAAACATCTCATGTAGCAAAACCTGCCATATACTACTCAGATGATATTAAGGACAGGTACATATTACATTCATCTTGCAAAGATAAGAAGCAGTATAAATACACATAGTGGGAAGTAAGAAGCAGTATAAATACATGTAGTGAGAAGTGAGAAAATACCCATCTATTATCAATCTGTGGTTCAAATCCTGAAACTGCTGCCCAAACAGAAGATCCAATCTATGACAGTTTTGTATCTACAGACACTGTATAGGATTAGCTTCTACCATATTTACTAATGCAATGGATGCAGATTTTCCCTTTGGATTTTTCCATAAAGAAACATAATATGCAGCTATTTCATGCATTTATTTTCAGCTACCAGTAATCAATTGCTTGTTACCAGTTTGTAGCAATTACACACAGTGGTCATTATACGTGCATGAATATCCTATACCATGCTTTCAGTATTCTGAACACTAAAAATAATAATAAAGGGGCACAGCCAAGCTGACTTAATAAACTTTGTAACAGACTGGAATTAAGACTAGGAATTTTTCAGCAGAAGAACAGGCATATAGTCCTTCCATAAGAAAAACTTCTTCAGAACGGTGCCTATCCAACGCCAACCAAATCTACACTCTTTCTTCCATGCATCAATGCCACTTCGTTCAGACTGGCTGGCTTTTTCTGCAGTGACCCCATCTTGCCTTCTGTATTATTTAAAAAGATTTATAGCTGGGTGTCTCGTGTGGAGAAACATGAGCTCTGACCCCCAGGCTTGGAAGTTGTCAGGCAGAAACATTAATATTATGCCACATTAGGAAAGAAAACTCATCAGTAGCAACAAACCAAACGACAAAGTGAAACATGATGCTTCTTGTCATACATGACACTGAACAGTTAAAGGTACCTAAAAAGTTGTGCCCTTTAATGTGTCACCTGCTATGTTGCACCAATGCAACAACCAGTGGTCCAAATCTCAGCTGTTGTGCCTCAGTTCAGGTTGCTACGGCTAAGGGTGATACAGAAGAACCTACAGTCACTGCAAACAAGTCAAATCTCACCGTGTCATGCAAAAACACAAATACAGACAAGTCTTGTCAAAAAGAACTTAACATCTAGATAGGTAGCATGGAGGGTGGAGAGATACATAACCTACAGGCAGGGCATTAGGAGTCAGAACTTAGAGATGTGAAATGGCTTCTCCAAAAAATGCATTAGAGATCTATGCCTGAGCAGGGGACTCCCCTGAGACCCCATCTAGTAACCTTACACCACATAACTCTTCTTCACCGAAATTCGCTACAATGCTTACATAGCCAGCAAAATCATTTCATCAACAAATGTCTGTGTTTCAAGATAGCACGCTGCCCACAAAACAGCAGAAAAACCTAAACCGAGATTTTAGAAAGGGCTGGCTAATTTTAATGACTTGTACAATCACTTGTGATGCATCATGCTAAAAATAGGCACAAACAACCTAAGCTTCAGTGAATAATCAGATCGCCACACAGGTAAGCAAGAGTTTTCCTACCCAAATCCCATGAACAGATCTTTGGTTTGGCAGAATATCTGAAGCAAGCACACACACGTATATGTGGGTATCTATAAACTTTGCTCCATTTCCTTACGCACTGATGTCAGTAATACATAAGACTGATTCAAGGTCTGAGTTAGTAACACAGAATTTGCTGCATCATAAATGTAGTAACTAAAGATTCAAAATATTATACACACACATTTTGCTCAGATGTGTTTTGCACACAACCCATTTGTCAATAATTAACCAAAAAATAAATTTGAAATAAAAAAGAAATGAAAAGAGAAAAGGAAGAGAAGGAAAGAGGAAGGGGCAGAAGAAGAACAGGAAGGGAGGGAAAGGCAAAGACAAAAGGACAAACTCTTGCTGTCTCTGCTTCTTAGCACTGGTCTCAAGAAGTCCTGTGAGCTTGAGCTACCTTGATGAAATCAGAGGAGTAAAGACATACATTTAATAACTGAGGCAGATATGACTTTTTTAAAACCATATATTTTATTTAAATATGATTTCCTTTTCATACTAAAAAATGTATTAATATGTACTTTCTGACTAATCTCAGCAATACCTGGTAATTTTCCCATATCTTTAAATATTTCTTAGAACAAATGGTCTTGGGTCTTAGCATGTAACATGTGCATGGGTGTATGAGTGTGAAGAAGGTCCTGTTCCTCATTTGAGAATCCAGATTTGCTTTCTCAGGACCTGTTCATTTTATGCCCCTCTTTATAATGTATAGAAAACCAAAAGCTGAGCAGGCAAGAGTTTTCTTCAGACATTAATCAGAGAGACTAATTCTTAAGGCAAAATGAGGCACAGGCAGGCATTTTCACCAGCTTCATGTATTGTTTTTGTACCTTACTGAGCTCTTCTAAAATTCCAGCATGCCAGAACAGTTGTGGAGCCCTTATCATAATTTGTACCTCTCCTGACACACTGCTAATACTATAACTTATATGCACCACTAACCATGGACACAGCCTCTCTTCTTCTGAATGGTCTGCTCACTAGAGGCACACAGGGATATACATAATGCATAAGTCTACTACATCAGAAGTGGAGTATCTAGAGTACTTCTGGTCTTTATAGGGTGTACAGAATAAAACGTCATCTTGGTTGCAAGGCCAAAACCCTGGCTTCTGTAAAAGGTATACATCAGCAATGGCTTACATATTTCTTTCAAAAAACATCTGCTCTTTTAATTAAAAGTCTAAGGCAGCTTGTGGCATAGCATGTAAATCCTGGAAGTTCTGGGGTACAAATTGTGGTTGCCTAAATACAGCTAATCGAAAAAACTTTTCCATTATCAAATTTTACATATTCTCCTGACTTTTCAAAAAATTACACAAACTAAAAAAATTTCTGAAAAGTTTGGCCTAAGTCACACCCATAAATGCAGAGGTGTGGGGCATACAAAATTTTCACTTTCCAAGAAAATGAAACAACACCAATACCGAATTTTCTTGGCTCATTCCATCTATCCTGCTACGCTTGTAGCAGAATACCTACCTTGCCCTACTTTCAGAAGTTTTATATACACACCATGCAAATAAAAAAAGAGCACTACAAATAGAGAAGCAGGGGTTGAAAAGAAAAATGCATATAACTAACACAAGAATAGAAGTCCATATTGCCTTGAAATAATTGCACATTTAAGCTATGGGGGTTTTTTATTTTATTTTTCCCCTGAGTGAGAATGGAAATCCACCTCTGGGCTGGAAAGTGTTGGAAAGTGGAAAGACCAGGGACAATTTACAAATGCCTTGTAAGTGCAGAGAAAAAACTGGCAGCCAGAGGACAAATGCTAAGATCGTGTGCTTCCCAAGCCTGCAGACTTTCAATTAAATTAAGTTCTAATAATTGTGAATACATTAGCAAATATCAAAGAGTGAAATCAGAATACAAACAAAAAGGAGGGGAATATTTTCAACGGATCTGTTATTTGCAAAGCATAGTCAACTGTCTATACAACAACGATGACTATTCAGTTTAAGTTTCACAAATGCTAATCAGGGACGGGGTTTTTCAATGATTTTCAGATCAAATAAATTGAGAACTTTGGAGAAATCTACATTTTTAAGGTTTTTTGGCTGAAGGGAATTTGTCATGCCAGTCTCAAGACTGGTTTTTTTTGGTCTGGGTATTTCCACACACACATGTACAGTCAGGAAATCGGACTCAACCACCCAAGGACTCAGCAAGCAAAAAACTTGAGCAGAGATGAGAGTTGCACAATGCTGATGCCATCTCCTT